>NC_090244.1:20450978-20780978 GCF_024489055.1 Chanodichthys erythropterus
GTTTTTGGCCTTATGTAGTGCATGTGACACCAAGTAGGGGTGGGCGATATATCGCATGCGACCTGCCTTAAAATGGAGCGGCATTTAATAGACAGAGCCGTAGTTCACTGACAAGCTACGCAATATCGCGTTCAATATCGAAGGTGATTCATCTGCGATTCATCGGCTTTACTGACGAATGCGTGTGACAATCGCATGCGATATATCGGCCAGCCCTAACACCAAGTTTTCATTGTATGCAAGTAACGTAACAAAACTAAAACACATAGGTAACTTATGCTGCCTTAAGCCCTGGGTATACTTCATTTTTTTACGCGTATGCTAGTGTACTCACACAGTTGAACGCACAGCCTTGGAAAGTATACTTCATTTGACACGTACGCAAACACAGGCGATCGACACATGCACAGTTTGAACAATCTCTCGCCACGAGTTACAATGGTACACGCATTCTCCTCTGATGATGAAATTCGCGTCACGCGCACTGTACACTGACTGTCACATACGCGTAAAAAGTGAACTATATTTTGGGCTTTATACGCAATGTATGTAATGCTATCTGAAATGTCTGATTTCACAACTGTGAAGTAGTGTTATGAGCTTGTTAGGGTTGTCAAAAAACAACATTTGAATTTTATACTTAACTATTACTAATATTAGTTACTATAATATAATACTATACTATACTATACTATAAGTAGGGGCTTACTGTCCCCTGGGAGGACAGGATGGAGGAGGCTTTCGAAAGGAAGAAGGCCAAATATCTGGAGTTGGTTGAGGCATGCAGAGGGAGTGGATGGAGGGCCCGCTGTGAACCAATAGAAGTGGGCTGAAGGGGCTTTCTAAGTCAATCTGTGCATCGGGCATTCAGGCTCCTTGGCATCAGAAGGTTGCGTGAAAGAAGAGCCACTAAAAACATCAGTGAGGCCGCTGAAAAAGCCTCAAGGTGGTTATGGATCAAAAGGGGAGAAGTATGGAGTAGCTCGCTGCTTGGATACAAACCGGGGCCTGATCAACCCCGGTTGGGTCGCCCAGGTGAGGGTGTCTGAAGATCAAAGACCCGAAACACCCTATGACCCCGGGTCCTTCACTGAAGATGTGTCCAAGCTGCACCTTTAAGGTGTTTCAAAATCAAGATTTATTTGAATTTAAAAAGGCAAAATTTCAGTTAGAGGGAAAAAGCTCTTGGGTCGTCTCTCCACAAGAGGGCACAATGAGCAAAATATTAATGCGCCGCATTAAATTGTTTATTCAAAGCAATGAAAAAACATGACTGTCTGCACAAAAAAATGCATTACATTTAAACTAACATTTAAAAATCAAATATAATTTCGCAAACGGTTAAAAGATGTCCGTCTAGCGTTTTTTTACATTGAAAACAATGGAAAAGCAGTGCAGAAAATGAGTTCTGTGTGAACGGCTTGGTCACAATTTTGACGTAACCAAGATCTTCCCCGCATTGAGCTTCTCCATTTCTGCAGTGTTTTGAATGAACAACGCAACAGCACCACATCAAGTGGGTTCAACTGGATAGGATAAGAAAAACATTAAAAATGTAACAACTCTTACATTATCATCGCATCTCGTTCACCACCTGACGCACACCTAAAATTTTTCCATTCAAATGTGGATTTTTATCTTAAATTTTAAAAATTTAATTTTAATTTGACAGCTCTAGACCTTGTCGCATTCAAGCGCGTTGTTGTCGGAAAGAAGAAAAATCATGGAGGATGCCAGGTTTATTCTTGCCTATCTTTTGAGGAAATCTTATTCAAGCCAAAATGTATTGAAGATTTAATTTTGAATAAACCAGCAATCGTTCTCTTGCCTGGCAAGGCCAGACTGATATATCTTCTACAAGATATATCAGTCTGGTCAGTCCGCCCTCCATAAATTCGAGTCAACTCCAAACCGTACCGTGCAATCAGAATAGTTTATTTCAGTGACGCAAACAGCGTCACTCTAGTGCGGCGAAAGTCCCTTCAATATCAACAAAGATTGCGCACGGGAGACCCGAGAGTTTCTATTCAGCCGTGAATTCAGTTTTAAATGACCAAAAACGCATTCATTATTTACTTTTCACTGTTGACTCTCGTCACTTTGCTAACGTCACATCCGCCCTTCTCTGATTGGTTTAATCCGCTTCCTGTTTGCTCGGATTTGCTCCACCCTAGAAAATTGATTCATTGGCTGACCAGACTCATCCGCTGGTACAGTGGTGAGGCTGGATTTTCCAGGCAAATTGTTCTCCCCTCCGTCATGTTTACATTTTATGGCCCACCCAACTCGGAAACTCGGGCATCAAATTTATCTCAGAGTTTCCAGGTAGTAAATGTGACTTGAGAGCTAGTTCAAGTTCGATTTCCCACGAGGAAACTCGCATTTACGATAATCCCGATAGCACGTAATTTGTACTTTTATTTAGGGAGTAACCCAATAATGTAACATTATTTAATGTAACACCAAAAATGTTTCAAACATTTTTGTTTTCCCCTAAAAAATTTCGGTTATAATTCTTGAAAATAAATACATTTTGTATTCTCTTTTCCAATTGTTTTTGCTTAAAGACCCCATAAACCTGTTTCTTTCCTGTTTTGGGGTATTTCCTATTAAAAGAGGAAGTCTGGGCAGGACTTTAAATTAGCCAACAGATTACAGTTACAACCATGACCAAGCTAGTCAGAGGTTTGATTTCATGTGGTCTTTAAAACAAGTCAAAACAAATCTGTCAGCTGAATGTAATAAAATACATTTCTATCTCAAGATGTTCTTTAACAAGTAAAACAAAATAAAAATGTGATTCTACCAATATTTCTAAAAGTTTTTATTTTATTACACAGATCACAAAAACAGCATGATTTGAGAAGTATCCATACTTGGATTCCAGACACAAATCAAAAGAGAGGATTAGATTCTCACCCTGTGCAGAGTTACAGTGTGCTGTTCCCATATTACGGTCTCCTCCATTGCTGCACTCTGTATTGAGAGAAACAAAAAAAACAGAGAGAAAGAGATTAATAGAGAAACACACAAATCGTTAGATTAACATCAACAACTTTAATTGGTTACATTCCCACACGGCCTAAAGGATGAAGATGCATTCATTAAAATCAAGCGAGTTACACATTCGGAAATGTCTCTGAGAGCGTTTCAGAACATCCGTAAACACGTTTAGAAATCCTCCATAGAGTCTAAATGATCTTCCTACACTTTATGGAAATTATGTAACGAAAACAACAAAGGTGGTGAAACCTCACGCTAGGCTTGAGGAAAAGAAAGGACTGCTGACATACAGCAAAGCCACCTGAGGTGCTCAAACATTGATTTATTCACTTATTTCTCCATGGCTTCTGCAATGCAGTCACCTAAAACAGCAGCTTCACACAACGCCAGTGCTGCACAACTGTGCTCCTATAGATCATCAGATCCTTCGAAAAAATCTAATCAAACATTTAGAGAATGACTATGTAGTTGTAAGTGCTGATAATGTGCAGCAAAATAAACACCAACAGGGTGATATGGAGGGTTTAAATGTGAGCGTCATGGTTTAAACTGTGAGCATGAAGGATAGTGGGTTGTAGCTCAAGAAATGTTCCATGAGGGCAACTGTGCCGCCCACTCAATCACGTCCGTGGCAAGACCTCAAGTGAGGAAATCCATGAAGGATGAGGAATGTCAGCAGTGTCAGGACCGGAGGCAGCACCTGACAGGATATCCACGACTTCACATACACACTCAAACATATATCTATTAATAGCAATTCTTCATTCTTTCCTCTAACGTGTTGTATAAGATTTTTCGTTTCACTAAAGAGAGAATCTGTCACTTACATTAACAAAACCATGTATAAAATCCCTGAACAACTGCTAAAACTTGGACTTAAAAATCACAAGGATGTGAATTATTTACTCTACGCAAGACATTGGGATGGACGAAAACTGAGTGTCCGCATTGGAGCTAAGCAAGCTAGAAAAATATGCAATATTTTTCATCCTTCTCAAGACATTCAATATATATTTTGAATGTTAACTTCAGCCACTTAGAATCAAAATGCTTAAAAAAATTAAAGTAAATACACTAAAAATCTAGATAATCACTGAATAAACAAGGGAAAACAAAAGGAAACATTATATAAAAAATACTTATATATTACATAATTATTTTTAATAATAATTAAAAATAAAAAAAATGTTTTTATATTGCCTAATATAATATAAAAACTGTTTTTTTAATGTATTATTTATAAACTTTTATTGCACTTTCAAATATTTTTGAATTAGCTTTTATTTTTTAAGATTTTCAATTTTAGTTTTTTATGCTTTTGTCAGTTCTTATTAGTTTTGGTTTTTATACATTTCTATTTATCTTTAATATAGTTTTATTTACTTGCTAAGGCAACTTTTCCCATTTTCGTTTGGTTTTATTTATTTATTTTTCATCTTATATATATATATATATATATATATATACATACACACACACACACACATTTTATTTTAGCTTTATTTCAGTAACCAAAAATTATCTGTATTAGTTTTAATAACACAACTGTATCAAATATACAGTAATATATAAATCAATATTTAGAATATTCTTCTCTTGTGGTCAATAAATTGCCATAAAAGTCTGACATATCAAATATGAGACAAAAAATACAAAATGTTTCTTTACATATTTTGCCTAAAGGTTCAATAGATAGTTTAATTAAAAAAAAAAAAAAAAAAAAAAAAAAAATCGACTATAACTCAGGCTTTTCAGGTTTAAAAGATCCCAAATTCCAATGGGACATTCCAAAACAGAAATCTTCAACACAACAGGAAGCGTATGTGTGCAAATCCACAGGTACAGTGTGTTCGAATGAAGAGCTTTGGATAAATGGAGGTTTCTGTAACAAATGGAAACCGTGATGAGAGGTTCATGACCTTCTGTGTGAAGCACAAGCGATTGCCTCCTGACCTCACGGCGATAAAGGAAGGATGAATGACGTCCCTATGTCACATCTTCACGAGCTGAGAGATCAAGTCTCAGTACATCCTTCCAGTGCCTTTGACCTCGCAGATAATAACTCAGGTCTCGTTCGCTTCACAGCTCTGACTTCCCGTCACGTTGGGCCCGTCTCAAACTGCACACTACATCTTGTTAGCGTGCAGCTAGTTAAATAGATCTACTACAATCTGACAGCAAGAATTATGGTTATCGGTTTCTTGCCAAGGCTAAGAAACGCCTGCGGTCTGATCCCTTTAATCTCAACTGCGTTTTATAAAGAGCCTGTGAATTCTGAAGATCAAGCAAGTTTTGGTTTGACTAGTACGCTAATCTGACCAAATGAAGTCTGTCGACAAGAGGGACTCATTAGTCCTAGCTCTGCTATCTTTTCATGGTCGAGCAATATACTTTGTGGTCTTTCATTCACTAGATTAAATTGGTTGAACTGATAATCATGATTATTTTGCTCAAAAATTATAATCATACTTATTAAGAGAGAACACGCATGTGCATAGTTGGCAGGTTAGAAAGAATAAGTAAAATACCAAACAGAAAATGTATCCATTTAAGAGAAAAGCTCAGATTGAGGGATTAAACTGACATCTGGCAACCGAAAGCATGAAAGCTTGTGGAGGATTGATACCAATGCAAGATAACGCAAATGTCAAATGAAAATTAAACCTTTTCAGGATAAATTACCTGCAGGCAATTATTATGCTTCATTAATTGAGAAATGCAAAAATCGTGAGCACAATTAAAGAGGACCTATAATGCTTTTTTCCAACTTTCTTTAGTGTGTAATGTTGCTGTTTAAGCATGAAAAAGGTCTGCAAAGTTAAAAAGCACAATTTCACTCCAAAGGGAGTTATTCTTTATATCAGTAAGCACTGTTTCTGAACTCGTTCCCAGAATTCCCACCCAAGACATGCAAAAAAAAAAAAAAAAAAAACTGGCTGAATTGCGTTGGTAGTGTGTTGAAACTTGTGGTTATGGTAAGGGGCGTGCCATTTCTGAAACACACTTGAAAATGTTGACTAGGGGAATTTTGAACCGTTAATAGACGTGTGACAACACATAGGAATTTTTCCCTTTTTTTTCCACCTTTTAAATTGCTTACGATGCATGTCCATAGGGACATGCTTCGCGCCAGTGAACACGCACTATTATGAATGCACATTTTCAAATTAGCAGCAAATCTGGGGCGGCAATTGCTTGAATAGTTAATGAAAAGCACAACAACAAAATAATACAATGACAAACTCGCTTAAAAATAGGGCTGCCCCCTAATAGTCGACTAACCGTTAGTCAACTTGAAGAGGCTTGGTCGACCAAGATTTTATTAATCGGTTAGTCGCAGAAAACAAAAATCTGCACAGGATGTGGCGAGGTCACGCAGTGCTAGAGGCACAGATCATTAAATGCAGGAACTCCAAACATTCACGTATCATTTATCAACCTCAAATATGGCTTATCACTTGAAACATGTAAGTCGCAACTTTAGTCCATACTCTTTAATGTTTGCCTATAGATAAATGTGCGCTGTTATTTGGCGCATATCCAAGTGTTTGTGTGGAGAGCGTGTTTACTGCATGACATGGAGGCGCCGGTGTGATCACTGCACTTAACTTAAAATACTCAGTCATTTAGTCATTTTTGGTCATAGATAAGAGTAATGCAAAATGTAAAAGGTCTACTTTTATTTCTGTAAACTCACAATACAGCAAAACGCTGTGCTTTTGTAAAACAATGAAAGCAATCAGGATGCGTTTTCTGATCTCGGTGAACTTGAGCTCGTAACAAGCATGAACCGAAACTAATGGCTTAAATGAACGACTATTGGTCGACTAGAAAAATCTTTAGTCGAGGGCAGCCCTACTTAAAAACGCACTTTTACATTTCGCTTTGAAACCAAATCTTCCGCTATCGTCTTGTCAGTCGAGTGAAGCGAAATGGGCGAAGTGAGGTGAAAACTGACTCCTGCTGCTGATCTGTGCTGCGACTTTTGTTCGGCTCAAGGTGAATTGAGCAGATGCGTTCAGTTTAATTGTAGTCTGTTCTCTAACTGAACTAAATGATTTTTATTATTATTTAAAATTTTAAAAAAGGATGGTTGGGGGCAGCACCGAGGTGGGCAAGTGATGTAACACCGGCAACACCGACTATCGCAGCAAGCCTACTGTTGACCAAATCACAACACACTGGTCAAGCCGACCAATCAGAGTGCATCGCACTTTTTGGAAGCAGGGGCTTCATAGAGAAACAAAGTGTTACTGACAGACTGGGAAAAGAGGTGCTGCAACAATGTAAAATGTGAAAAATAATGTTTTTTATTGTTTTAAATGCAATTTATTCTGCCAGTCGAGAGAGGCTAAAAACAACGGCAATACAATGGCAGTAACATCAGCCAAACAAGCTACGTTTCAAGATTATAGCTTAATTAAACATGACTGACGGAGTATGAATCCAAATAAAACCCAGAGCAGATGCCGGGAAAGAAGTAATAGGGAGGGAGGAAGGAGAGAGAATACAAGGGCAATGCCTTGTGGGAAATGTGCTGACCTAGGGGACAATTACTGCAAGCTCAACCCTTCACCTGTGCCCTGCATGGCAATGAGGATCTGCTTGGATCGATTGGGCGCTATTAACATATCCTGCATCTTTGCAAGGCTTGTTAAAGCTACTCTCAGAGGGATAGTCGTGCCGGACTTTTCATGGCGTATTGTAAGAAAATATAAGCTAGACAAGGCTATACTTTAAAAAAAAAAATGTGATGCATTTGTGATGCACATAAAAATGACGCCAACTAGTCATTCAACTAAAAGGACATGACGTAAGCTGAAATCAAACTGCATCCTCGTCTTTTCTATCCACCATTCCCACTGCCCACTGGGAAGTCAATCAGCCTACTCAGATTTAGTCAGTGACTCCAAACCACTGCGTTCATTCCCTCCATAGCTAACAAGCTCATTACATCACGTGGAAGGAAGTGGATTAGAAATTCCGTCTGCCTCTTGTACAACCTAGTCCTCTCTCCCTTGCTGAATGTTAAAAAGGAATTGCATGAGAAGTGGTGTAAACGTTCAGTGCATCCAACAGAGATGGCCAATTCCTAGTGTTCTGTAACTAATGCTACTTGCTTTGAATGAGCACACTTCTGAGCTGTCAGATTGGGCATTAGACATTCACTCTCTGGAACAAAAGGCTGAATCATAGAAATCTTCCGAACAAGAGACCAAAGAGCACAGGAAGACCATAATCCAGCAAGTTAAAGCCTCGAGAGCTACTGTGAGACTGCCAGAGAACGTCCTTGAAAGATGATTCACATGAACTGTTTATTTGTCTTCTTGGAGATGCATTACATACTATGAGACAGCATTTTAAAGAGATAAATCACCCAACATTTACTTAAGAAGGTATTTTAAGAAATGTCTAAGTGGGTTTTCCTGTCCATGCAATTAAAGGGTGAACTATTACTTTAAAGGTCCAGTGTGTAATATTTAGGAGGATCTATTGACAATGCAATATAATATATAACTATTTTTTCAGTGGTGTATAAAGACCTTACATAATGAACCATTATGTTTTTTTACCTTAGAATGAGCCATTTTTATCTACATACACCACGGGTCCCCTTACATCAAATTAAAATTTTGTGCCGCCATGTTTCTACAGTAACCCTAAATGGACAAACTGCTCTACAGAGCGTGTTCTCTATGTGCTTGTTGCCTTCAAACAATCTCAGAATGCACTGCGATGAGTTCAGTGGGAAAAAAAAAAAAAGCCTATGCTTATTAAAAGGCGCAGTATGTAATAATTCTGTCCGCTAGAGGTCGCTTGAGGCCTATTCAAAACAAAGGCGTAGCTTGATGACGCCAAGTTTGAGTGCGGAATCTTGGGATATGTGGTCTTCACCTCAACAGATGGTGCAAAAGAATAGGAATAGGACTCGGGAAGAAATCATTTTCATGGATGTGATTATTAACGTTACTGTAGTATGAAGCAGGGCAGGACTGAGTGTTGTGGGAGCTGAACGAGGAGCTGGAGCGATTGTGAAACACACGCCTCACGAGCAGCTGAACTTTTATTATGCCACAGTCGCCGGCGCGGTCATGGTCATGAGTATTAGGAAACGCAGCTCTGTTTATCATATTTGATACATTTGAGAGTGTTATGTGTTATAACGTTACTTTGTGTGTTCGCTCGGCGGCTGCTGTGAGACACTTGTTTACACCGTGCAGTAAGATAGATTGATTTTAGCATATATTAAATACTGGATGGCTTGTGTTGATAAATGGTATGCAATTCATTTTAAAACGTATTGTATGATGGAGAAAATGTTGTACTACTGTTACTAAAAATAAAGCTGCATCTGATTATGCTATGTTAGCTACTTCACAAAATAGTGTTTTTCTCTGAGGCATGGTAAAGCATGGTACTTAAAAAAAAAAAAAGAAAAAAAAAAGAATTAAATTTAAACAATAAGACTAAACATGTTGAGCTGTATAACATCAATTAGATTTCTGTCTATAAATATATCAAAACAGTTGTTCCCTTGTCTATTAAAACGTGTCCATGGTTTCTACAAAATAAAAGCGGGAACTGAGGGTAACGCGGGTATATGACGCAATTGACAGGCGACTCCTCACATGTTCCGGTGCCTTGGATAAAATTGAAATTTTCTCACGATTTACAAATGGTTGGAAACATTTGGGATACTGTAAGTACTCAAGTGAACAAAATATATAACACTGGCCTAGTTTGCCTGGCAAGTCCAGACTGATATATCTTCTACAAGATATATCAGTCTGGTCAGTCCGCCCTCCATCGCGATTTGTGTCAACTCCAAACCGTACCGTGCAATCAGATTTGTTTATTTCAGTGACGCAAACAGCGTCACTCTAGTGCGGCGAAAGTCCCTTCAATATCAACAAAGATTGCGCACGGGAGACCCGAGAGTTTGTTCTATTCAGCCGTGAATTCAGTTTTAAATGACCAAAAACACATTCATTATTTACTTTTCGCCGTTGACTCTCGTCACTTTGCTAACGTCATATCCGCCCTTCTCTGATTGGTTTACTCCGCTTCCTGTTTGCTCGGATTTGCTCCACCCTAGAAATCGAATGGATTCAATGGCCGACCAGACTCATCCGCTGGTACAGTGGTGAGGCTGGATTATCCAGGCAATGGCCTAGTGGTTTTTGGATATTTTACTGCAAAATTATTACATATTGCACCTTTAACTGAGAATTTAACTTAGCATCATGTAATTGTCATTGCAGCATTCCAAATCGATCACTTATAAAGGTTCTGCGGCAGATAGGATGACACCTTAGAAGTCGGCTAACTATGTAGGCAGTAGACAATTAGGTAGCTCACTAAGCTTTAGAACAGAGCTTTGGATTTATCCAGTTAAACACAACATTACTCATCCTTCAGTTCCTCCTGACGATCTAGGCAAGCTGCCAGATGGCTCCAGAGTTGGAGGGTATGGAAAGAAACTTACCCAGGAATTACACCGCACCAAGAGGGGGAACAAATGATTTGTTGTCTTAACACAGACAGCTTTAAAAATATATAAGCTATGAAGAAAATACAGGAATCTATGTATACAAGGATTTTTTTGCAGCAACTGACAAGCAGAAATCCCACTTGAGGGGAAACAATATGGTACTTTGGTACATAAATATTCATGAACAGAAGTGTGGAAAACGCAGGGCAACTGAAGCCCGGCTGGGAAAAGTTTGCACACTGGAGAGCCAAAGGAGGGTTGGGAGGATTTATGCCCATCTTAAGGCTGATCGGCGCCGTAAAAACGCTGATGCAACATACCCTGCACCATTTTGCCAGAATTTATGGGTGGTTTTCATCGGCCAGTCGAAAATCTAACAAAGGGGCCACTTGATTCCTGTTGACAGTAAATCTTATTTCACAGTTTCTTCTGAAGTTTTGCTAAGTTTACACACAGCGAAAGAGCTCTTTAGAGACCTCGACGGTCGTCTTTTAATGCACTACAAAGGCAGAACATGACTGGGCAATACAGTTCCTGACTTTTAGCAACCCGTTCAAAACTGACCCGAAGGCACAGAAAAGCTGCATGTTTGTGACTTTTGTTTGAGAGAGAAACACAAACATATTCACAACAAACTCTGATTCTGTATGTTCAAGCTCTATGACTAAGCATGACAACATTGCTTTTGCTGGCAAAAGCAGCCCACAGCAAAACAGCAAAAAGGCAAAAACATTTTTTTTTCTGATGAGGCAGCATAGTGAGGTTGTGTTTGTAAATGTAAAGATTTGTAGCACTGTAGCTATTTGCACTAATTGGTCTTGAGAGCAGCAAGGATGGAGCAATATGGTGAGAGAGAAAGGGAAGGTTTTCTCATTTTCTAATTGACTGGTGTGTCTCCCACCAATCATTTGTCAATCAATCTTCTTCCAGTAACTTCTAGGCAAAATTAATCTTGAAATAGAGATATATGAGATGGAATGTTAATGACTTTCACATTTTCTGCCCATCATGTTAACATTAAACTGTATTAAAATGAACTGCACAGAGCAGTGAGTGGTAGCCAAAATGTTGGTTGCTAAGACGTTCTGAGTCTTTTTTTTCCCAAATTACTGTGTTCTGGGTAGTTGCTAGGTGGTTATTTATCCGGCCCAACCCAGTCTCTATGATATTAATTTTTTGTTCAAGTTAATTCCGGGCTGTTCACACAGAACACAATTCTCTGTTCCGCTGCGCTACTTTTCCATTATTTTTCTATGCAAACACACACTGTGTTTGATTATTGTGCTTGTGTCTTGTGTCATTTGTTTTTATAAAAACGCAATGCTCAAGATAAAATCTTGACCTTGTGTTTTTTCCCATTCCACTGCCTAGGTCTCACATTTTTCAAAGCAAAAATGCATTCTGTGGGACTCTACCCTTAAAGTATGGTGCTGTTAGCTTAGCAACATGCTAATGTGAAACTAAAATTAATTGAATGTCGAGCTTACCATATGGAGTGGTGTGTGTAGTTGCCAAGTAATTGCCACATGGTTGCTAAGGTGTTCTAACTTATAGCTATATGGTTGCTAGATCAAATGCTAACATCAAATTCCATATTTGCAAGTCGAATCCCATTCAAAGTTACCGAGTTCACAATTCGGCTTTAGTATGGTCAATGTGCAATTAACATGTGACTACAGGTTCCTGCAAGGGGACTGTCCTCGCAATTAGTGTAATGTAAGTTTCTCTGGATAAAGCAAAACATGATACATCAGAACAGACTTCTTTTAAAGTCCCACTCTATGTCTCACCATGCTATAAAATAACTTGCAAGTACACAATGAACACAGCCATCACCTTCACTTCCTATTACTCCATATACTGTCACAAATTTCTGGATGCCCACAGGCTGCAATCAAACGCCTGATGTCAAACGTGTCATAAAAATATCCCTGTGTGATGGGAATCACAGTAACGATCGCCCTAATGCTGCTATATAAATGTGTGAGAGCCCAGAGTGCTCCAGATTCATTGTGACAGATTTCCTCAATCAAGAGATTCCCACGCTAGAGATAAAACTTCATTGCATCAATTCATCAACCTGCTCAAGTAGCGAATTGCTCATCTGAGGAAAGTCATGACTGCAAGGTTACGAAACAAGTCATTTGTTGAAGACAACACCACTTTGAATGGATTTTAAGATGTTTTAGAGTATTATCCTAGATGTTGTACCTTCCATGTAGTCGAACGGTTAGCTTACCTAAAGTTTGGAGGACAAGTCAACAGCTTTTTATGTAAATAAAGGTTTTGTTTGTAGTAGTAAACTGTTTACACCTGGTATTAAGATGCATTTTGGTCGATCAGATCACAAGTAGATGAGGGAGATGCATTCCAGTTTAAACCTAGTGTTTTAAACAGTCTCTTTTGTCCACCTTCAACCACTTCTGTCCTGATTTCTTGAAGGGGATGGTTTATGGATGGGTAAATGTATGGGTTTTTCAGATCTTTCATTCTAATAGATCAAAATTAGGTTGCACAATTTACATATGAACGTGTCCAGAGACTACGGAAAAACATAAGGAGATCATCAGCTTTCATTTCTAAACTGATAGCCGCAAGACCATGCTGAACAGTTGATTGCGTGTTAAAAATCAGGAATGGTGAGAGAACATTATGCTTGGTACATTTTTCATCTTCAAAGCAAACTTGGGTCTTCAGCCGACAGAGTTTAAATCCCGTCTAGGCTAATGTTTGCGTGTTAGGTCAGTCGGCGGAGAGTAGTTGGTCTTTCGAACACATCCGACTACATGAGCATCTACACTACGAAAGCAATCTGGTCGAATGCGTTTTCGACTACTTTTGGAAGTGGTCGAAACATTTTAGACCATGTTTACACCTGTATTTAGCGTCATCCACTTGTGATCTGATTGACCAAAACGCATCTTAATACCAGGTGTAAACAGGACCTAATAAGTGTAGTCTAAGTCATGCTATATAAACGCATCCACTGTTTGCACACATTATCACGCTAAATATTGCATTCCCAAATGGACCGGTTGCACATTCACCTACGCCTTGGTCAATCAACTCTTCATATTGCAGGAAGAATCCTGGTTTGACTGGGAGCCAATGCTCTAAACTGTCAGAGGTCTGGAAGCAAGGGCAGCTATGGACCCTCTCACAGATGGATCGGACAGCTGAACACAGTCGTAATGAGTGGTCAGGGCCAAACTATTCTGACAGGAAGCTACCCAAGTAATTTTTAATTAATGATACAGGACCTGTTTTGAGGGGGTGGAAGGGGTTATCAATCCTAACAGAGCCGGAATAAAGTCAATTATAGTAAGATGCCCAGATGGTGTGCGTATATGTGGTTTTTACGTAACGACAACTGGATGGGGGCGATCTGACAGGGAGGATGATAAAACTTGCACCTAGGATAATTGGCCTGCAAGCGGCATGCAAACAATCCATGAAATTCTTGCGCAAGTTCACACTTGGCCATCTAATAGTCTCTGGAGACACCTTCAGAGATAACGCCTAGACCTGAGATACCCCATTAAAACTGAAAAAGATATCTGCATCATTAGGGTGGGAAAGTGACAGTGTTGTGTGAGTGATTTTCTTCTTACCACCAAGTCTCCTTTTTGTAATGTGCAACTGAGGCATTGCGAATAGTAAGTGTCAAGCTCATCTTAACTGCTAACAGTCATTACTATGCTAGTGTGAACTGAGAGGCAGGGATTCAAAGTCTTTTTAAATCTGGATATGCAGCACATTATCCATCACCACAGGAGAGTGAAATTGAGAGAGCGAAACGGAGGGAGCAAGAGGGAGAAACTAAAAATAGCTCTCTCGTTGTCGCCGTTGGGTTCAGATGCAGGGAACTAGTGGAGCTGTGATGCGGACGACATGACGATGGTGTTCAGGGGAGACGGTAGCAGTGCCGTGCTGCTACGAGACAAGCAGCTGGATTAAGCTAAATCAGTGTTGACAAGTGCTATTAGGCAATTTTTACGAAGTTGTGTGAGTGTATGTGCAGGTTTGAGATGATATGGAGCTAATCCACAAATTAATGCAGAGGTGCCACACTGTAACCAAATTAGATACTATGTTGGCCACCGAAAAAAAGTTTTACTCACAAAGTTGTAGACAAATGACCTATTTTTCTCTCTGTGTTAAAAGAAGTCAGTGTTCATGATATAAGTAGTAAGGATGCACAATACTTTGGAAACATCAGTATCAGCTTATATTAGTACTTTTTTATTGTTATCGGTCAACCTTGTCCGTGTATGCTCATTTCCATCTATTTTTTTAAGGATTTCATATTACTTTTCACCATCATCTACAGTAGCACTAACTAGGGATGGCTCTAGATTATGGACAAGATGTAACTTAATTCTTAGGGGGAAAAACATGAGTAGTTTGACAATGTTTTGTACTTTTTTAGGGATAAAAATGAACTGAAGAAGTTATGAAGAATATTTGAAAACTTGTCTGGATTGGAGATGGATGGATGGATGGATGGATGGATGGATGGATGGATGGATGGATGGATGGATGGATGGATGGATGGATGGATGGATGGATGGATGGATGGATGGATGGATGGATGGATGGATGGATGGATGGATGGATGGATGGATGGATGGATGGATGGATGGATGGATGGATGGATGGATGGATGGATGGATTTTTGTGACAGGGTTAGTTCCGGTTGTAAAATGTTGTGTGGTACAACCCCACAAAAACATAATATCTATGAATGAAAAATGTATGTAAAAAGCATTATTTTTTTATATTGAAATCTGTATTTAATAACTTATATTAATAGAAAAATATTGAATATTGAGTATAATATAGTAAAATAGCAAGCTTCCGGTGTGACAGCCATACGCATTCGACTTGCGTCTAAAAGGCATTAACTTCTGCGACGTAGTACACAATGACATGACCTACTACGAGTTATAACGTAGAATATAGCATAGTATGTCATGCCATCGTGCAGAACGTCATTGTGTTAGTTACATGGAAGTTGACGCTTTTTAGACGTACGTCGAATGCGTATGGCTGTCGCGCTGGAAGCTCGTTATTTTACTTTATAAAGTTTTAAATAAGGATATCTGTCTTAAACAAGCACATCAATTCACTTCAGAAGGCCTTTATTAACCCCCCGGAGCCATGTGAAGTACGTTTTATGATCGATGGATGCACTTTTTTGGACTTCAAAATCTCATCCTCCAATCACTACCATTATAAAGCTTGGATGAGCCAGGATATTTTTGATATAATTCTGATTGTGTTTAACTGAAAAAAGAAAGTCATATACACATAGGATGGCTTGAGGGTGAGTAAATTATGGGGCAATTTTAATTTTTGGGTGAACTATCCCTTTAAGTCAGAATTATTGACAGGTGACATCCTTTACCACAATACTACAGAAAATTGTACGATCAGACCAGAGTTAAGTGTTAACACAGCCAGACAGAGCAAGAAGCTGCATTGGACAGTGCAAACAAAAGCTCCCAGAGAACATTGCGTATGTTGACTGGCAGCCAAAAGATGATGAGGAGGGTGGAAAAACATCCAAATGTCCCTCTTAAACACACACACACCACCTTTGGATCTGGCATCAGACTGCAACACGTAGGAGCTGATGACTGATGACTTCAGAAATGGAGAAAGATGGGTCTCAAAGTGCTGACGATGGCTAAAAGCCCCAGTCCAGGAGCATGTGATCCTGCTATTCAAACGAAAGAGCAGGAAAGCTCACAGCAAGGGGAGGTGGTCCCCAGAGGACGTAGCAACATCCTGCACATACGCAACACAGCAACGTCACCACCGCTGCAGATTTACAGCGCTAAAGGCACACCGATCACTGCAGCTAAATGGAAACTAATCACTAACATAAATTTGCGCAACTGTTGGGGCACTTGTTGTACTCCGCCAAAGTATTAAGAAACTAAAACGCACCATTGCCAAAGGTCTAATGTGCTTAGCATTTCAGACCCAAATCTGGTTCAACTTGAGTTAAAGTTAGAAATCTACCATTATCACAAAAATAACAAGAACTGCAATGAGCATAAACATTACTTACAGCCGTCAGATCACCTCAGAAGAACCAGAAACATATCTCTAGCTTTCTTCAGTCATTTGTATTCTCCAAAACCAAGGTCCCGCAGACCCGTGCGCATGCCAGCAAGGCTCCAGCCCTCATACTGATCCTGCCTGATCACACAGAGATCCCCGATTCAATCGGCACAAGGCGGGGGAGGGAGGAAGATAGTGCAGAGAGAGGGGGAAGGGAGAGAGAGGTACACAAAAAAAGAGAGTCCCAACCCTGCCCCGATGTATCAAGCAGTGGCCAGTCAAGAACAGAAAGTCACTGTTCAATCACTTCGCAAAAGAGATGAGGTGCATCTGCCGACCACATCGATTTGCTGAGCAGCTCAGGCTCTTTTAAAAAGTACTCCGAGCACTTCAAGTAAAGTTGCATCGCTCCATTCAAATAGTCTTTTATTCTCGCCGAGCTCTTGCTTTACTTCACACCAAACGTGCGCCGTTGAAGTAAATCCCCGTGGCTTGACAACGTTCAAGGGAGTAAGTGTGTGTACTGAGCTGCAGCAGTGCTTCACTGTAGAACTGCTCTGCTCAGTAGGAGCACAGATCCATCTGCAGTAGAAAGTGCTGTATCGGTCTTAACCCTTTCAGTGCCACTGGAGGACAATGCTTCAAAATCCCTCTAGTACTCAGGCTATGAAGCCTGCAGGTAAATGTGAATGGTAAAGCAGAGTACAGAAATGCAACGCTGGAAGTCTTCGTTATACAATCGGTTCCTCTCACTGCTAAGGCGTAGATACACCTTTGAGGTAGTTTTAAAGAAATATTCATGAATTTGGTCAATCATAACCAAAGTTAAAGGGATAGTTCAACCAAAAATGAAAATTATTCCATAATTATCCCATTATCCTCAAGCCATCTTTGGTGTATATTACAATCTTCTTTCAGACGTACACAATCTGAGAAATGTTTAAAAATATCATTGCTCCTCCAAGCTTTACAATGGTTGTGAAGGGGGGGCGACATTTTGAAGCCCTCCCCCCTCCCCCAAAAGAGGCATCCATCCATAATCCGTACGACTCCATTGGGTTAATAAAGGCCTTTTGAAGCAAAGTGATGAGTTTTTGTAAGAAAAATATCAATATTTAAAACTTTATGAATTCAAATAACTAGCTTCCAGCGGCGGCCCACCGTACGCATACTGCGCAAGTCGACTTGCGCCAAATGAGTAACCCCGATGCGATGTATGACATAGGATGTAGAGTAAGCTTAGAGGACCTTACAGTTCAAACAAATAGGGCTGTGCAACACACTCAAGCTCCTCCTCTCTTATATCAAATTCTTCTGACATTTCTATTTAAAATTTCTCTTTTTAGACTTGTAATTCGTGACCGGTGTTTTGTTTTGCTCCATCCCCTGCGCTTCCACGTTCGTCATTACGTCAGGTCAGTGGTCACGCTTCTGCGCAAACCAATGCATACAGTTAATATTTTTTCGTGCAAAAACCCATCGCTTCACTTCAGAAGGCCTTTATTAACCCACTGGAGCCGTATGGGTTACTTTTATGATGGATGGATGGTTTTTTTTTTTTTGCTTCAAAATTTGGCCCCCCTTCACAAACATTATAAATAAAGCTTTGAGGAGCAATGATATTTTTAAATATATCTCCGATTGTGTTCATCTAAAAGAAGGTAGTCATATACACTTAGGATGGCTTGAGGGTGAGTAAATCATGTGATCATTTTCATTTTGGGGTGAACTAATCTCTTTATCAATGTTTGGCATCAGTACAAGAACAATTTTATATTATGAAACAGTCAAGTTAAAAACAATACTCAAAAATGTAATACTTAAATAACTGGATAAGTTATGTTTGAAGTAAATATAAAACAGTCGAATGTCTTTGTGTCACCAATGCTTCCTCCATTTAACTTGAAACCCACCCACTGTGTAAATGCCAGACTTCATATTCCCTAAAAATGTTGGAAACTCAGTCTGCATGTGTAGCTCCTTCAACAGGCTGTCAGGCTGGAATGCACGAGCCCGAAGTAACGGCAGATTCCACGCACGTTTTCCTTTCCTCACTCCTTCACACTCTTTAGCACAGCTAAAAGATGGGATTACTTTGCCATCAATAGAGGCAGCAGAAATATAGTGTGCTGACCAGAGTTCATATATAAACGGTTGTTGCTGACAATGCTACATACTACTAAACATGTTTGCTGCTCTTTAAATTCAGTATGTGAGGTGCTGATAGAGGTGACCAATTCATAAACAGGTCTTTCTGCTGAATCAGTGCCATTTGAAGCCCAACCAACTAGTTTCGTTCTCATAGGATACAGGTTGTGTCAGCATTTAACTCGCCAAAGCATAAGCACTATTATGTCCTAAAGGTTTATGTGCTTATAAAAATATTTGCATATTTGATTACATTTTCTTTCAATTCCACAGTGATGTTTGACTGGGGTCAGGGAAGAAATAGCATCATCCTCAGTTCAGCAACAGGATTAGACAGCCTGGTGAACATAAGCAGAGTTTTGTCAGCCATCTCCATACTGCCAGCTTGATGCATCATGTTTGGAAAGCCATTCGGCAGCATTGTGACAAATATGTCTACACTAGAGCAATGAATAGTAGATATGCTGAAAAATGACTACACTGCTAAATTACACTGTTCTGAGAATTTGCTTTTAAATAACTGCAGATATAACTCATATTTAACAATGTTAGGTTCATTTTTGTGGCCGAAATGCAGTTATTTCAATAGGAATCCACATGATTGGGAATATCACTGAAGGGCAAAATATTTTCCCAGATTTTGCAGAGATTTAAAGTTGGTCACATGGATTCGCCGCACTGACCAACAGAAAGCTGCTTGGTTTGAAAGTGACCAGTGTTGGGTAAAGTTACTTTTAAAAGCAATGCATTACAATATTGCGTTACTCTCTAAAAAGTAACTAATTGTGTTAGTTACTTTTTATGGAAAGTAGTGCATTACTTTTGTTACTTTTTTCTCTTCTGGGCTGGGCTCGCTTGTTTGTTTTTTGGCAAATGTAAAGAGTAAAATTAAAAGTAATGCATTACTTTAATAGTTACTTGAAAAAAGTAATCTGATTACACAACTCACATTACTTGTAATGCATTACCCCCAACACTGAAAGTAACTTTTGTGTGAGCTGAGCTTCATACATCGCTACACGATTGACAATAATCAACGTCTGTTTAGCGCATGTTTACACAGAAATTAATGGTAAAGCAGTGGAGTGGAATGCAAAAAAAAAAAAAACGCCCTGTGTGATTGGCCATTTACTGCATTGAAAAAGTAACAGAAAAATCTAAGCTTTATTGTACTATATTCATGTAACGTAAAGCTAACAATCTGTAAATTTAAAGATAAACACAAAAAATTTAATTTTGGAAACTGCATAGCTGGCTTAACAGCAAAAAACAGATGCAGTGCAAGCTAACAGCTTAGCCTACTAGCTTAACAAAGAAATGCTCTTAATTAGGTAGAATAAGATAATAATGATAAAATGCTACGTATCTAATCAGGCATTAAGCAAGGGTTTGGATCCGATCATTGCCGTTCAATGGGCATCTTGGTCCCTAGGCAGCTGTTTTCTGAGCTTGACAAATTGCTTACCGTCAACAAACCGTAATGTTGGATATTTCATAGTAAAGCTGCTGATAAAGCTTTTAAGTGCCGTTAACATCAGGTTTATTTGAACTAGTCCAAGTGAATGCAAGAGAGAATCTAAAACAGTCTGACAATCGAAACTATCCAAATTCTGACTATCTGAAAACTGATGCCATTGCGTTAGTATGAACTGATCCCAAAGCAGCATGTAAAACCGCATCTTCTGCATCCATTGAAGGACTTCTTTGGGGGCAAAAAAAGAGAAAAAAAATAACATCACAGCAGTGAAGCGACTCCACTGTATCGAAAAGGCTATAAATAGCTCAAGGCTGCTGACTCTACAGTATTATAAAGAGCCCATAGGTAATGATTAGGGCTCGGATTTCAGCAGGAGCGAGGGGACACATATGGATGAATGGATGCCGTAGTTCATTTCCATCCAATGACCTCCACCAGTGACATTCACATAGGCTGGAGAAAACGTGCACATGTATGGATTTCTATGTTCTTTATGAATGTAAAATCATATATTCAATGATTTATTCAAACCAAGCCCAAAAATAACTAACAAAATGAAAGCTGTGAAAAGCATGCAATTGGAAGGAACAATATCTAAATAATGGTAAAGGATGTTGCTATAGTAACCTTGATTTTTCAAGGGCATTATTTATAAACTGTGTTCACCATGGAAAAGTGCATGGAAAGAAATTCATATGTTTCTGGAATAAAGCGAGGGTGACAGAAATGACATTTTTATGTGAACTTTCCCTTTAAGACTGATGCACCTGAAGTGTGCCGGATCTCATGTTAGGGGATGTTATCTGCCGGCATGTTATTTTAGGTTCTCAGCTGGTATCAGAGGGGAGGACGGGGAATCTCTGATGATGGCCAGACCACCGGCAACGTCACACTTGTGCCTGAAGGGTCACGTCAGGGATCACTCACTTCCTGTCATTCCACTCTGACACGGCTAACTTTAGATCACTCTCTTAATGGAATCACATGCTTTGACTCACAAGCGACAAAGAAAGCAATATTCACAAATTCACAAACTGTTAAACGACAAAGATGCCACAGGCTACAGATCCAACAACCACAAATCTATGGCAAAAAATTTAGATTTTTAAAGTTTATAGTCATCAGCCAATACATTTATATTATGAGGGTTAATATCTTCCAATTAAACAGAATTGAACAGCATTTTATTCCAGTTATGCATCAATATAGAAATTCTAGTCGATACCAATATCAAATTTATAATATGGATGATGAAATTAACTTGTTAATAAAACAAAAGCAAAAAAATAAAAAAAATAAATGGTTTGTATGTTAGAAGTGACTTTAAAATAGGCAGAAATGAATTAATTAAACAACTAAATTACAAACTGATTAACTGCAACTGAGTGAAAAAATAAGGAAGAATATACTTGAACATTTAAACCGACTGATAGCAAACGATTTAAAAAATCTTTGTAAACTTGCAAGGTTTCATTTTTTAATATTAGGTATCAAACTAACAATGAACTTTTTATTAATTATCTGCCAAAATGCCTTCCCTATTCAACTTACGGAACGAACGCGGCACCAGTTTCGTTTTTTCCGTAAGTAGAATAGGGAAGGCGTAGGACATACGACGTAAGCTTTTTGAAGAATACGTAAAGCGTAAGCACGTGCAAGGCAATCATTTGTGTTTATAAAGCATATACAGTTGTATTTTTTTTCGTAAATGACCAATCGTTTCGCTAGATAAGACTCTTATTCCTCGTCTGGTATCGTTTAAGGCCCTTTGAAGCTGCACTGAAACTGTAATTTTGACCTTCAACCATCTGGAGGCCATTGAAGTCCACTATAAGGAGAATAATCCTGGAATGTTTTCATCAAAAACCTTAATTTCTTTTCAACTGAAGAAAGAAAGACATGGGGGTGAGTAAATTATCAGGAACATTTTATTATGCATCAGTGCAACCCTAAAAGATTCCCTTAAAATTTATCAGCAGATACTCAGAAAGAAACAAATCCTTTCAGCGTATCAATAATCAGAGCTATTAGATGAGACGGTGACTCTAAATCCAGCCAACTGAAACAGACTCCACTCACACCAGAGTGCATGCTGAGAGTTATCAGAGACCTCCGTGGAGCCCAGAGAGGACCGGGAATGCTCTGATAACAGTTGTCCCTGACACGACAAAGACTCGACCCCCACGACAAACACACACCTTCTCCCATGGTGAACAAAAGCAGGAGGGTTGGCTCCAGTGAGATATGGACATCAGGCTCTCATTTCACATGATCAATTCAGAAGATTAACAAGGACAGACGAATAATTACAGTTGTGCTTTGAACCGACAGACAAACTTGTGCAAACAGACTCTAATGAAAGCATGCAATTACAAATACATCATACATGCACATCTTTTTGTGCATTTACTGCTGAAATGCTATTTTAATGAATCCCAAAGAGTAAAAAAATGGCCTCATTTAGGGAAGCAGAATAATTGTGCGCTTCTACTGGAGTCGTATAAATAGGCGCGTCTCGGGACGCTGCATCTAAAAATTGACAGAGGCAAAATTAAAGTGGCCAAACGAAAACGAGCCCGTTCATGCATCTGTAAGCAGCCAAGTCTGTATTCAGCCACTGACCACAAGCTTTCCAGAGAATAAGAAGTGTCCAAACGCTTTCCGTCAACTAGCCTGACTGTAACGCATCAGGGTTGATTTGCAACAGCATTAAAAATCTGTCCAATGCTGATAAGCAGATCATTATTTTTAATGTAATGGCTGACAACCTACATTAAAATTACAATATAATTTGTCAAAATATAACAAAATAAAACCATTTCAAAATAAAAATCAATCATTTTAAATGCTACAAGTCAATTTGGGCATCACAACATTATAATGTACAGTATGAAAAATCAATATTCATTTTGAGATTACATTTAACAGCTTATTAAATTAGAGGTTTTAAAGATGAACTTTAAGCGAGTTAAAAACAGGGAAAATGAGCTTGAACATTTATAGACTGAAAACAAAGCGCAAGGTTTAATTTGTTAACATTAGGCATCACAAACTACATCTTTGCAGAATTTATTAAATCTAGGTTAATGTTAATTTAACTCATTTTGTAAATAATACATTCATGTTCATTTGTACAAAAAGGTACACAACCAAAAGTTTGAGGTCAGTAAGATTTAGTAAGAAAACAGTACTATTGTGAAATAATATTATAATTTAAAGTAACATATATATTCCTGTGATCAAAGATGATGTTTCAGCATCATTACTCCAGTCTTCAGTGTCACATGATCCTTCAGAAATCATTCAAATAGGCTGATTTGCAGCTCAAGAAACATTTCTGATTATCATCAATGTTGAAAACAGTTGTGCTTTTTTTTTTTTTTTTTTTTTTTGTGGAAACCGATACATTTTTTCAGGATTCTTTGATGAATAGAAAGTTCAAAAGAACAGCATTTATTTGAAACAGAAATCTTTTGTAACATTATAAATGTCTTTACTGTCACTTTTGATCAATTTAAGGCATCCTTGCTGAATAAAAGTAGATTTCTTTAAAAAAAAAAAAAAAAAACTTTTGAATGTAGTGTATATTTAGAAATTAACATTCATATACATAAATAAATGCAGTTAAATTATTTTTTTCCATGTTAGTTACCTAATGAATTAACTAATGATAATGTATTGAACCTTATTGTAAAGTGTTACCAAAATCTCTAAAATCTATTTTAAAAACGTTTTAAAAGTATCCCTACATGCAGATTTGAAGCTTTCATAAAAAGGGTCATGAGATTATTGGAAGAAAACTATTAAAGGCCCGCTGAATACCTTGAAATACGCAGCATTATTCAATGTGTTGACATAATTTACACTAAAACAGGAAGACAGGACATATCAAACAGCTCCTCCCCTTTTTTAAAATAGCCAATAGAGTCTCATTTAGATCACAGCTTGGCCAGAGCCGTTGAACTTGGCAAAGCCTCATTTCACAGCTTATGACAGTTACAGTCTAATTGATATCCCTTTTAAATTTAATATGAAACTGTTACTAAAGCAAAACAGTGAAGATAGTCATGCTGAGGATGTGTAGTTTGAAAAGTGTGTAATTTATGTAATATATCTCTTTTACTTGTCAGTTTGTTTAGTTAGACTTGTTGTCTAACCGTTTCTTCTCCTAATCTCCTCCATATCGCTTTAAAATATAGAATTCTGTGTACAATTCAAACGTGTCCGATACATTTTATGGTCTGCGCTGACTCGCGGATATGATCTGCTCTGTGCTATCATGTCTCTGGACCAGAGCAGACTATTTGTGCTGCGGTTCGCGTGACACTAACACAAAACCAGACTTCTTACGCCCCAATGGAAAGCATATTTACACTGTCTGAATCGTTTCCTATCCCTATTTAGTGCACTGTGTGCCATTCACCATATAGAAAATAGTAATTGTGTGAACAAGTGACAGATTTCAGCTGCAGCTTTAGCATCTACTTATAGTGTAGGGGCGGGATGCTTCAGATTCTAGACAGCATCTGATTGGACAGAATCTGATGAGAAAGCCGAAGTCCGCGGTGATGTCATGAAAATCATTGATCCAGAAGTGCGAGACTGTACTTTTTGAACGCTTATATCTTCTAAAATTTGTCAATTTTTTTTAGCACACTAGCTTATAAATAACAGTAAGACTAACATATTCATACTGAATGCCAAAAAATTCAATTTTGATTTCATGGGGACTTTAAACATTTCTCAGTCACCAACATCAACAAAGAGAGAATGTTTGAGACCGGATGGCCTCGGCCCGTATCACTACACAACTTGTTTTGCCGAAACCAGTATGACAGCTCACTAGAACGAAACAATCTCAACGAACAGGTATGTCAGATATGACGCGTACCCTTGCACTCTCACCGTGTCTTGTGTGTGTTTCACTGTTTGCATTACAGCATCTGGCTCATGTCCAGGTGATACCGTGGTGAGAAAAACTACACCAGACAGCAGGAAACCAAGGCCTCGTTAACCCCGGTGTCACGGCTGACCTTTGAACCCTCATGCCGCCACTAAAAAGGAGAGGATGCCAGAGTTATACAAACAAACAAATTACTACGGAACACACCCTTATATAATCTGACTACACTAGTGCTTGGGCAAAATGACATGCGTCAACTTTCCCTTTGTTACGCAAGTTAGTTTCAGAATGAGAGGGATGAGAGTGAAACAACAGGCAGTTTCTGACTGTCGCCTTTCAGCATGCAGGATGAATTTTAAATCCCACCCTTTGATGTTCGGGACCAGTTTTGCTTCAGGACCCTACACTTATTTTATTATTTTTCTTAGGAACACTCATGCCTATAAGTTAAAATTTATAAGGTGGACAGGCAAAGCTGATAAGCAAGCGAAAGTGAATTAAGAATTAAGACCATTTAAGAGACTTATCTTTTAAATCCATTCACCAAAACTATTTTTTTAGATTCATTCACAAACAATAAACCTAAGTTGATCAGTTAGTTCACAAAGGAAATGCTCTGATAGTTAAAATTCATTCACAAATGAGATGCCTAATTCGTTCAGTTTGTCTATGTTTGTTCAATTCAATTCATTCATGAGATGTCCAGTCGGTTCAGTTGTTTCATGAACAAGATGCTTTGCTTTGATTTTGTCTAAGGATGAGACGCTCTGGGGTGCGTTTCCCAAAGCGAACTATGGCCGCAAGTTCCGTCGTTACCAATAGAGTTCAATGGGACTTACGACCATGGTTCACCAACGATGCTTTCGGGAAACGTACCCCTGTTTAGTTTGTTTAAGAAAAAGATGTATTGATTCATTCAGTTTATTTACAAACAAAATGCTTTGTTCATTTGGTTGTTTCACAATTGAGATGCTTTGTTCATTTAATTTGTTGACAAACGGTCCCATTTCATTCATTAAAAAAGAAAAAAAAAAAGTCTCATTCATTTAGTTTTTTCACAAACAAGTTGAGAATGAGATATTTTGTTAATTCACTTCATCCGTGAACAAGATTACTTACTGTAATGGAACTGATTTATTCAGTTCGTTTACAAACAAAATGCTTAGTTCATTCGGTTGTTTCACAATTGAGACGCTTTCTTCATTCAATTTGTTGACAAACAAACTGTCCCAGTTCTTTAAAAAATAAGATGCATCATTCGTTTAGTTTGTTCACAAACAAGCTGCTACTTTGTTTAGTTTGTCCGAAAGTGAGATACTCTGTTCGTTCAGTTAATTTAAGTACTGATTTATTCAGTTTGCTCACAAACAAAATGCTTAATTTGTTTGGTTGTTTCACAACTGAGATGATTTGTTCGTTTAGTTCATTCACAAACAAGATACATTGTTTGCTCAAGTTCATTTACAAACAAGCTGCTTCAGTTTGTCTAAGATGCTTTGTTTGTTTAGTTCATTCATAAACAAGATGTAACAATTAATTTAGTTTGTTCAACAAAATGATTAGTTGATTCAGTTGTTTCACATTTCATTCATTCATAAACTATATGCTTCATTTGTTCACAAACAAGACGTCCGAGTTCATTCAAGAATGAGATGCTTCATTTGTTCATTTTGTCCATGAGTTCATTCATGAATGAGCTGTCCCAGTCAGTTCAATTGTTTCATGAACAAGATGCTTTGCTTTGATTTTGTCCAAGAATGAGACGCTCTGTTTAGTTTGTTTAAGAAAAAGATGTATTGATTCATTCAGTTCATTTACAAACAAAATGCTTTGTTCATTTAATCTGTTGACAAACAGTCCCATTTCATTCAAAAACAAAACAAAAAAAAGTCTCATTCGTTTAGTTTGTTCACAAACAAGCTGAGAATGAGATATTTTCTTCATTCACTTCATCTGTGAACAAGATTACTTACTGTAATGGTACTGATTTATTCAGGTTGTTCACAAACAAAATGCTTAGTTCATTCGGACGTTTCACAACTAAGGTGATTTGTTCATTTAACTCATTCACAGACAAGATCTCAGTCTCAGTTCATTCAAGAATGAGATGCCTAATTCGTTTAGTTCATTCACAAACAAGCTGTTTCACTTTGTCTAAGAACAAGATGATTCGTTTGTTCAGTTCATTCATAAACAATATGTACCAATTCATTTAGTTTGTTCACCAACAAAATGATTAGTTGATTCACGAATGAGATGCTTTGTTCAAATCGATTAATTCACAAACTATACGCTTAATTTGCTCACAAATAAGACGCCTCAGTTCATTCATGAACGAGACGCTTCATTTGTTCAGTTTGTCCATGAACAAGATGATTTGACAATACGTCACAGTCTGTTCGTTTGTTTCAAGCAGAGCAGGTTCATTTAGTTTGTTCAGGAAAGAGATGAGAGTAAAAAATGCTGGAACTTTACAGCCCCGTACTGACCAAGTTTCATTGAATCTAGATGACTGGATCTAGATAAAGGGCTTCAGCGCTTCAAGCTTACGGCCAAAGAGCTCAAAGGCAGAAAGATCAGTCGACTGAGACTGCAGCCAGAATCATCAACCACGGGCGCAAAAATGACAAAATTTACCCCCACTACTGTTTACATGCTTTCACAAGCACACAGCACAGCTTCCTTCACGTTTAATGCCAAACAAAACAACTGACTGATTTCGATAGTTCGGGTTCATCAGAGACTGTGAGGCGATGCGAAGTGCTCCACACATTCATGCATGAGCTGCTTCTTTCAAATACACTCAGTCGCAATATAAACTCAGTTTAGCAAAATCAGTTGATGTCTCTACGTTCTGACAGCACTATTTTTAAATGTGGTGTCTCAGCACATCTATTTCTGGCTGGAGTGAAAATATAATGATATTGTGCTCGAGAGATAGTACCACGTTTTATTCTCTAGGCTTTTAAAAACGCTCAGCAATATCCACTGTCGTGTACAGCATTTCTCAGTCTTCTGAAACTAAAAACATACAAAGGAAACAGTGAACAATGTCTTATATATATATATATATATATATATATATATATATATATATATATATATATATATATAATTCTAATGGTTAAGAATGTGACAACAGGTTGGGAAATGCATCAGTTCTGACCGTTTATTTGACCTTTAAGAAAATTATGAAAGGATGCAAGCACATAAAACTCAGCACATAAAAATCTTGTAGCCTGATGCGGGAAACTTGGTACCTGCTTTTTTGAGTGTTATCTCTAAAGAAACCTTATCAGGAGTTAATTTGTTTTTATTATATATATATATATATATATATATATATATATATATATATATATATATATATAGTACTTTAAGATCTGATTAAGATTAACTGTTATATAAACTATAACCTTAAAATTGAACAAAAAATATTTTACAAAATCCTAAATTAAGACAAATTATTTCCTAATTTGATCAGAAATCATGAGATTAATCCCAATTATTTTAATATTGACAGTCCTATTTTTTTAATAATAAACAAATGTTAAAAAAAAAAAAATTCTTTATTTTAAAGACTTATGCATCTTATATTACTTAAAGGTACAATATGTAAATTTTTTCCAGTAAAATATCCAAAAACCACTAGGCTTGTGTTATATATTTTGTCCAGCTGATTACTAACAGTATCTCTAATGTTTTCAACTACTTGTAAATCATGAGAAAATTCCCATTCTAAACAGTGACACGGGGCAGTGCAGTCGCCTGTCAATGACGTCAGTTACCTTTGATACCGCCTTTACTGACGTAGAAACCACATGACAACAGTGTCGTGGACAAATGCGGAAGTAGTGTCTAGCGTCCAGCAAACCACTAGCTTGCTTCAAGCAGTTCCTTATTTACTTCTTGCACGTTTTATGGTGGATTGTGTTACTTATTTATGGAACATAATTACTGTTTACCCTCTTTCGCTGGTTCTGTCGACAAGGACAGCTTCCGTAAACTCATGACCGGAAAAGCGGAAGTGGCGCCGGCGACTGTATCATAATAAAAGTCCCGCTGCTCGTGAGGCGTGTGTTGATCAATCGCTCCAGCTCCTCGTTCAGCTCCACAACACTCGGTCCTGCTCTGCTTCATACTACAGTAACGTTAATAATCGCATCCACGAACATTAGTTCTTCCACACTCCAATCCCTATTCTTTTGCACCGTCCGTTGAGATGGAGACCACACATGCCCCAAGTTTCCGCTCTAAAACTTGGCGTCATCAAACTACGCCTTTGTTTTGAATAGGTTTCTAGCGACCTCTAGCGGGAAAAAAATATCACAAATTGTACCTTTAAGGACACACTATCAACAAGCAATCAATTAGTGTTAAAAGTACTGACTTCGATAACAAAATGTGATGCTTTGAGCGCTGTTGAGCAGATTCGTAAACCCCTCCGATTGGCTATTGTGTTCACATGCTCAACAGATATGTCTGTGATTTGCTGCAATGATTAACGCAGGGAGCGTTTGGAAGCACACAGAAGTGTATGGAAGCATTTTGAAAACGGGAGCGGGACCGGTCCTCTGATAGACGCCTACTTTCAAACGCTCCTGTGTGTATGTGTGTAAGAAATCAGTCATTAATGTCCATTTACAACATGTTTTTGAAGCGTTGGATCACTGTAGCCAATTACAGACAAATCTGTTGAGCTTGTGAACACAATGGCCAATCAGGTGTTTACGAATCCGCTCAACAGCGCTCAAAGCGTCACATTGTTAAAATTTTAAAATTACTTGATTATAGTGTTGTCAAAAGTACCGACAACACTACAATTTATATAAGTGCTTATGTAAGATGTGATTAATCACGATTAATCGTTTTGACAGCATTATTTTATATTACATATTTATAAGATTTTTTTTACTTGCATACAGCATCTGTAACTTGCTACTATAAGCAGATATGAAAAAAAATATTTTAAGGGGGTCATGACATGAATAATCAAATTTGCCAAGATCTTTTTTTGACATTTGAGAAGTCTTTGTACCATTAAAACATCCTGCAAGTTTCATAGCTTTGCGAAAAGCATTCAAGCTTCAAAAATGGCTCGTTATTGTGGGATCTGTGACATCACATGGGTAAATTAATTTGCATATACCTGCCTCCTGAGCAAGACATTGACAAATTGTTATACAACATCACACCATAGGCCCCGCCCACTTCAGAAAATCCATTCAGACTTTCGCTGTGTACCGGCTGTATGAAGCTGAAAGGGCAATGCTACTCTGACTTTCTGACTCTGAAAGGATCCCAGCATTAGAAACAAGTGGATGGTTTAATTTAAATGGTGTCTCGGATCAGGTCGCAGGGTTATATGTTTGTTCGGAGCATTTTGTTTGGTAAATGAGGCACAGTGTAATGGAGAGTTTGCAAAGAAACATTTGTTGAAAGATGAAGCAGCCAAACGTATTGGATCTGTCAGCAGCTGCATCACAAACCGTAAGTAAATGATTTTATGATGCTTTGCAAGCATATATGGATGTTTTCAAAGCACTTATTCATGTGCAATAGCAAGTGGGTGTTGATACCGTTTCCTATGCAATGATGTTAGACAACCATAACAGTGGCCGTTTACTGACAAGCCTTAAAAGGAGCCGTCCATTAAAAAAAGGGGGTAATTTCAGTCAGAATGAGGGTTGAAAAAAAATTTCCACAGAGAGTAATTGTTTTTTTGTGCAAAAAACTGTATTAACATTATAAAAGTGAACCTCAAGGAACATATTATAATAATAAAAAATCCATGTCATCACCCCTTTAAAATTAAAACAATGTGGCGTAAAAAAAAAAAAAAGTATTTTTAATTTCACACACCATCTTAAATGGAAAATTCATGCCGCAAGATGCTGATTATATGTTATTAAGTGCAGAAGGAATGCAAGAATTTGTCCCGTGTGTAGCATTTTCATCTTAACATCTCTTTTCTGCCCAACAGACTTATTAATTATTCATCAAACATTACTTTGAAATTAAACTACCATTTCTTTGCTATTTACAACAAGAATTGTACTACTAAACGCAGTGCTAGTGATATCCTGCTCATGATGTTCACTATGCTAAAAAACTGCCACGTATGTCTCACGTGGACTGAATTCTTCCACGCAGAAGTACTGGGTCAGCGTCCGACCCACAAGCACAAAATAATCCCTTGATCCACGAGAGAGAATACAGGGCCAAGTTTCACAGAATAGCAGGTCACCTGACAGAGAAGAGCGAGACCCTACGAGAGAGAGAGAGAGAGAGAGAGAGAGAGACAGAGCTCTGGCCTGTATCTTTGTCCTTGATCCCCTCAATCTCATGTATCAAATGCATCATTATACAGGACAGCCGAGCTAAATGCCACAAAAACACCAGAAACAATCGACAACCTAATGAAAACACAAATCGAATTTCTTCGTTCAACAACTGAACACTTAATTGGCAATTTTGAGATTATCTGCATTGACCTATAATGGTTTCTGACAGAGCTGCTTGATTCTGGATAAACTGAGAACCGTTTTGTTTTTTTTAAATATAGATCACAATTCTTCCACAAGTCTGAACAGACAACATGTAATTTACTAGAGGCTCTGACAAAATGTTAACTGCAGCAGTCTTTTTAAAAAATATATTTAATTTGAATGAATGATTCAATGACTCACTCATAAAGACTTCACTTGTTTCATTACTGGATTAGTCAGCGTTTTTGAATGAATATCTTAAATGAATGATTCAATGACAAATATGTTATTAAGTCTACTGGTGTAACAATGTAATTGATTCAATTTTTAATTGGTGTTTTACTCTATTTTGATCACTACCGTAGACAGCAGTGTTTATATCCGAACTATAAACTTTTATCCCAGTACTTTTATGATAATATGAATTATTGTAACACAGAAATAATGATACTGTGTGGTTGAAAAGAATGAAGCTCTTTTATGACAACGGCTCTCTCTGGCTCGGCGGCAGTGCCAACGCAGATCTGAATGTTCGCTGTTATCGCACATGTCAATGGTTTAAAAGACATAGCTGAATCATTGTCATTTAGGAATAAGATTGTGTGGGGTTTGAATCGAGGTTGCGTTCTTTCAATGATTAATTGTGCAGCTCTAGTTTCTGATTGGCCGATTAAGAGAAGAAAGCTCTTTAGTGAATTCTAAGTAAATATTGTGTGTTCATTTAAATTCAGAAATCTTGTGTATGACTTATTTGTAGAGATACACCGATATATCGGCCAATAATCGTTATCGATATATTATTAATTAGAATTAAATTATCATTATTTAAAAAAAAGGTATAAAAGGCAGAATCGCCAAACTATCGATATCGGTATCGGCAGATATCACTCGGAATAATCGGCTATCGGTATCGGTGCATATCTACTTATTTGCTATTGTTAAATCTGAAATGTGTAATTTGTGTCTCAGCCAATGGCATGAGTTTGGGGTGGGAGAATCAGCTGACCAATGGCAGACAGGGGGAGTGTTTGGGAAACTTTGTTAGGGAGCGATTTCTGTCTGTATACTCGGCTTAGTCCTAGATTTGCCCACCGCCGCTGTGAAGGGCGGCTCTCGCATTCTTTTACAAGATTAAACAAACGAGTGAAGGGCGCTGGGGGGAGAAATCACCATGCCAACTCCCGAAACTAACACTGTAGCTGAAGGACTTACGATAAAAACACTAGCAAACCAACAGCTGAAACAGGAGTTAAACACTGTTCTGGAGACATTTCATCTTTCACTTTTGCATACTATGAGCATTCAAGAACCTTCCCAAGAAAAAAGAAAAAAGAAAAATCACTTATAAAGAGGTACTAAAATGTTTTGGACATGGAACAATGAAAATATCTTTTGAAGAAAATAATAAGGAAAAAAACTTAGATATACCAGTCAAGCGGTTTTGAAAAAATCCAAGAACCCACGAAAACAATCCTCTTGCAAAATGATAAAATATAAAGGCAGCTAATTATTAATTTTAAAAAAAATATCAGTTGGCATTCATGTTGATGATATAAGTACTAAAGCAAAAATAAATTATTACAACAATATGTAAAAAAATATTAGTACAAATATTAATAAAATAATATTTTAATAATAATATAAATGTATGTGTGCCAAAATTATTAAAACATGGAAAAAGCAATGCTATGATTCAAAATAAAAATATTTTTTATTATTCAAAATTAATTTGTAATAATACAAATATTATTCACCAAATGAAATTGTTAAAATAAGTATACATATTATTCTTAGTAAAATATTGTAGTTCATTTACAATAAATATTGGTCAAAAAAAGTACAGATTATTCACACATTTTTTTAGCTGACAAAGTACTTATTTGTATGTGAACCCGAGTGATTTTATTATGACTGGTTTTATTTAATAAAACACTACAAAACCCAAAACTTTCTCAGCCACCCAAGTAAAACTACAGGGAAGATGAAGATGGAATTGGGAAAATAAACAGCCAAATGAACTGTATACATTAAACAAAGATTAAAATCTCTGGCTTTAATTATTATAATTAAGGAAGGAAGAGGATTTGTTTTTCCTAAACACAGATTTTTATCGAAGACAGAAATCAGGGCCACAGTAAAGTTGTCTAGCGTTCAGCCAGTTACCTTGAGCGACTCGTAAAGAAGTCAGTGTCCAGGCTTCTGCGTGCCAAACTGCATTACCCTAACAAGTCAACATCTAAAGCTTCATTTAAGTTGTAATGTAGGGCGGGAGAGTAGAGCCAGGGTTTTTACCAAGAAAGGGCACAGAGCGAGGCACAAACAAAATCCTCCATTTAGGCTAGACGGGAAATCGTGTTGTGGTTCTGCCTTTGATCTCATGAAGAGATTAGACCAACAGGATTACTAAGACTTGACCAGTGAAACGACCGGCCAGGGTTGCCAGGTCTGCACAGCAAAACCAGCACATTTGCCAATCAATTAAAAAAAAAAAAAAATTGCATTCCAGGGAGTAAAAATCACATTATGGTGGGGTGTCGCTTCAACCCACGGACTAAAAAAATAACCAGAGGCAACAGTGTAAAAGTAGCCCAATTCCGCGGGAAAACTGGACTTGGCAACACTGCCACCGGCCCAAAGTCACAGACCATGAAAGGGATAATAACTATTACAAAACAATGCAAACTAAAGTGCATTTACCCCGCATTTTGTCTACAAATAAGTGCCGTCATTAGCCAACAAAACAAGTCTTACAACCACAGTCAAAAATTAACACTACATGCGCCTTTGGCGAGGGAATAATGGACAAGCAAGTAACTTTTTTTAGTTTAATTCGCAACACGATAACGATAGTCTGACTCTCACTAATGTGAGCAAATCAAACAAAATGCTAATAAAATTTACAGAACAAGAGTTTACAGAACTTCAACCTCTATGGAAAATTTGTGATTTTTAGTTAGGAAACAGCTACATTTTCGATATAATTTCAGACAATAAAAATATATTTAAATGTAATCATGCCAAATACAGTTTTAGGGATAGCATAAAACCTTTAGGACTACGGCTGGTAGTGCCAACTTGAATTTGGCAGGTAGTGAGAGAGCGATATATTGCACAGGCTAATTAATCTGCCAATATTTGGCCATTTAGAGATGAACATCATCGGCCTATAACTGTGCTGATTGGCCGTTTAACAGAAATAGGGCAATCCACAAAGTGTCAGTTTCTTATAAGGGCTGTCAATATATTATATTGTATATAGTTCCTGTCCTTGATTCTGATTGGTCAATAGCTGTGTTTTATTCACGATAAAATACGGCTATGACCGCTTCACCCAACGGTTCTGTGTATCACTACACAACACCCTTAGCAACCACGCTTAGCAACAAACTGTTAGTTCTCAAATGATACTGTTCACTGAAGCTTACAATACTCTTCTAGTTCTACATAATACAGTAAGAAAGAGATCGAGTGAGCGAGTTTATTACCTGCATTCAGATTTAGCATTTTCATTCAGGTCAGTCCTGTGTTCATAACAAAAAATCTGTTTAAATGTCCGTTGCAATATCTTGTCCTTTTAACAGGTAAGGGGTTTTCCCGTGACTGAAAGCACCAGTCAAAGCATTTGTCAGTTGCGTCTTGTTCTGTGTTCACAACAATTTAGTGTAAATTCTTCACTACTGAGATATATATATTTATATATATATTAGGGCTGTTCAACAATAACCGTGGTTATCGTGTACAAAATAAGAGTCTGTGTTTACGTAATATATGTGTGTTTGTTTTGTGTATAATTATTATGTATATATAAATACACACACACTTACATGTATATATTTAAGAAATATAAGGATGTATGTATAAATATATTTATATTTCTATATATTTAAATTATATATAAATGTAAATATTTGTATAGAAATATAAGATATTTTTCTTAAACATATACATGTATGCGTGTATATTTATACATAATAATTATACACAAAACAAACACATATATATTACGTAAACACAGACTCTTATTTTGTACACGATAACCACGGTTATTGTTGAACAGCCCTAATATATATATATATATAGGCTGTCAATATAGATTACAATTTTTAATTGCGATTAACCGCACCCTTTTGCGACTAATCCATCTTGTTTAACGTGTTTATTTTATCATTTGCTACATCCTAAAAAGCAAAACTATTACACCGTTAAGAATTATTTTCCTGATTTGTTATCACAACTATTTTTTCTTTTGTCAAATCAATGTAGATAATTAATGTAGTTCAGATAACAAAATATTTTGAGTTTGTGTTGATTAAACCAATCGCCTTCATTGTATTAACTCAAATTGTTAATTTCAATGAACTCAAAATTAAGCCAACCAGGTAGGCTACCTTACTTTTTTTTAAGTTTAAACAACAATTCTTTTTTACAGTGTAGACTGAATGATGAAACTTTTTTTTTTTTGTCCTGCTTATTAGTAGTAACACTTAACATTAATACATGACACATAAATAACCAATGTCAAATCATAACTCGTGTCATCCATCATGAATGCAACTCAAGTAAATCATGCTCTGTCGGCTGATCAGGACAAACAGGTTAATGTTACTCAGCTTAACCAAACATCACTGACAGCAAAGCAACCCGTGACTCATGACAGCGAGAAAGGGCGGGAGAGTCACATTCCTGAGATGTTCCACCTGTTTCATGAAGCTCACCTGTTGTGGGAGGGGCTTCAACAGGTGTCAATGGAAAGACCCGCCCAACAGAAACTGTATAGGTGTGACAGCTTATCTCATTTACACCTCACATCCTGAAGTTTCTATGGGCTTTAAATTGATGGAGAAGAGTTAACTTAAAAGTTCAAATACAAGCAAAAACATCCTTCCAACCGCAGCTGAGGAGTTTCATATTTATCATTCAATGTCTGTTTGCTATTGCAAACACAATTTATGAATGTCATCTCTCAAACATAGACTTATTAACAATTATAAAATACAGTGAAATATCTAAATCCTGAAATTTTACATAACAGGGATTTTACATAAGCACTTTCCCTTCTCTGACATATTTGTAGATAACGTATGATATTGTCATTGCAATGCTTTATCAAACTTATTTGTTTAAAAGCTGAGATGACAGACAAAATTAGCATTATAACATTTAAAAACGTTAAAATGTAAAAAGCTTTATCAAACCGACAGACTTTGAAAACACTTCAGCTAAGCACTTATTTGTGTCACTATCACACAAACAAAAGCGATACATCTAAAAACAAAACGTTAACCAACAAAACCAGAGTATTGATATTTAAAACACAAAGGTTAGATACAAAACTAAAGCGTCATGTGTTAAATTAAAGCTGTAAAACTACCGCACGGATCGGCTAGCGTTAGCGTGTTAGCATAAGTTGAGGAATCTCCGTTAGCTGAGGCTAAACGCGCACCCACATTTATGACCTCAGGCATCGATTACACACATTTTAAGCTCTGGTTGAATTATATTTAATATTTTAGCTCTAACAACTGCTGACAGTGTATAAGAAACGTTATTAAATGATCACAAACCTTATTAGAGGAAGCCCGGGCAGACATTTTGTTCCTTTAGCTGCTCGCGCTGAAGCAAGTTGAGGCTAAATGTTGTCGCCTCAAAGAAATAAATAAGAAATAGGTTATATGGGCTTGATCAGCCCTGGAGATATAAATCCGTGTTTTCTTCGCCTCTGGCCCGTGTGTCGGGCTAAAGTGTGTTGTGGTTTCTTATAAGGATGAGCAGCAACATGTCAGATAAGCCCAAAGTTCGCCATGTACCACCAGTGATCTCCTCCTCTTATTGCTGATGAAGCGAATACATTTCACAAATTCTCTGAATGTGACACGTCTATCCCGCACGAATCGGGTGTATTCAGAGCTGTCCTGATGTATAATATCCGTTCGGAGGTGTGTTGGCACACCTGCGGGGAAGCAGAGGGCGGGATGTCGTGCTTTAGCCCTGTGCAGCAGAGACTCACTGCAATGGCAGCAGCAGCAGCAGGAGGAGGATGAGATGAGCTCTGCTCTGCTCTCTTTCCCACAGCACAGCAGTGACATGTCTGACTGGCTGGACATTTCCATTGCATCTCTCCAGGGGTGGGAACATGAGAGAGCAAAGCAGCAGCATCCCTATCTGGGATGTTCCACTTTGCCATGTTGTTATTTGAAGGCATTGAGGTGAAGTGGTTTTATAAACTGAGTATTGTGAATGAATTGGGGATTATCAGGGCACAACATTTTATGTAAACTATCATAACTGTTTTTTTACTGTTTAGATTTAATTGTTTTATATGTACACGTATAGAGAGATAGATAGATAGATAATAGAAGAAAACGATGGTTAATGTGGTAAATTATAGATGGATGGATAGATACACAGACAGACTGATGATAGATAGATAGACAGACAGACAGGCAGATAGATAGATAGATAGATAGATAGATAGATAGATAGATAGATAGATAGATAGATAGATAGATAGATAGATAGATAGATAGATAGATAGATAGATAGATAGATAGACAGACAGACTGAACAATAGATAGAAAGATAGACAGATGGACAGACAGACAGATAGATAGACTGATCAATAGATAGAAAGATAGACAGACGGATAGATAGATAGACAGACAGACAGACAGACAGATAGATAGATAGATAGATAGATAGATAGATAGATAGATAGATAGATAGATAGATAGATAGATAGATAGATAGATAGATACACAGACTGATCAATAGATAGATCGACAGACAGACAGATGGATAGATAGATAGATAGATAGATAGATAGATAGATAGATAGATAGATAGATAGATAGATAGATAGATAGATAGATAGATAGATAGATAGATAGATAGATAGATAGATAGATAGACAGACAGACGGATAGACAGACGGATAGATAGATAGAATACTTTTTCATTGTAAAACATTTAGTTTATTTGTAAATTTAACTGTAAATCTAAATTAGTTTAATTGTAAATCTGTAAATCTGTAGAGTAAATCTGACTCTGCGTCTCTGAGACCACATGACTCCCACAGGAAAACCTCACTCACTGCTTGCATTACACTGACAACTTCCTCTGATTCTTTCTGCTCTCATAGCGCGGCCCTCCACTTTAGATATAATCTGCAACAGAGGCAGAAAACCAAGCACAGAGACATATAGACAATAAAGGAGGGTTACAAATACAGTTTTTACCTTTACTTATCTTAAATAGTTGATATACTGTTGGTTCACTTTCTCTACTTCCTCTACAGGTTCTATCTGTTTTCTTTTATTCCCATACTCAATAGATTTATAGTCAGTCAGAATTTACTGTTAAACCAGGTAATGTAGCCGTTCATTTTAGATGTTTAAGTTATTTCCTCACCCACACCAAAGCACAAACTGAAGAGTTTTCTATTACATTCAAGCATGGTCAGTTGTGGACAGCACCCCCTACAGCTCCCCAGTGTCCACTGCTATTCTGCATCTGCAGTTTTAGAGACAAACCTCACACATTCATTCACGCTGGGCTCCAAATGGCAGCAATGGCAGCAATGCCCAGTCAGCTCGCCTGACACATCTCTGCAAAAACAATGCAAGGAAGCAAGATAAATTGCCCTTGACACCTGTGCCTCTGTGTGGCACCACAGTCAGCTCTCCAGAAAGCAGAATTCAGCTGCTGTATCCTCCACGCAGAGCATCATAAAATAATGAATATGACAAATACAACATGATTGGTAAATATTATTTGCTTCTGATGAAATCTAATATGCTATTTAAATCAATGCAAGGTGGCTTGGATCTAGATGACACGTCATTATCATTACCTGCATACACAAGAAAAAGTGACGTAACCTGTAATCATGAACGTCCTCCGTATCACAAGCCCTCAGCAGAAACAGCGCGAGACCGCAGAACAGCCGAAACGGCCAGGAGGAGACCGTGAAGGACACTCAGTTAATCAAGAGAATGAGAAGAGGGCTTATTACCTAACCTGCCATCCAGAGTGTCTCCAAGGAGTTGTGACATGTGCTAGTCAAATAGAGATGTCTAAAATAGTACAGACAGTTGATACAAAGATACAGTATGCAAAAACAGTGGAGCTGCCTGGGAACGGTTTACCTTTGAGGTCTGAGTACATATGACAAAGGCCCATATGTATGCACGATTAATCATTAAAAGATCGCGATTATCAATTCAAAAACACTAATGTTACAAGATTACACTGTTATGCCAGTAGGTGGCGACAAGTGGCTGTTTTGCTCACCAGCCACTGTGGCTAGTGTTTTTTTAAAGATACTAGCCATTTAGCATTTCACTGGCCACAATTTTGTTGTTGGGAAATTATTAGGAGTGCGATGATACACTTAGCTCACAAGACGCGACAATACAAGATATTGGGTCCACAAGAATGAGACGAGACAATATTTTAACACTATTTTTAAGAAATATTCAATGACGAAAAAAAATAGTCTATTATTCGACTGAAAGTCACAAAATGCTAAACAATTCAGGTGCATTTCTAATCTATAGCCTTTAAAATGACTTAAAATGCATAACAATGACTGGTTCAAATAAAGTATCGAAAGCAAGTAATCACTTGGCTTTATTGAACAACACTATTAAAATACATAATAAAAACATAATAAACATATGTACATTATGTATTATAACAAAAATATTTTGCGCACAACCCGAGCTCATCTCGTCATATCCGTAAATAGAGAAACGTTGCTCCGACTACTTTGACACACTTGTGAGAGTGGCATAGATTAGTTGTCACAACAAGTGAGAAAGGTTGACATGGACAGCTAAATCCCCAAATTTCAGGGAATCACCTGTTTTAAACAAATGCCGAACAAAGGAGCTTCTGCTTTCAAAAAGAGAACGCAACTTAGCTTGTAATAAAACAAGAATCAACATTGGCTTGGCCTTTCTACAATGGCGAGAGTCATTTTTTTATGATTGTTGTAGTGCTGTGCTGGATTTTTTTTTTTTTTTTTAAGGAAGTACCGTGTGTATTAATGGGTATAGCTTCAGTAATGATCAAGACTTGTTTTTTAAATGTTTTAAAAAGTCTTTAAAATTTGACACTGCGTCTTTAAACTCTAATGCGTGAGGCAAAAGGCGGTCAAAGACTTCCATTAGATAGCATAATTACTCAGAAAAACTAAACCGCATTCTATGTGAATATGAAAAAGTTATTTCTGAATGTTCTGAACATGTTTAAAAACGTTTCATTTTCCATTTTATCTTTTTGCAAACATTATGGGAATGTTACTTTTAAATGTTCTTTGAACCGTTAGAAACGACTTCGTAGTGTTTAAAAAAAAACATTAGACGAACGTCCAATTAAAATGTTGAAGCGCAACATGCCACGAACGATCTCATTCGTATGTTTTCGTATGATCCCAGCTAACAGGGAACGTTCTCAGAACATTCTGGCAATGTTCGTTCATAACTTTGAGAGAACCTTGCCAGAATGTTCTGAGAATGTTCCATTAGCTGGGATCGTACAAAAACATACGAATGAGATCGTACGAATTTATACGAATTAGCGACAAATTTGCCAAAACATAAAATAGTTACAAATTCACAAATTTTGGACATTCACATTATTTAAATTAAAGCTGCAGTCCGTAAGTTTTGCATCTTTGTCGCCATCTCTGTTTGAAACATGCAATTGCAGTTATTTGCGGAATTCCGTTAGCTGGGATCATACGAAAACATACGAATGAGATCGTACAAATTTATACAAATAAGCGACAAATTTGCCAAAACATAAAATAGTTACAAATTTACAAATTTTTGACATTCACATTATTTAAATTAAAGATGCAGTCCTTAAGTTTTGCATCTTTGTCGCCATCTCTGTTTGAAACATGCAATTGCAGTTATTTGTGGAATTCTCATCTTCAGTGCGGATGAATCTAATGTTTGCTGTCAAACATTACGTTTATATTATGACCAAAATAAGAATTTTCACCGGAAAATATAATCTGAACAAGTAAGTAACATGTCTGCCACTTTTGTTCTGAGCAACTGAGGAAAAAAGAATTAAATCTACCGATCGCTTAGCTCGGATCACGTCAAACCGTGCAAAGTATTATTACTGTTATACTTTGTTCTCAAATTGTTAATGTTAACAACTAATAATAGACTTAATTAGACTGATGTAAATTAAATATTTTAGGTTTAAAACAATGAATACTTTGCAGCACTATAAATGAGTTACAGTAGCCAAATGTTCATAAATGCAATCTTGCATTCAACCTTCATTAATGTAAGCATTTTCAGCATGGTTGTGACCCTTAAAAATCCCTGATGGCCTGCAGTGTCACCTCTTTTCTCGGCCACTGATGAACCTCTATCTCCTGTGACCAGCACAAAGCTGCTGAGAGTAGAAGACTTCATGCGGTTTACCCCAGAGGACAGAGAGTTCGAGCGAGGGAGGGGTGGGCTTGACTTTTATCAGGGTGGGACAAGGTCACATGAAAACAATGAACAACTGTGATACGCTGTAATTAAACAATTAAACCGCGTGAGCAGAAATTGTTTTCTTTGTGTCCTGTGGTGTGAATTATCACCTATATTTTCATGTATTTTCAAGTCCTCAGGCATTATAGCACTTTGGGAAGGTTTGTACACCATATACCCAGCATGTACTGTATATGCCAGAAATGTGCGCTGTCTGCTATACGACCCGTTTGAAGTTAAGTGTCTAGATAATGATATTGTTCAGTGAAGCTTGAGAGCAATAAAGCACACACAGCCTTTCCTACAGGGTAGCATTATAGACAACATTTATGATGCTATTTAATTTAAGTTGATCCCTTTGGCATTTTATTAAAAGTTTTCCTCACAGATTTTCAAAGGATATTGTATGATATCAGGCTCAAATATGTGGATATATCAGTGCAATGCAACCACAAAAGCAAGATATCCTTCCATGTGTTAACGAAATTGAAAAGAACACATTTTTTAGAGGCACTAAATGAGTCAATAACATGATGGAAAGTGAGTCACATTTGTTGCGCGCTCCTCGAGTCTATTACAGCGCTCGGCCCTGAGCTGCTCTGAATCACCAAACAGAACCGCAAAACAGACGAGTAAGCAAAAGGCTCTGACGGAGTGTTTGGGAAAAGGAAGCCAGAATTTGTAAAGCGCAGCCTTGCCATGTGTGTACCTAAAGGGAGCTTGAGCGAAATGACAAATACAACTGAAATCAGGTTATTCCAGGATATTCCATCAGCTCTCATTTTGTCTATTGTTGAATGACGTTTAAGGTCAGACAGCTATTTAAGCGTATTTATTTTGTTTGTGACTGAATTAACATACCAGCACATGATTAAAAAACACTTTTTGACTTGTTTTCTAGTAAAAATAATGTCCTTAACACAAGGGTTTGGCTTTTAGGCCGTATGTGCATTAGCTTTGAAGCTACATATGCTAATGTGCTCCTAAAAGTGTATTTTAAAAGTGTATATGTGGTTCATTTTGAATCATTGGACTAATGATTCAAAATGAACCACATATACACTTTTAAAATTGACACTCTAGGCTATAATGAGTTAATATGTCTGTTCCAAAACAGTCTGTCTACATAACTTTCTTATATACATAGCTTTCTTATAAGGCAGCATCTTAAAGGGATAGTTCACCCCAAAATGAAAATTGAAATGTCATCATTTCTTTCTTTTGCAGAAAAGAAGATATTTTGAAGAATATCGGTAACCAAACAGGCTCAGGTCATTAGGACCTATTAACTTTTTGGAACAAAATAACTTCTTTTGGTTCAACAGAAGAAAGAAATTCATACAGGTTTGGGGGTGTTGAGGGTGAGTATATGATGGCAAATATTTAATTTTTGGGTGAACAATCCCTTTGAGCAAAATAGACCCTGAATAGTGACTTACTTTGGAACATCACACATTTAAAATTAAGGTTGCTTGCCGAATTTTCACGGTCAAAAGTAAAGTCATTTCAATAGGAATCGGCACAATCGTGAATTCTGCTTGAGGGCGAAAGAAGTTCAAATTGGTTATCCAAAAGTTTCTTGGTTGGTTTCTTGTTTTAAAAGTGCTTCATACATTGCTAAACCATTGACAATGGAGCGTTTTGCCCACGAATTTTCACAGAAATTGACACGACTCGCAGTTTCTTCCAATAGAGTTAGCATATTGCTGCAAGCACTTAAATACATAACACACACACACAAATATTGGGTGAAAGTCAATTTTTACTTAGACTAAACTATAGGTTTATTTACACATTTTTATCTTAGCATTTCCCTTGACTCGTCTGCCATCTTGAAATAATTATTTCACTCAACTTATCACAGTTCATTATGGGACTGCCTTCTCTAAGATGAATACATGCAATACAGCCTTAGAATTAATCTAAAATGAGAAATCTTACATATCTTAGAAAGCAGTATTTACTGTACATAAGAAGCACACATACAGTATGATAACTTAACCCTTAAATGCATGACTGTTTCGCCAATCATTCTTACATATTCGGGTCGTTATCGACCCGGATCTATATCTAACACGGAAGGATCTCTACCTGTCGTGATAATATAAAACTCCTCTTATATTAGAGAAACAATTACAGAAGAATAAAATAAATCGTATTTTGTTACCTTTTGAAACTTGAGAGGGCTCAGTTTGAGCAGATGTTTTATGCCATCACCACTGTCCTCGTCAGAGCTCATTTCACAGTAAATTCAGCAAATAATGGGCTAGTTTTATGTTTGAGGTCATGAATATGAGCCCATTTGCAATCTCAAACGTATTCTCAAAACTATATAATTTTCAAGATCTTTAAAATCAATATTTTGATCGCTAACAGCCTCACCAGATCCATCCAGTAATAGTTACAGTCATATTTGATTGCGTTCTGTACTTGTTTTGCAGTAAATTGCTGAGCAATTTCATGTTGTTAATATTATTTAGTTTTCTGTCTAAATGAGTCGTCACTTCAGCATTGTGTTTCAGACAATGCCACTTTGTGGAATAAAGGTGAATTGCACTTATTCCATCATCTAAGATTCAATTATTGTTGTGCGGAAAAATATACATACACTGATGCACACCTCGGGTCGTTTGTGACCCTATACAATTTTTTTTTACAATTCTTTATAATGAATTGATTGAGGAATACCAAGAAGGTTGATGCCTAACTTTAAAAAATGAACGAGGAGGAGGGTAGTGAATGACGTCCCGGGTCACTAAAGACCCGAGGTATGCATTTAAAGGTTAATATGCAGTCAGAGCTCACTTAAAGAAGAACTGGCAACACTTTACAGTAAGGTCTCATTTGTTAACTAATTAGTTAATTAACTAATTAGAGTTAATTAACTAACACCCACAAACAATGACCAATACATTTGTTTCAGTATTTATTAATCTTTGTTAACGTTAGATAATAAAAGCACAGCTGTTTGTTCATGTTAGCTCACAGTCAGGGTTGCCAGGTTTACACAACAAAAACCCGCCCAAGTGCTACTCAAATCTAGCCCAAAACTAGCCCAGTCACGGGGGTTGGATGGGTTAGGGTCCCCCGGTATCACGTTCCTGGCACGTTTTGGCAGGGTTCCTCTGGTAAAATTCGCATTCAAGGGGCTAAATATGGACATGAAAAACAGCCTGCGGCAACAGTGATAAAGAAGCCCAATTCAATATGTAATATTGACAGCTAGTGGTTGAAATGGGTACTGCAGTCCAAATTCAAAATATCGGAAAGCATTGTTTCCCCACCCCCTCCTCCTCAAGGCTAGCCTCTACGCCGTATGCTACACATCAGTTTTCATTTATACTTCTGCGTCATTGTCCGCATCGATTTTTCTCTTTGACCCGAGGGAGGGGTTCTAGCAGACCAATCACAGAGCTTGGGGTCCGCTTAGAATTTGACAATTAGAGGTGCACGTCAAGGCTGATTTATACTTCTGCATCAAACCTACGCTGTGTGCCTGACGTGTAACAACGCATCAATTCTATGCTCACCACAAGCACTGTGATTGGTCTGCTAGAACCCCTCCCTCGGGTCAAACAGAAAAATCGATGTGGACAACGACGCAGAAGTATAAATGAAAACCGACGCGTAGCATACAGCCTATAGGTTCGACTCAGAAGTATAAATGAAAACCGACGCGTAGCATACAGCCTATAGGTTCGACTCAGAAGTATAAATGAAAACCGATGCGTAGCATACAGCCTATAGGTTCGACGCAGAAGTATAAATGAAAACCGACGCGTAGCATACAGCCTATAGGTTCGACGCAGAAGTATAAATGAAAACCGACGCGTAGCATACAGCCTATAGGTTCGACGCAGAAGTATAAATGAAAACCGACGCGTAGCATACAGCCTATAGGTTCGACGCAGAAGTATAAATGAAAACCGACGCGTAGCATACAGCCTATAGGTTCGACTCAGAAGTATAAATGAAAACCGACGCGTAGCATACAGCCTATAGGTTCGACGCAGAAGTATAAATGAAAACCGACGCGTAGCATACAGCCTATAGGTTCGACGCAGAAGTATAAATGAAAACCGACGCGTAGCATACAGCCTATAGGTTCGACACAGAAGTATAAAGGCCCAATATACTTCAAACGAAATCGAAGAACGAACTGATGTGACGTCATTTCGAACAAAATCAGGCCAAAACGAAGTTTGTTTTGTGTTATTTTTGGAAGTTTAAAACGGCTTGCCAAAGCGAACTCTCAGGAAAAGTTCACTCCAGCTGCAAAACACTTTCGTACTACCATTGGTCACTGACGATAACGTAACAGGAGGTGTGCGCCGAGGCTCCGCCTTCACTCGCATAGAACGCTTCTCTGACTCATTTCGAGTGTTTGAGTTCGTTGAGGTAAGATCTCCACAGGTGAAAACATGAACACACTGGATAGCCGCTTTATATTACAAAATAAAGTTGTGCTTCTGATGAAATGAGGCACTGACACTGTTTTCCATGTTTGATACTGTAAAGCTGTCTGATTTTAAGCAATCTATTGAATAAAGTGCTTTATGAAGACATGACGTGACTGGAGTGCTACTTTGCAGAGCTCGTGCTAACATTCCCATGTTGTTATGATCAGACCCTTTTCTTATGCTTTCTATAATAAATGCTTGCTGTTTCCTCATTTTTGTTGTGTTTATTTTGTTACTGAGAAGAAAGTGCGCGGCACACATTTACATATTCATCTAAACGTCGCTCTCAGCAGTGTGGGCGGCGTCAGATGTTCGTTTACAGTATATCACTGGTCACGCATTTCGAACTTCATTTTACCCCTAAACGAAGAATGAAAAAGAACTTAGTTTGAAGTATATCGGGGCCTTAAATCAGCCTTCAGACTTGACTCTCACGCGGGTTGCCAGATTGAACGAGTGTGAAAATGGAAGGCGAGGCAAAACAAAAAAAATTCGACACGGAACACACATTTCAAAGTAGAATAAGTGGCTATAGCATTGTTTTTCAGAGAAACAAGTACGTGAACTATTTATCTGCAAATATATTATGGTATTTTTATGCTTTAGTACAGTCAAAAAAAAACTCATACACCAAAATACAACTTTAGATTTTAATAATGTATTAGAAAATGTAGAAATGAGCATTAACTAAGATTAATAATGATGTAGAATTATTCTTAGCTCATTTTAACTGTTAACAAATGAAAAGTGGAACCGAAAAATCTCTTTGAGTGTATGTGTGCGTTGTCATCTGTGGTTTATTCACTCATTTCAGTCCATTCATTAAGACGTTTCATGGAAACATCAATATTTTAGAAACATCTAGTCAAAGCAGAGGGTAACTAATGAAGTTTATGCACTTGATATTTTGCCCCTTTTCGATTTTGTTTTCACCAGTATTGGACAAGCAGGTCTTACTGGACAGAGTTCTGTCCCGTCAGCTCTTATACGGCAGCTACTCTGTAAAGCAATTAAGCAATTGATCTGGAGAAGACTCATTTTGTGCTTACTGGCCTGTCGATAGCTCAAAGGGGAATGATTTAGTCATTATTATTATTTTTAGCCCCAATTCAACTAGGGATCTTCTTTCCAACAGCTTATCTTACACACACGATCTACAGGAAATAAATGCTGGATGATTCTGCTGGTGTACATTGATTGTTGGGATGACGCCGGATGTTCTAATTTAGGTGCACCTATTTTCACAAAGTCCAATCAAAACTGGGCTAACGGCTCAAGTGATGTTGACGGTAGAAGCAGGCTGAAGGTCTCAACAAGCTTGGTGACATCATTTGATATCATCACTTTCAACAATGTATGATGTATCCAGCTTTAAAAGCAGACATTTGCTTGTGTCTGAGAAGAGGAATCTCTGCTTCATCAACCACCTTCTTCTGCCTTCGTATCCATCATCAAAGTCCACATCTAGTCTCCTAACCACCAGGGAGCAGCGTTTTGGGGGTTACGCTGTCCGAAAGACTGAGAGGAGAGCAAACTTACTCTGACTTTGAGGAGGCCGGCATTGAAATCCAAATGACATGAATGTTGGAGGTTGAACTGTATCGATTTTAAAAGCTTACACACTACAGAAAGCTTTGATGGAAAGTTTGAAGGATAGGAGTGCACAAGAGTCAGGTCAGGTTGAAATCGAGTTGGATTTCCATGCTGTATATGGGACATTGACGAATAAGGTTTTTAAAAGTGTAAAAAAACACAATGGAGATATAATTAATTTTGTGTTTAAAAGTGTTAACAATGAGATTGTGCTTTTTTTATAATCAATTAACACTGCTTTTGTCATATTTTACAAGATTGACAAAATTTGTAACCAAAAAAGTCATTCGGAACAGCTTAATCTCGGCCAGTTCTTTGGGTATTTGCTGCTGGCTTTTATGTAGATAGTGGTTAAAAAATTTCGGTTTTACCGAATGACACTTTTGGTTTTGGTTTTAGTTATACTACGTTACGTACTTTGGATGTCATATCTTTGTTTGGACAAAAAAATAACCCGTCACGTCATTGACCCATATACGTGTCACGTATGGTGCGTTCAAGTCCTCTTGGGAAGTTCGTATTTACGAGGTGGGAAGTCGTGTGTACGACGGTAGGTGCGTTCAAGTCACTTTCCTCGGAGTATAATGGCGGTGTGCCTTCTCTAAATGAATTACACAAAATAACACTTGTGTGCATTAGTTGTATGTTGCTTTTTATGTTTTTTAATTCATTTATGAAGCCATTGTAAACTTTATTGTTACATTTTTATACTGTGATGCTATCATATTTTTAGCTGGGAATCAGCTTACTTCGTTGTAAATAGAAAAGCCTGACAATGTCACTGCTAAATACCTGCAGGTATTGTGGTATTTCGCTATGTTTCTGACTGACACGCCCCCAACTCGTACAGATCGGAGCTTAAAGAAAATTACGAGCTTCCCACTGGTATTTACGACATTATGGTGGCGTTCATGTCGGTTCTGCTCGTAAATACGATCTTTCCGACATGACTTGAACGCACCAATACTGTCTGCTGTATTCCATTTACCTCTAAGATGGACGCATCGAGGCAGAGCTTTGTTGTACTTGCTCTTTCAGAATACAATAACATAAAAAATCTGCATTTTGCACAGATAATGCCGAAGTATAATGTCCACAAATAGAGGCTGGACAGTAGCTACTGTGAGCACCACTGAGTTTATTGAGACACAGATAAACAGAGGGCTAATAAACAATATATTGCTACCATGACTTGACATTAACACCCGCCAATTTTATATATAGCTAATATTTTCAATTGTAGTCTTTTAAAAAGGCATCTGAAATAATAAACTAAGTACAATGTAATGTTGTCAAAAATATAGTTTTTTTTTTTAAAAGGTACAATATGTAAAATTTTTGCAATAAAATATCCAAAAACCACTAGGCTAGTGTTATATATTTTGTCCAGCTGAGTACTAACAATATCTCTAATGTTTTCAACTACTTGTAAATCATGAAAAATTCCCCATTCTAAACAGTGACACGGGGCAGTGCAGTCGCCTGTCAATAACGTCAGTTACCTTTGTTACCGCGTTTACTGACGTAGAAACCACATGACAACAGTGCCGTGGACAAATGCGGAAGTAGTGTCTAGCGTCCAGCAAACCACTAGCTTGCTTCAAGCAGTTCCTTATTTACTTCTTGCACGTTTTATGGTGGATTGTGTTACTTATTTACGGAACATAATTACTGTTTACCATCTGCCGCTGGTTCTGTCGACAAGGACAGCTCCCGTAAACTCATGACCGGAAAAGCGGAAGCGGCACCGGCGACTGTATCATAATAAAAGTCCTGCTGCTTGTGAGGCGTGTGTTGATCAATCGCTCCAGCTCCTCGTTCAGCTACACAACACTCGGTCCTGCTCTGCTTCATACTACAGTAACGTTAATAATCGCATCCATTAACATGAGTTCTTCCAGACTCTTATCCCTATTCTTTTGCACCGTCCATTGAGATGGAGACCACATGTCCCAAGTTTCCGCTCTAAAACTTGGTGTCATCAAACTACGCCTTTGTTTTGAATAGGCTTCTAGCGACCTCTAGCGGAAAAATATCACAAATTGTACCTTTAATACATATCTATACTGATACGCTTCAATACTAATTTTTCCGCAGAATAGATACACGATTACCAGCTGCAGTGTTGGGGAAAGTTACTTAAAAGTAATGCATTACAATATTGCGTTACTCCCTAAAAAGTAACTAATTGTGTTACTTTTTTATGAAAAGTAATGCATTACATTACTTTTGCGTTACTTTTTTCACATAGGCTGGGCTTGCTTGTTTGGTTTTTTTAATAACAACAAAAATAGTTATATTTTTGGCAAATATTAAGGCCCTTTCACACCAAAAGTGAAATAAATTTACACCTGTACAGTAGAGGGCGCAGCTCAAACAAACCTTTCAGATGTGCTGCCATTCTGGATTAAAGAAGAATAGGATACAGGAGAAGGAAGTTCAAATTTCTAAACTTGCGTTACTTATTTGTAAAAGTAACTTAGATGTTTTGTTTTAAATTGAAAAAGTAATGTGTTACTTTACTAGTTACTTGAAAAAGTAATCTGATTACGTAACTCAAGTTACTTGAAATGTGTTAGCCCCAACAAGTTGTTGCCCTTCCCCCAACTCCGAGTTGAGGGGGTGTTCCAATTAAAAGTTCCTACTGGAAACAAGGAATTTCCCATATCCAAGGACAAATGGAATGTACTACTTCCCTAATATATTGTGAACCAAAAGCAGTATGTCAGATACGTATTATGTCCAAGTATGACACAAACACATATATGTGGTTTTAATCAGGGTTATTATCGTTAACTAAAGCTAAAACTACTAAAAACAAATAAAGCTAAAATAGAAAAAATATTTGATGACAAACTGAAATTTTGAAATGAAAATTAGAACTCTTGCATTGGCAAATTTACGCACCAAAATGACTAACCAGAAATAAATAAAAACTAAAACTAACACTGACATAAAAAAATAAATAAATAGTAATATTAGAAAAATTACAAAAGCACAATAACAAAATCAAACTGTACTCTAATATTAATATTAATATAAACTATAATATACACAATACTAAAATAATTCTTGTTTTAATGTTTTAAAACATGGCATTCCATGTTAAACACAGAGTTAGAGTTAGCAGTGTTAGCTAGAGACTCAAATTCATCAGAGGGTGACAGAGGGTGACAAATTCATCAGAGGGTGACAGTAATTAAGCACTTTTAATTAGCATCATGAGCTTGGGGCCAAACGATTTGAACGTACATTGTTCAGATCATATCCTCCAACCAATAATAATCCTTCAGAGATACTGTTCACTTCAGTCTGGCTGCAAGGCAGCCTGGGATATCTGGGTAAACACAATAGCTATTCCTAAATGATAAGGAGATGAGAAACAATGGATGTTGGGGATAACGTTGACATGAAAGGATCTAGAGAAAGGATATACGGCTAAAACGCAGTCTCTAGCTCCATCTTGGTGATTCTGATAACAGACACTGTGATGTGGTGGGAAATAATTAATTTCCATGCTGCATGAAGCTAGTTAGTTTTAGTAGGTGCTGAAAAACTAAGCCGGTCAACCAGTGTGGACTTTCTGGTGAAGATGCTAGGTTGAAGCTGAAGGGGGGAGCCACATGAAAGGGGGCACCAAAATAATATTTTTGCATGCTTAAAACCTGAATAATAACCAGAAAGAAAGAAAAATATTTTAAATGAGCTTGCATGCACAACATACATGAATATCATCACATCCCAACTAGATGCCTGTAGCTTATTCTGCAACAAAGTGGAAGCTCATTTAAATTCTTGCAGCTTTCTGTTCTGCAGACATTGAAGAAAGCATGCCGACTTTAGTCCGAGCTTCCCTCCATCCATATGCAATAAGTACTGAATATTTTAAAGACATAACATTGAAAACGAAGCAGAATATACAATTGCGCTCAAGGGATTTGTTGGCAAACTTTGCAGTTCCCCGCTATTTGAATTCTTTGAAAAACTTTTTCTATAGCTATCAGACACTAACTATTTAGACATGATTTCATGAACTTCTTTATTTACCTTTGCATTGCAGAGAGATGTCCAAACTGCGTGCGCACTTCATTCACAGGTGAGGCGGATTAATGAGGCTTGATTGACAGTTTGAGGATCCAATGGAGTTAGGAGGTTTTGCCACAAGCTCTTTAAAATCCTTTTTATTCGTTAAATATTTGTAAAACCCACATACCAGCGTAAATGGTGACCTTTTTTTTTTTTTTTTAATAACTAGTGCTTTATGTTTGACTGAACTGTACAATTGTGCTTATATGTTGTTCAATAAATATTATTTTATATAAATATGTCCATTAAGTAATATGGATTGAGTGAACATTACATTAATACGCCATTAGATGGCGGCAGCACTTTACAGGAGAATTAGTCAGTGAGTCACAAGAGACTTTTAAATTGAAAGGAACTTTTGCAAAAGGAAGTTGTTTTATCGCTGTGGTGTTATAGATGGAAAATTCCCAAAGCTGAAAAAAAAGACAAATACAAAGATCGCTTACCTCAGCGCACATTCAAACGGACTTGTATAAAGGATGTAATATTATGGACATCAACTTGATGAATGAATGTATTGCAATATACCAGACACAGGTAATAGCCTACTCTCTTTCTCTCTCTCTCTCTCTCTCTAATACTGTAGAAAATTCAATGTGTTTCAATGAAGCGACTCAACGTTCCTTCGTTACTAGTTCTGAAGTGACGTTTTAGAATTAGTAACGGAGGCTTGGTCCAACTGTCAAATTGAGATTTGAATCCGTGGCGGAAGGAAGTAGTGCTGCACAAAAGAGGGTTTTAAAGACACTCCGTTGTTGTTCTTATTTATTTACACACTCGTGCCGTCGAACTGTTGTATAAACGCAATATCACACTCGTAGCCGTGCGATATGGCTGTGTATCAGCACGCTGTGATTACCTACGGCCGAATCACAGCGTGCTGATATACAGCCATATCGCACGGCTACGAGTGTGATATTGCTCATATATTATATTATATTATATTATATTATATTATATTATATTATATTATATTATATTATATTATATTATATTATATTATATTATATTATATTATATACAACAGTTCTTTCTGGTTTTCGAATATAATTGGCGCTATTGATAGCCGTGCGATATTCTCCCAGTATCAGCACTGGTACCGTTTCATCATTTGTATCATTCTGCTTGCGGCGACTATCATGGTGGTCGAGCAAATCTACCATATTTTTTATAAATACTACTGTTGTTATGTCAAGAAATGCAGTTTAAAGAGTTTTTAGGTGAGAATGTAGTGAGAATGTAGACCTCAAATATGTGACATATTAACAGTGCCTATTTTACTATTTGTTTTGACACTTTGCAAGCTCCAGGCCGTCAGCGGCCGTTCAGTGCTCGTGTACCCGCTGAGAACAGCTTCATCTCAGCCAGCGCTTCGGGTATTTTCTGCTGGCTCTTATGTAGATAGTGGTTAAAAAATAATTAATTTGGGGTATATTAAATGAGCAATCTTTGTCTTATTAATCTATTACTTGTTCCAGAGCAAAAAGATTTGGGTTAAGGGGAAAATTTATATTTAGGCTATGTTTAACTTAAATCCTGTACTGGAGCGCTACTTTTGTATGTTTGGCAGAAATGTTTGCTTGTGTTTTATTAATCTTTTATTATGACTATTGTTGTTAAATATTGTTCAATAAATATTATTTTATATAAATATTATGCCGTATTTGGTATTGAAAAAGTGTCCGTCAATAGTATCAGTGAAAGTTACATTATTACGGCTTTAGATGGTGGCAAAGATTCTCTTTGTGAGTGGGTCAAATCAAGTTGACCAAGTTGTTTTAGCGCTGTGGAAACTTTTAAAAGGACAAAGACAAAGATGTCGCGTTCCTCTGCGGACATTAAAAATGATTTTTTTATATAATGGATATAATATTATGGACATCGACCTGAAGAATGAATGCTATATCAGATGCAGGTACTCGTTTAGTCGATCTCTCTCTCTTAATACAATAAACTTCAATGAAGCGACTCAATGTTCCTTCGTTACTAGTTCTGAAGTGACGTTTCTGAATTAGTAACAGAGGCTTGGGCTCAACTGTTCAACTGTCAACTTGAGATTTGAATCTGTGGCAGAAGGAAGTAGTTCCTTATGGTTTAATATGGTTTTAAAGACACTCCGTTGTTCCTCTTATTTATTTACACACTTGTGCCTTCGAACTGTTGTATAAATGCAATATCACACTCGTAGCCGTGCGATATGGCTGTATATCAGCACGCTGTGATTAATGGACAAAATTTGTCACCAAAAATGACATTAATTTTAACCAAAATTTCGGTTATTCCGAATGACAATATTTTCAAACAATGCTAACAAGCTAGCTACCAAAAGGACAATCAAACATTTTATATTTAGTACAAGTTTTGATGTTTGATAGCGGTTGTACCGAATGACCTGATGTTTCGGGACATGCGCATGAGCAAGTGAAAACATTAATTTTTCAAATAGTTAAAAGAGAGTTAGTTACTTTGCTTCATGACCATGTGGTCCTCTGCAGGTGTCTGAATGATGTCACATCCTGTCACATGATATTGACTGCATGACTTGATCCAAAATGGTCCCTTTGTATTGGTTACTCCAAATGACATCAATGAAATTCATTTTTCCGGACATTCTTTCTCATAACAAAGCACTTCTACACATAATTTTAATACCATTTTGCACTATGTTGATATATGATGTTATAAAATCATGCCAGAATAAAAAATATCTACATTTATTACATTTTAAGATATTTTAATCACAAATGAAATGGCTGTATTGGCCTTTGGACGGTTAAACCGAATGACCTTTTGAGACTTCAAAATCTTTAAAATACCTTTATATGTAGCAAAATATAATTAAAACCTTTTGGATTCAATAAAAGAGATCTAGTTGTGCTACCTTACATATGTTGGATGTCGTTGTTTATTATTATTAAGGCCTTTGGACAAAAAAAAATTCATTGACCCACATATGTGTGTGTGTGTGTTAATAGTGCCATTATTTTTTTTACATTATATTAAGAACATTTTTCATGTTTCTAATTAGATTTTTTCCCCCATATTGTATAAAGTGTTTAAAGGCCACTTAAATTGTTGACTGGTTTCGGCTGATTGTGTTTCTGTTTTTTGTTGCTATTTTTATGGGGCTAAAGTTTGTGTTGCCTGTCCCCCAACAAATGGGCCCCTGCCAGCATTTGAAACACATCAAACTGGTCTTTTCAACAGTAGCCTCTAAATCACTCAACACATTTATCCTCTCAACAAATTTCTCATGCTGTAAATGAAGTATAGATGGATTTTACAATGTCTTGTTTGACGCAAACTCCATGTGCCATTAAGAGGACTGTGTTTAAGCACTGAGGGAAAGCAATTAACAAACATGGCGGAGTAAGGCGCTCCTATTGGTCGGCGGAAGGGGGGTAGTTGGGGGTAAGAGCGCAGAGGTGAGGGAAGAGAAATCAGCTGGGAGTTAATCTACCGCACTGCGCAAAAATACACAATGCAATAAATCTCTTCCTTGTCGCAAATCAATTCCATGAATTCCCATGTGATTCCCATGGAAGGATTGTGTTTAAGAGAAGGTCTAGATGTTTCAGGCTCCATCCAGATGAAGTAAAGAGAAACTAGAGATGGGAATCCAAGTAAATGTGTGTGTTTGTGTGTGTCCAAGCAGTTGGGTTACATTAGTCACCAGAGGGCAGCGGTAAACACAGAGTGAGTCATTCCTCAAAGAGTGACAGGTGCATTAAAAATGTCTCTTCCTGTCCACATCCCATTCCAAGAAAAGGCCTCCTGTCATGCCCTTACTCACAAATTACGCAATCAAGTGCTTAAAAACACTTCAGTCCATACATCATCAGGAATTTCAGGTTGGAAAATGAATTTCTAGAATTGAATCAACCTGAAGCAATTACACAGAACATGTCGACAATCACTTTAAGTTGTTTTCTTCAGTCCCATAAACATGAATGATGTTTTCCTGTATGGCCATGAATGTCCTTCATATGAACATCCATCGGAGTGACAGTAAAGGACAACCTTGCCTTTTCTGGAATGACACACGTGGAAAACATAAAAAGGCCTGATGTCACATAAAAATATGTGATGAAGAAAATCTCACTGACATTGAAGTCGTATGTAGAGACCAGAATATGACAGAGACTTGAGAGTGGCCTCTTTTAACTTGAGCCCATAAGAAATCGCCTATAGCAGCCACCCTCCCAGAACTCCCTAGTAACCAGCTAGCAACACCCTAACAACCACCCAGAACACCCTAAAAACCAGCTAGAAACACCTTAGCAAGTATTAACCACTCAGAACACCTTAAAAACCAGCAAGAACACCCTAGCAACTACAAAGCAACATATTAGCAACCACCCTCCCAGAACTCCCTAGTAACCAGCTAGCAACACCCTAACAACCATATGGAAACACCCTAGCAAGCAGTAACCACCTAGAACACCTTAAAAACCAGCCAGAACACCCTAGCAACTACAAAGCAACATATTAGTAACCACCCTCCTAGAACTCCCTAGTAACCAGCTAGCAACACCCTAACAACCACCCAGAACACCCTAACAACCATATGGAAACACCCTAGCAAGCAGTAACCACCTAGAACACCTTAAAAACCAGCCAGAACACCCTAGCAACTACAAAGCAACATATTAGCAACCACCCTCCCAGAACTCCCTAGTAACCAGCTAGCAACACCCTAACAACCACCCAGAACACCCTAACAACCAGCTAGAAACACCTTAGCAAGTATTAACCACTCAGAACACCTTAAAAACCAGCAAGAACATCCTAGCAAATACATAGAAACATCTTAGCAACCACCCACCCAGAACTCCCTAGTAACCAGCTAGCAACACCCTAGCAACCACCCAGATCACCCTAACAACCAGCTAGAAACACCTTAGCAAATAGTAACCACCCAGAACACCTTAAAATCCAGCAAGAACGCCCTAGCAACTACATAGAAACATCTTTGCAACCACCCACTCAGAACTTCCTAGTAATCAGTTAGCAACACCCTAGCAACCACCCAGATCACCCTAACAACCAGCTAGAAACATTCTAGCAAGTAGTAACCACCCAGAACACCTTTAAAACCAGCAAGAACATCCTAGCAACTACATAGAAACATCTTAGCCATCCCCCACCCAGAACTCCCTAGTAACCAGTTATCAACACCCTAACAACCACCCAGAACACCCTAACAACCAGCTAAAAACACCCTAGCAAGTAATAACTACCCAGAACACATTAACAACCAGCAAGAACACCCTAGAAACTACATAGAAACATCTTAGCAACCACCTACCCAGAACTCCATAGTAACCAGCTAGCAACACCCTAGCAACCACCCAGAACACCCTAACAACCAGCTAGAAACATTCTAGCAAGTATTAACCACCCAGAACACCTTAAAAACCAGCTAGAACACCCTAGCAACTACATAGGAACATCTTAGCCATCACTCACCCAGAAATCCCTAGTAACCAGTTATCAACACCCTAACAACCACCCAGAACACCCTAACAACCAGCTAAAAACACCCTAGCAAGTAGTAACTACCCAGAACACATAAAAAATAGCAAGAACACCCTAGCAACCACATAAAAACATCTTAGCAATCACCCACCAGAACTCCTTAGTAACCAGCTATCAACACTCTAACAACCAACCAGAACACATAAAAAAAAAGCCAGGACAATATAGATATACTACCAATTACCTAGAACACCCAAATTATCAAATTATCACCCTAACAACCAGCCAGGAAACTTTAAAGGAGCAATTACCCAGAACACCCTAGCAACCACATAGCAACATCTTAGCAACCACCCACCAAGAATTCCCTAGTAACCAGGTAGCAACAACTTAGCAATCATCCAGAAGGCCCTAGCAACCACCCAGAACCGTAGCAAGCAGCTAGCAACACCACAGCAATTATCCAGGACACCCTTTCAACTAGCCAGAACTCCCTAGCAACCAGTTAACAACACCCTAGCAATTACCCAGATCACCCTTGCAACCAGTCAGATTATCCACAGGTAACCAGGCAGAATACCCGAGCAACCAGCCAGAATCCATTTGAATTAATTTAATTCATTAAGAATCCTTTTTAATGAATGAATCCACTTTACAGTGGCAAACAAACTCTTCCTCATAAATACACAGAGGTATACTTTTCAAAGAAGAACCCATCTCCTGATATTCTCCCTGTATGACAGTGCGCAGTGCTCTTTCAAAGCTTGATACACCATGACAGAAGAAGCTCTGTTATGTAACTTGCTTTAGGAAGGTGAGACTAATGCTTTTGTATAAGCCAGCATCCCTCAGAGAGCAGCTTGAGCAGTGAGGTCACAGTCACACAGTAAAACTCTGCCCTCTACAGGAGGACGGCTGTATGACCTCACTCCAAAAACACAAAGCCATTCACACAGAAATGAGCTTTAGAGGGTGCAGAGAGGTCATTCCCTCATCAAAGCATCATAATAACAAATACTACTGTGTTTTTATTATATAATATTGTAATTTGTGTCTAGATTGGTTATGTTGGTTATTACTGAATTAAAACAATTCCAGCAGAAAAGTAAGCTTAAAACGAGACATTTAAGAGCGCATTGTAAAGAAAAATGAGCGTTTTACCTTGAGGCAAATGCTTCCGCACACCCTATATGTCCTTCAAAAAGACAAACTGCCTGGGAACGCACTGAGCTGGATCAAAAAAGGAGGGGAAGAAATCAAATCTCGTTCAACATGAAGTATGAGTGTGTTTTTGAGTGTGCGGTCGTTTGCCTGGATGAGGAGACGCTACGGTCTCAGCAGCATATGGCGCCTCAGCGGGAGCTTCATGCAGATCTCACACATGAAACACGGCATAAACAAGCCCAGCCTGACACACACAAACACAGAGACTAAAGTAAAGGCTAAAATGACAAAACATCAAATGAACAAAGACATTAAGAATGTAGTGAATGAAACAAACGTGGCCATGGCTAAAGTCCAGCAGATTTTTGGCCACACACACACAATCCTCAGGCAAAATTGCTTTGCACCAAATGATGAACTCTGGGGTGATTCCAGTCGTCTCAATTCTCATGCCAGTACTCTTGTTAGTAGCAGTCGACCAATAAAGGGTTTAAAATGACCACTGCCAATATCTAGAGGGTGGGATGGCCTTATAGTAGAAATAATGCCAAAATACAGCTAACTGTTAGGAAATAATATGTATATAAAATGTATTTAAATTTTAATTGTACTTTAATTATCAAACTATTAATACATTATTATTTTAAATTTACTTAAAATTCACATAAAAATATTTTAAAAAGCATTTATTTTTTACCATATATTTTTTAACATGCATATATCTCTGAAATATTATCATAAAATAATATAATAATTATTATTATGATATAACAATAATATTATTATTAAATATAATACTATTATTATGAATGATTATTTAAAAATAATTAAATATTTGATATTATTAAATAATGTATTATTATAATTTTGCTCTTAACTGATAATATAATATAATATAATATAATATAATATAATATAATATAATATAATATAATATAATATAATATAATATAATATAATATAATATAATATAATATAATGATTGTTTAAAAATAATTAAATATTATTATTAAATAATTTATTATTATGCTTTGGCTCTTTACTGATAATATAATATAATATAATATAATATAATATAATATAATATAATATAATATAATATAATGTAATATAATGTAATATAATATAATATAATATAATATAATATAATATAATATAATATAATATAATATAATATAATATAATATAATATAATACAATAATATTATTATTAATGATTGTTTAAAAAAATATTATTATTAAATAATTTATTATTATGCTTTGGCTCTTTACTGATATAATATAATATAATATAATATAATATAATATAATATAATATAATATAATATAATATAATATAATATAATATAATTAATATATGAATTAGTATTGATTTAAATTAGTACATACTAATTTAAATTAATTATTTAAAAATATAATTTTAATATATATATATTACATATACATATTAATATATGACATTTAAATATTAATTAATTTAAAGTAGTATTATTTTAAATGTATATATATATATATATATATATATATATATATATATATATATATATATATATATATATATATATATATATATATATATATATATATATATACATATATACAGCATTTTGCAAGCATTATACGAGAAGAATTAATTTCTTTGTAAATTATTCATAAAATCATGCTTACTGTACATATACTGTCAGATTGAATTGAATGTGCAAAATCTGGTTAAAAAATAGATGTACTCAGAAATGATTCTGCTTGCGTATCATGAACGAGGTCCAATGACATCAGTGGTGAACGTTCACACAAAGACAAGCATGTTCAATTAAAAAAAGAAAAAAGGAGGAAAGAGACGCAATTGTACAGTATATGGCGGGAAAGCATCGCTCAGTCTGAGGCTTTGTGTCTGAGATCTCCAGGGGGCTTAATACTATTCAGCTGAGGAAGCAGAATCCCTTCCATTAGATCAAATTAACAACAACACGGGCTGGTGGGGGGTCAGCAGTAAACGTTTAGCTGAACGCTCACCAAAATCTACTCATCCAATAAAACTGGTGTTAGCAGATCGCTACAGTGACGTACCTGCTACTTCACTCACTACACACGGACCTTGGACAATATACCTGAGAAGAAGTTAAAACAAGCAACGTCTAAGAGATTCATTTGCATTTGAATCTAATCTGTGCTCAGTTCTGACTGCTGATCAATAACAGATCAATAGCATGAGTCATCTGATGACACACCAGAGGTTTTAGATTGATTTGTTTTCTTGCGCACGCTGAAGTAAAAATCAAACCCACAAGCTTGATTTGATTTTTTTTTTGTGGACCAGTCTACATTTGCAAAACGTTGACTGCAACCCAGCTGATCCTCTGCCCCCAAACTGGGCCTGGATTCCATAAATCCAGCATGGATGCCAATATCGTCAGTGGGATTTACATCTGACCTCTTATGTTTACAAGTTTGTCACAGAGAGCAATGTGGGAATGTTAATGTATTTAGTCTTGGTGGAATATATCTGCTATGCTGCTGTTGTTGTAGATTATTGCTGCTACTGCCAATACATATATCATATATCATATACAATATATCTGATATGCTGCTGCGAATAAGACATAGTGCTGCTGCACAAATAGCATATATCAATAACCCATAGCAGATCTATACAGGTGGAGCTGGGGAAGGAGGAGGGCTTAAATGACAGTGAATGTAACCAGCCATTTAAATGTGTGAGCAACAAGCTCATTGGCTGCAGATGTGACATGGACCAATCAGCTTGTGCCAGTAGATAATGCTGTAATTATCATAAGTTTGCATTAAAGGGTTAGTTCACCCAAAAAATGCAAATTCTGTCATTTATTACTCACCCTCATGCCGTTCCATAGTTGTAAGACCTTCGTTAATATTTGGAACGCAAATTAAGATATTTTTGTTGAAATCCGATGGCTCCATGAGGCCTGCATCGCCAGCAATGACATTTCCTCTCTCAAGATCCATAAAGGTACTAAAAACATATTTAAATCAGTTCATGTGAGTACAGTGGTTCAATATTAATATTATAAAGCGACGAGAATATTTTTGGTGCGCCAAAAGAACAAAATAACGACTTATATAGTGATGGGCGATTTCAAAACACTGCTTCAGGAAGATTCGGAGCGTTATGGATATTTTGTGTTGAATTAGCGGTTCGGAGCGCCAAAGTCGCATGATTTCAGCAGTTTGGCGGTTTGACACGCGATCTGAATCATGATTCGTCACAAAAGATTCGTAAAGCTTCGAAGCTTCCTGAAGCAGTGGTTTGAAATTGGCCATCACTAAATAAGTCGTTATTTTGTTTTTTTGGCGCACCAAAAATATTCTCGTCACTTTATAATATTAATATTGAGCCACTGTACTCACATGAACTGATTTAAATATGTTTTTAGTACATTAATGGATCTTCAGAGAGGAAATGTCATTGCTGGCAATGTAGGCCTCACTGAGCCATCGGATTTCAACAAAAATATCTTAATTTGTGTTCCGAAGATTAACGAAGGTCTTACGGGTGTGGAACGACATGAAGGTGAGTAATAAATGACATTATTTTCATTTTTGGGTGAACTAACCCTTTAAGACCCATCAGCCTGCGCCATCTAGAGTTTCAACTATGTATATATTTCAGTTAACGTCAACTTTGTTTTAAAAAATCATAAAACAATGGTCAAATGACTGGCTGCCAAACAAAAGCCATAAAATTAAAGTAAAATATCTTAATTTAAACAAGGAAAAATCTGTAAAATAACATTGTTTTTACTAAAACTTTTAATGAAAACTTTGGTAAAATTATTGTTTTTGCACTTTTTTGAATGACTTTAATTTTAGGGGTTTTTTTTCTGCCCGTTATTTACCATTTTCTTTTACGTTTTGATTTAGATTTTTTTACACAGTGTAACGAAAATGTCTTTTTATTGTTTTACTTTTAGTTTAATGACAATAACCCTGATGAAAAACTCTTCATAACTTTAAATCAAAAATATTTTTTCTTTGTATGTTGTTTGTATGGTTATTCAGCTCTTAAATAATCACAAAATTCATGTACATTCATAAATCAATGTACCTCCACACATTATCACAGTTTATTCACTATAATTTAAAAAAATGCTAATAAAATATGACAATATAATATATATATTATATTATATAATATGTATAATATACTTTATTTTGCTATCCTCACTTACATAAAAGAACTATAGTGTCCTGCACCCGCTAGTAAAAATATATCAAAAATATAAAAATGTCTTAACTGTATATATATATAATTTACATTTCCATGTATTATTTTAATTTATGATGAATATATAATTTCTGCTTTTATTTATTTCATATAATTTATCATTATCATTTACTCATTTAAAAAAAAAAAAAAAAAATTTTTTTTACATGTTTTGTCCTCCACATATTGTAAAGTATGTATTGATGTGTGCTTTCATGGTAGAGTGATAAATGGAAGCAGATGACCTTCACACGTGCCGTTCTAGCAAACCTGGAGGACAAGGACTGGATCTCTAGATTTTATCATCAGGAATCAATTCACTCCCTTTTCCTGTTAACTGAAATTGATTGTAGACAATACAATGTGTTGTTTAAAAGGAATCTGAAGGGCTAAAATAAGACATTTAAAACTCTGAGGCACAGAATAAGCTCTAAGAAAGAATACCATTACAGAACACAAGCTGGTGTATTTGGCATGAAACAGTCGACTGTTTTCTAACTAGAATTATTCCTCAGTTATTTAGATGGCTATACTGCAATGGCGGTTTCTGTACATCACTAGCTGCCACAGAAGGAGTTGAGTTGATAATTGGTGTCAATAAGATCCTTCGGTATCAATAAAACCTAGTTACATTTGTCCTTGAAATCTTGTTGACCTGTGAACTGACTAATGTGTGTACTTTCTTCTCTCTTTAAAGTCAATTCCTTTAAATGATTGGGTCAAACCGACTCACAGATCGTTCGTAAATCACTCAGATGTTTGGGTTTAGTTTGGGAACAACAAATCAACAATTTTGACAAGTAAGATCCTGCATAGGCTGCTGGAACTTCCAGTAATATCTTTAAATGATTAAATGAATTATTTTTTATCTGGTTCATTGAAATAAATAAATCTATAAATCATAAACAGAATTTACTTTCAACGGAAATTACACTGATTACCCAGCGCTATTATCTAGTGTCATTGGCCCATTTTATTTGGAATTTGGGAGTATGAGATATAAAGTAAACTTAAATAAATTAACCTAACATTTTTGATAATGTATGATGTGCTAAAACAGCAACTGAATCAAATAAATCTTACAGAACCATGTGCTATGAAGCAGAAAATTCCCTTAGGAGTTTCTTTGTTAGTGTGAACTGTAATCTTACATAATCTTAACAGTTGATGTAAAAATGGGCCAATATATACAGTATTGATGGTGACATAAATAAGAACTGACAGTGGAGTCAGCAAGATCGTATTAAAGAGCTGTCCGACTGCAGGCTATATCATGAATAAAAAAACACAAGGAATTCTATCACCAGTAAACCTCTAGACACTAGCTATGTTTCCATCCAAAGTTGTAAATGTCAAACTTGTTAACTTATGCGCAAGTGTTCAAGAGAACAAAATCGTCACTTCCTGGGAAATTGGTGCAAAATATCTGTAATATAAATAGAAGTTGCTGCAATCAGGAAAGAAACTGTGGCTGTTTTTTTGGACATCATAAATTACTTGCCCCTCAGAGCACGCAGATGAAACGCTATAAACTCGAGAGAGACGCTTCTGGGAGGTAATTATACCAAACCATTTTCACAACAACCTTTGGCTCAAGCAAACCAACATTTGAGATGCTGTGCAATGAAACTGGTCTGCTCTAGTATCATATTTGCTGAGCTATTTTGGTAATTATTTTTAAAGGGGACCTATAATGCCCCTTTTACAAGATGTAATATAAATCTCTGGTGTCTCCAGAATGTATCTGTGAAGTTTCAGCTCAAAATACCCCACAGATCATTTATTATAGCTTGTCAAATTCACCCCTTTTTGGGTGTGAGCAAAAACACGCCGTTTTTGTGTGTGTCCCTTTAAATGCAAATGAGCTGCTGCTCCCTCCGCTTTCCAGAAGAGGGCGGAGCTTTAACAGCTCGCGCTTTGGTTTCTCAACAACAACAAAGCTGGAAAATCTCATGCAGCCAAAATGAGGATTGTCAGTAACGGTGTTCAGCCTTACATTGTTCAAACCGGAGTCGACACTGATGGAATAACTCGGGAAGAAGTTTTAGAATGAAACTGGACGTTTGTGAATGGTTAGTGGATAAATTTATGTAGTTGCTGTGGAGTTGAAGCAAGTCATCGACTAGCATGTGCTTTTGTGCAAATTCAGCATTGAATTTACCCTTGTTTGTGAAGCAGTCCGGCGTAAAATGATGGCGTAGCAACAACACTCCTCTAAAGAAGCCCAACATGGCCTCTCTCACTTTGTTGCGTGTCCTTGGGGGAGGGGTTTATGTAAATTTTAGGGTTAGTGATGTTTTAGCCGTTTGTTGTAGCAAATTCTTTAAAAGAAAATATCTCCCTTTGCATTGAACTTTGAGTGTCGTAACTTTGCAGATGTTGTTTATGCTGAAACAGCAACATTACACACTAACTAAAGTTAAAAAAGTGAAATCATAATCAACCGCCCCTTTAAAATGGTGTTAGTAATTTTAATAGAATTATGAAGTCAATTCCCCTCAAGTTCCTACCGGTGTTTGACTAGCAGAGTAACTACAGGTGATTAAAAACAATGACCTCATGGAATAGATGATACAAAATATCACAACTACAATAGCAAGCACGTGTGGACTGTTACTAGAAGTGTGTGTATTATCTTCAGACAGATTTCTTGAAGCGCTGCGCCATATGTTGAGGTTTGTGGAGGCTTGAGGGGACACACGTGGTCACATAGACCTCATGATTCTCAGACTCTGACCTGACAGCTGGATCGCTCTCAGCAGGGCTCCAGTAAACCAACCATCCTAATGCACGTGCACACACACACACAATATTAACACACCAGAAACACATGAATTCAGTACTGCATACTAACACTGGACATAAGGACATCCAACATGCACATCACAAAACATACTGACACACACACTGCGCACTTCTGTAAATGGGTTTTCACAGTAAGGAGGCCTGTATTACAAATGTCCTCTAATATACCATTTCTGCACACATGCATGTTCTGAAATGCACATTCAGGGTCACCGTGTCTGATACTTACTCACTTATCAGAATACACACACAAACACATCTGATAGGGTGGAAATGTGCTAACCCTGTCAACCCTGTTACTTTTTTTGAAGCTTATGTATCAACAAATTAAAATTAATTTAGCTTGAGATGGCACAGCTCAATTTAAATTCATACATTTTATATTTTAGGATATTATTATGTTCCTAAAAAGGTAACAGGGTTGAAAGTTTTCCTATTTAATTTGAGATTACAAGGCGCGTTAAAAATGTCCTGGAACTACTGTATAAGTTTGTTAGAAATAAAATTTATTGCTGATGTTTCTGCAAATATCCACTTTTCAATTGTCTGATGTATGCAGATTTAAGGTAACAGGGTTGGCATTTTAAGATTGTGTTGTACTGACGAACTTGAAAAAAAGTGATAGAAAGAGGATACTTGAACTTGCCTTGGAAAGGTTTACTTATTGAAATGATGGTTATTTTTTTTACCACACACCACAGAACACATACACTCATACACACACACTGCACTCTACTGTAAATGGGTTTTCACAGTAGGGAGGCCTATATGCACCGAAAGTGCATTACAGATGTCCCCTAACTTTCAATTCCTGCATACATGCACGCTCTGAAATGCATCTTCAGGGTCACCATGTCTGGTATTCATTTACTTACTTAACAGAACACACACACACACACATACACACACACATCTGATAAAGTGGAAAATTACGCTGGCAATGGGCTAAATTTATAAAATGGATGTCATTTCAAGTTTTGACATGATGTCTTAAAGTAAACTTTTGTAAGATTTTATACAGTCTGTCAGAAAATGTCAACTGTCTGTCAACTCTGTTACTTTTCTGAAATTCATTTAATTGGAGATGCCGCTCAATTTAAACTTTTGTATTTTATTATATGTTAGGATATTATTATGTTCTTCTTAGCAAGGTAACAGGGTTGACAGTTTTAACATATTAATTTGATATTACAATGTTAAAAATGTCTTTGAAATGCACATGCAAGCATGCTCAGGATCACCATGTCTGGTATTTACACACTTATCAGAATACACACACAAACACATCTGATAGGGTGGAAATATAAAATATATAATTTCCATTTCTTTTTCCTGATTTTTAAAGCAACCCTTTGTAATATTTTATACAGTTCACCAGAAAATGTGTCAACTGTCTGTCAACCCTGTTACTTTTTTTAAGCACGTAATTATGACTCTAGGAATTTAACTAGAGCTTTCCTCAAAGGTAACAGGGTTGACACTGTAATATTGTCTCATTCAGACAAACTTGCAAAAAGTGAACTTGCAAAAGAAACTTTCTTGAAAGGTTTACTTGAAATGTTTATGTCCTTATGACAAAGTTTTAACACGTTAACTGTCAACCCTGTTTCTTTTTTCTAGGGGACATAATTATGTCCCATAAATTCAAATTAATTTAGCTCGAGATGACAGATTAATTTAAATACATACAATCCGATATAGGTTAGATATAAATATGTTCTCATAAAAGCTAACAGGGTTGACAGTTTAATTTGAGATTACAAGCTTTGTTCAAAATGTCAAGGTGTACAAGATGCTTATTACAGAGAATTTCATGCTGAAAAAATCCACTTTTCAATCATCAAATGTTTTTGTAATACAAAATCAAGGTAACAGGGTTGATATTTTAATACAAATTTGAACAAAGTGATAAAAACAGGACACTTCAATGTCCTTGTAAGGTTTACTTCTTCAAATGATAATGCCATTATGAAAACTTTTTTTTCTTTCTTCAATTTATGAAACAGGAGAAAATATGATGGTAACAGCGTTGACACACAACTTGGAACTTCAAAGGCTTTTAATAGCACATTATACCAACTAAAATCTAACTATATTTACAGTATAAATATTTCCATATATTGTGTTTTCATCAAAGCATTTACATTTGCTAATACAGATAGAGAATTTGGAAATACAGCATGGAAACAGGCCAAAAATGGCTTCTTTGTGATGAAAAAAGAGAAAAACATAAAAAACAGCCTAGTATTATGATTTTTATTGTTAATCTTTTTTTTTTTTACACAAACGTGTGAGGAACATAGCACCTGTTTCATAGAATGACCTGATGACACACAGTAAACACGCTCTATCTCATCTTTCACTGATCAAACACAACACACACTCTCTATACATATGCACACACACAGTACCCTTCTAATGCTGCACAGAACAAAATGTTCTCCTCCCACTCTCTCTCTATCCCATCATGCTCTAGGGATCCTCATGCCATAGTGTTGAGCTTCCAGCGACACTCAAGGTAACGTCACCCCAATCCGAAGAAGAAAAAAAAAACACCTTCTCCTGTACTCATTTCCCTCCCGTTCACCTCCTCTTGCTGTCTCCATGACATATAGGTGAGATATACCTCCCTCCCTCCTGCTCCTCCTCCTCTTTGTGTCTTTTCTGCCTCTGCATCCACCCCCTCCTCACCATATGCACCTCATTCAAGGGTAGCCCCCCTCTCCTCACCCCTCACGTGCTGGGACACCTCTGTCCCCATTCCTGTATTACCTTTCTCAGCCCTCTCTGTCTTCCACATAGATCTCTGAATATGCAGATAGGTTAATTCAACTGCAGTCTCGTCTCCGCTGCAATTGCAGCTGCAGCACTTTTGCCACACTATGCTGGGCGCTAAGTGCTTACGCTGGTGTTTTTTGGCGAGGACAGCAAGCGCTCCTGTTCATATACTGCAGCCTAAATGTGTGCCGCTACTTGATGTTTTAGTTCTAAAAGGTCAGATTAGCATGCTAACAACAGATTAACATGTAATTGATTATGATGCAGCCTAATCAATTTTATATCAGTTCTTGCAAGCACTAGGTTAGCAACTCTTTTGGAGTATTTAGCAAAATCATTCTGGATTCAATAGCACTCTTTGGATTAGCTTTAAGATTAGCATTAGCTTTGTTTGCAGCTACGTCCATGTGGCTTTTGCAGCAAAACACTTTTTCAGACTGCAAAACAGCTGATAGAGCCAGAAAAATGCTGCATAAAAGTATATATCGCGTACGTGTCCCTTTGTAATCATGTCCCTGAGATTATGACTGTAACAACTGGCAAGCAAAATTTAAAGGTACAGTTCACCAAAAAAAATTAATTGTGTCATCATACACTCACCTTCATGTTGTTCCAAATCCATATGAATTTCTGTGTTCTGTGTATCACAAAAAAGTTTTGACAAATATCTTGAACACCTCTTTTCATATAATGAAAGTGAAGGGGACTGTTATGATTTAAAAAATGCACAATAAAAGTCTTTCATATGACCAAAGTCCCTTTAAGACAAGTCATTTCACTCGGCGGTCATCTTTGTAACGCCTCTTGGGCATGGAAGTGCAGCTCCTATCTCTTTAAATGGGGAAACATCAAATTCTCCAAAGCTGTTTGTCAAGCTTTCAATTAAATTTCATATTTGAAATCACCAATGAAATCTCTCATCATTTTTGTTTCTAAACTCTCAAATCATGACAAAAAAAATTATTTTTCAGGCTGGATCAGGCATTCGAATGCACATGCGCAGTCCTGAGTGTGTGTCTTTATAGGAAGCGCGCATCTGACTGTTTCTATAGGAACCGGAGCTTCTAACGGCCGCTGCAGTGACGCAATGACCAATCAGTGTTTGGCTCTTATTTAGAAGGCGGGACTTATTCTGCAATGTTGCATTTTCTCCCATTCAAAACAATAGAATCATTCAAATGTAGAATGTAGTACATCCAGATTACATTTATATATTTACACTCATATTATATAGAACATATTATTTTAGCGCCTATGAAGTAATTACTTAAATAAGTACCTACTCAAGAGAGTAAGCAATTTCAGATGCAGCCATAATGAACAAGGGAACTAAACAGGAAACAGGTGAACTTAATCATTAACCAATGAGTAACCAAGGAAACTAATTAGGGAAAGGAGAACGCTATTGAAAGGATCTACAAGAAACCTAAACACATGAACAAAAATGCAATGAAACTAAACAGAAACCTGACACATACAACTTGTGTGCTAAAGTCCATGTATTCTAAGGAGCTGTTTATACAACACCATTTTCAGCTAAAAACTTATGCATTTTGGGAAAGTGCAAGTTTTTGAAAATGATAACTTATTGTCTCCGTGTAAACTACAAAAATGTGAATTTGTGAAAACTGTGATGTCATGCACACGCGTATTACGTGTTCAGTCTATAGGCTCATATAGTGTTTCTTTACAAAGTGACATCGCCATCTACTGGCCTGGCATGAATAATACAAGCATTTTAGTTGTTTTTGCGGATCCGTGTGAAGGGTCATTTCGTGTGAAGGATCATTTTGACAACGTTGTTGTCTGTACACGAAAAACATTGTACATTGTTGTTGTGTAAAAAATAAGCCAATCAGTAAAAAAATTACTCATTAAACACATAAAAACATGGCTGATGACATAGCTTTTTATCATTTTGAATCTTGACATTCCCAGTCCCCATTCATTTTCATTAAATAAAAATAGTGACCAGGATATTCTTCTAAAAATTCACCTTTTGCGTTTCACAAAAGACTGTCATTTCATATTGAACAACATGTGAGTGAGTAGATAATGACAGAATTATCCCCTTTTAAAAAGATATAACCCTTTTATTTGCACAAATTCAGGAGGACGAATGATTATGCATTGTGAAAATGGCTAATGTGTTTTACAGTTACCCTAAAAAAAGCGCGGAAAGCCTCGGAGGAGTTAGTGAAGCACAGCAAAATGGTAATGATATCAATTTACGTCATATAATAATTTCTGCTCCTGTGCCTTTAATATTGGCTTTCAAGGTGAATGAAAAAAAAATGAATGGAGTGATTGAATGGAGATGAGAGGTGGAGAGCTGATATCGGCAAAAACGAGAGCAAGGAGACCGTCCATGAGATGAAGAGATGGAAAGAAGGAAAGATTGGAAGAGAGAGAGAGAGTCTCACTTGACCAGAGTTATGTGATGCATTTCACGGTGCTGCATTTCTCCTTTGCCCTCTCTCTCTCTATCTCTCTCTTTCTCTCACTATGCAGTTTTCTGCAGCCTATGCACTAACAACTGATTCATGCTCTCCATGAGAGAGAGAGACCGGCACTCGCCAACACAAATGACAGCAGGATTTGGCTCTCTGCCAAACAACGTGACTTCAAACACTCCAATTTTATTGCATGCACATGCATAAATGAAATCAAAACGTCCATGCTTCAAACACAGCTTATTTGGCACAATATTATATATTTTCTTTTCATTATACAATCAATTGCAGACTAATAAGATTAAAGTCCTGGCCCATATTTTCTGCTCCTCCTGATTAAATGATGTTTAAATAATAGCCTAATAATAATAATAATAATAATAAAATAGACAGTAAATGGAGACTAGATATTTCTCCTGGGAAAACATCCCCAGTTTTCTCTGCAATGAGTTAATTACATATGTACATACTCCTCTAGAGTTTCAGAAGAGATCTCAAAGTCTCAACCTGTGCACAGATTTGTCCAAAAGGGGACAAAAATATGAAATGATATTTCATATATTTTAATTTGTTTACTCGTTTTAGTAAATCATGGCCATGTTGAACTAATTTGTTCCATCATTTTTTACTTAACTAAATAATTCAACGTGGTCATGGTAGTAAATCGAGGGAACAAATGATTATATTTTGCACACGATTTACATAAAACAAGGGAACAAATTAATAAAACATGCTGACGTATGAGTAAGTCGTGGGAACAAATTCATGGCCACCATATACATATTTCTTCCCCCCATATATCAAGTTAAGGGCTTTTACTGGGGGAACTGAAAAGCTTTCCAAGCAACAACAAAGTGAACACAACGTTTCTCTGGGGAACACAAAAGTTTTGCAAAGAAAACACAAAGCATTGAAATGTAATTTACCCATCACCGAGAATTTGATTGACAGGCGATCTGACCAATCATGACGCTGAACATTTTGTCCAACAAATGAACCAGACAGGAGAGTTAATAAATTAAAATCAGTGGAATTGAACTTAAAAAATGGTGTATTGATGTTTTTCTGTAGTTGAAACAACATACCTTCTAATGTTAATTCATGTTTATTACTAGTAGGATGGTATTTATTGTTTGAATTTCTTAAAAAATGACAAAGATTGAAAGCTGAGACTTTGTTTCAAACCAAAAGTAACCTTCTCTGTCTTGTCTTTGTCCTCTTTTCTCCACAATGTATTTTTTGTGGTATGAGAGCGCCATGGCTTGTCGGACAAAGCAACAATAACTAAGGGGGGCAGGGCTTTGCGAAGGGTCAATTTAAACATTTTTCAAGTGAATACAAAGTTTCTTGGGGCACAAAAATTCTGAGTGAAGCAAAGCAAATGCAAGAAAACACAAAAGCACTGAAATATAATTTTTCATACCATTTCGTTTTTTTCCCATCACCATGTCTCCATAGATTTGTCAACCCCACTGAAAAAACAGTAATCTTAAACCAGCCTAAGATGGTTTGCTGGTCTTAACTGGTTACAGCTGGTCTTCAAACCTAGTATTTAACTAGGTACCCAACTGGTCTCCCAGTTTGACCAGCTGAAAAGTGCTGACATACGATGTGCAGTAAGACCAGCTTAAACCAGCTAAGATCAGCAAATCATTTTTGGCTGGTTTGAGATGTGTTTTTTTTATTTAACTGGGAAATACTAAAATCAAAAGTCCGAGATCTCAATATGAACAACTCTTTCTCATGAAATATTTCCAAGATTAAAGGGGATGCTATAAGCCCAAAGTATATTTCACTTTTTACGCGTACGTGAGGGTCAGCGTACATTGGGCGTGAAGCGAATTTCGTCATCAGAAGAGTACATGCGTAGTGTATGCGCACCACCGGATTTTTGTAACCGTGCATCCTCTGTACGCGCACGTGAGCATTTAATTTTTTTTGCAGTAATTAGTTTATCCACAAGGTGGCAACCATGTCCTGGGGCATCGATTCACAAGGTAGTCGAAGAAAACCTGGATAAACAGAACAGAACGGAACGCATGCAAGCTACAGCGACAACGGAGGCCTACAAAGACTAGAGATTGTGCGAAGAGGTTAGAAAGTACCCTCATTTGAACTCTAACATTAAAGAATACAAATATATTTACATGGGTTATAACTCGTGGAGAGAGATTACATAAAACTGCACGTGTCGAACGCCTGTGTACGCGTACAAGTCAAATGAATTATACTTTGCAAGGCTGTGCGTTCGACTATGCACACACGTAAAAAACGAAGTATACCCAGGGCTATAGGGTGCTAAGCACCCTCAAACTCAAGCAAAAGCACCTTCAGTTGATACTGTAGCAATATATTGGCGAAACAGATTTGGCAAACGCTTCAGTGCTTATTTGCGCTCTGGAGAACGTCAAAGGTTTCTTTTTACAATGTGTTTTAGCAGAGGTGAACAATGTACACTGTAAAAAATGACCGTGATTTTAACAGTAAAAGACTATAAAAATGCTGCGGTGAAAAACTGTCAATTGGTTTACAGAAAGTTTCCGTACTATATACGGTAAATAATTGTAATAGATCTAACAGTACATTTAATGTAATTTTACGGTAAAATACCATTAAATTCACAGTTTTTGGAAGTGAAAAATAACAATTCATTGTAAAATTTACAGTGAAAAACCGTAAATTGACATTCCCACAATTCCCTGCGTGACACTTCACATTAGATATATTTTCGTTGAAATAACTCTGTTTCTTCTTAGTTTTTCTCATTTTTTCTAATCAGTTATGTACATTACGGTTTTATGTTAGATCTAATGTTGTTAAATTAATGTTTATTGCATTTTTAAAATTTCATGCATGTTACCATGATGGTGTTTAGTGTGTGTGTGTGAATGACACTTTGGCACCATCTATATGTTAGTGTTGTCCTTCTCAGCTTGTGGAAAAGCTTCTTGTGATGAACTTTGATTCACCACTGTGTTTGGTGATTGTCAGTGTATTATAAAGGTACAAAACAGATATTAGTACTTCATTAGGATGGTAAATTAACATTATATCAGTTAATGAAATACGTTATTTTACCGTAAATTTAACAGAATTTTTTTTACGTTGCTACTATATTTTTACGGTAAATTTCTGGCAACCGCAACTGCCGTTTTTTTACCGTAAATTTTACTGGAATTTTTTTTTACAGTGTAGCCAATCACAGATGTAGCTGTTGATCTCTTGAATGCAATGGCCAATCAGACGTGTTTAAGTTAGTCAGAATACACTCACCCCTCAAAACTTTTTATTCAGTGCTGAGCTAAACAGGCTCACAAAATCTCTCATTAACAAACAAAGTGTACATGATGTAGGTAAGAGATTTATTGTGCATTATTGGCAGCTTCATTGATTATAACAGAACTTTGTGAGATTGCGATGAACTGACAAAGCAACAGAAGCGTTTAGTGCCTGTTTAGTGCCCGTTGTAAAAGTTTGCGCATAACTCGCCTCGCATCATGTGACCAATGTGAATGATTTCTCAAATTATGTGCTATTACCGTTTCAAACCAATCAGGTATAAGAATTTTGTCTGATGGATGACAAAATCATCGTAGACTGATCCAGTAAACAACCAAACCTTAGAAAACAACCAAGCAAAGCTCTAGCAACAACATCAGACACCTTACCAACCGTATAGCAACAGCCTAGCAACACCTTAGCATTGTGGCAGCGAGTTTGTATTTATTAAGCCCCTACACTCTCTGCAGTGGGTGGCTTTTCTCTGTTCTGTCTTTCAGTAGATGGAGTGGCAGCAGTAGAGAGGTCTTCACTCAAGCGTTGCTGCGGCATCATCACTCACTGTGAGCCGGAACGTTACTCTCATCAGCTGCGGCTGGCATTCGGGCCCAGTCAGCAACTTTCCTCCGGCCTGTGTATGTGTGTGTGTGTGTGTGTGCTCTGTTAAGGGAGAAATATGTACAGTATTAAAGAGCAGGGACCAGGACGGTGGTATCCCCTTATTTCACTGAGATGTTCCGGAGAGGTGAGATATTTTCAGCACAGGCAGAGCAACAGCGTTTTAAAGGGGTTTAATGAACCGGTCCGGTAAAGCCGACAGCCTTTGTAGAGGAAGCTTTGTTGAAATGCACATTTGCTCAGTCACTTGGCACTGAACTAACCCGGCCTCTTTTAGCCTGTCAATCGCGTCTGTGCCTCTGTGATATCAGCATCCAGGCTGTGTTTGAGCTTCCTACCTAGACAGCATCTTTTTAGGCACAGATTTGTTTGAATTTAATGTTATTTCTAGTGGAGAAAGGGGGCTGAACGCAATTTGCAGAGGCAAACAACTCATTCGTTTCGAATGAGAATTGTCAGATTGAGACTACATGAGTGACCAATGAGTGTCCAACAATGCAAATGAACAGTGACACAATTCAGCGACCAACCAATGGGAGGGCAGACAGTGGAGCTTATGTGAACTCTAAACCAGTTATTTTAGTATTATTTATATACAAAAAAAATACATATTTCTTAACATATTTTCTTCAGTGTTCCACAAAAGAAAGTCATACTGGTTTGAAAAGATATTAGTGTAAGTAAATGATGACAAAATTTTATTTTCTTTTTTCCCCCCAGCAGAACAAACAAATTTACACTGCAATGGTCGCACAGAAGCGCCTCTGAACTGGCATTTAGTTGTCTTTTCACACAATGCTGGGTTAAAAATGGATAAACCCAGCAAATGAGCTGTTTTGACCCAGCGGTTGGGCTAAATGTTTGACTCAACCTGCTGGGTAGTTTTATTTAACTTAACTATTGTTTAAAAATTACTGTATTGCTTACTTAAAATGAACCCAAAGTATGCTGGAAATTAACATTTATTAATATGTTTAACAAATGAACATTTATTAATAAGCTTAATGAATAATGATCAAACAATAGACATTAAATTGCTCATTAATAAATGTTCACCTTTTTATTATTATTATTATTATTATTGCCTCTAGTAATTATGAGTCTGATTTTTAAAACTGCACACGCTGGGTCAAAACAACGCAATCGCTGTTTTTTTTTTGTTTGTTTGTTTTTTTCAATTTTTAACCTAATTTTTTTTTTTTTTTTTTAACCCAGCATTTTTAGAGACACACACTAAAAAAAGCTGGGTTAAAAATAACCCAATTTGGGTTAAAAAAGGACAAACCCAGCGACTGGGCTGTTTTTACCCAGCGGTTGGTCTAAATGTTTGACCCAACCTGCTGGATAGATTTATTTAACTCAACTATTGTTTAAAAATTACTATATTGCTTGCCTAAAATGAACCCAAAATAGGTTGGAAATGAACAGTTATTAATATGCTTAATAAATTACATTTAACAAACATTTAACTCAACCGCTGGATCAAAACAACCCAAACGCTGGGTTTGTCCATTCGTAACCCAAATTGGGTTGTTTTTAAGCCAGCATTTGCAGGCAGAGCCTGATTTCACCAAGTACAACATGTTTCTGAATCAACATCTTTGTTGATCCTGGAACAACATTCCAATCAACCAATCAGATTTGAGGGACAAGTACAGTTTATGTCAAGTTTAGGCTTACACCCAGGTTTAGGTGCTTCTACATCAGTGTTATTCACTTATCATTTCCTTCTGATTTTAGCATATGGCTAGGGTTAGGTTTAGCAGTAGGGATAGGTTTCGGACAAAATATGTTGACCCAGGAACGCATTTAACTTGACAAAATGCCTTTTCACAGACTGTTCAATGCTGCTCAGAGGTGGCATGAATGCATTTACACAGCAATATCAACTGTATACTTTGATACTAGGGGATCAGGTGGGTCAGAGCAGGCATAATTTAGTTTGGCTTTTATGTCTGAATTTCTAGCAGGCAGAGTTCAGCCTTAACTTGGTTGTGTAAAAATGCCTTTTTTGACTTGTTGACCTCCAGCGATTTAATTGCTGTCGGTGTGAATGTTTCTTTAGGCTTAATTTGTGAGCTTTATAAGCATTTGAATTTACATAATCTAATTTAGACACCATTTTGGGGCATCATTTGAGAGTTTGAACATTTGATTCAAATAATAAAAGTGTGTTTGTTCCCCAGAAATTCAGCCTAAATAGGCAACCCACTATGTTTTCAAACAGATCCCCAGTTTATGCAATGGACAAGCAAGCAAGTACATTGTAAAAAATAATAGCTGGTTTAACTTAATAAAGTAAGTTGCCTTTAAAAAAATATGAAGACATCAATGAATGCATCATGTTCAATCTGAATTAACTGATAGCGCAGCATTGCATGGTACCATTATGTAACTGTCAATTCTTAACTTTGCTCCCACACGTCTGTCACTACAAGTGTGTTTCAAGTATAAACAAGCCTATTCAAACTGAATGGAGCAATTTTATTATGAACTGAAAAAAAAAAAAAAAAACATCTGAAAACTGAGGATTTCCCTTCAGAAAAACATGTTCAACCATTAAGACATAATTTCATCCATAATTGCAAAGTGCGAGAGACTCAAACAAGTGGAATTCACTCACAGAAGTCCTACTCAAAGCTCATTAGAATAATAATCATGTTAGAGTGCATTTCCTTGGAGGAGGTGAAGCAATTTGTGAGACATCCTGATGTACTTCAAATCCCAAGTGTTACATATGCAAACAGAAACCCACTCCGGGGTATCCCAGCGCAGGAATCAGATTCAGTGTTGCATTAAGTATGAGCCCATGAAGTATCTATGAGGCATTCAGACAGTCTACGCAGTGTGAACATGACAGCCTCATGTAACATTCATGGTCGGAAATGTAATTTTCAAAAGAAGAGATTTTAGAGATGAGAGTTGGGCAAAATACACAGCAATCAAGGAAAAGTTCACCCCCCAAAAAAGAGTAAACTCTTTCATCATTTAATCACCCTCATGTAGTACTAAACTTTTTTTTTCGCCATAGAACACAACGTAGGTGTTTTTCAAAGCGTTTTCCATACAATGGAAGTGAATGGGAATTGGGGCTGTTGAGCTCCAAAAATGTCAAAAAAGTACCTAAAATATAGTAGGACATACAACTTCTGCATGATATTCCAAGTCTTCTGAAGCTATATAGCTTTTTGTTAGGAATAAACCTAAACAAAAGCCATTTCATGCTAAAAACGTTCCCTTTCATTGCAAGATTTTCTGCAAATAAACTACTTAAATTTCAATCATTTTATTCACACAGTACTATTGAATGGCTTCAGAAGACATGCAATATAATACAGGGACTGTACGGATTACTTTCATGGTTGTTTTTCAGCATTTTTGGGTCTCAACAGCCCCAGTCCCGATCTACTTCCATTGTATGAAAAAGAACAGCCAGAACACTCTGCTAATAAAAAGGTTCAATGGAAGAAAATCTAAAAGAATTTTTACAAAAATTAAAAAAAAAAAGTCCCAATTATGGATTTTAGGGGTGTAACGCTTCATGTATGCGTCCCAAAACGTCACGGTACGGACGTCATGGTTTGGTGCATACAGTCAGACGACAGGTCGGTCACACCTGTCGGTCACAGGCAATCCACACTACAATCCAGAAGGGTGCGCATGCGGTAATGCAATGCTGTTTGCTAACCGCGACAACAGGAAAAAGCACAGAAGAAGAACAGACTTAAGGCCGTTGCACACTGAGTCCGAAATTTTCGCATGCGTTTTTTCGTATTCGTAATCCTTAAAAATCTTCAAGCACAGAGACCTTGCACACTGAGTCCGATGCGTAAAAATGAATGCGTTGCGAAAAAAATCGCAAAACAATACAAAATGAAGTCTTCAAGCAGTGAGCACGATTTAGTTGTCCTCTTTCTCCTTAAAAAGAGGAAATATTGGGTCCATCCAATTTCGAGATTGCATAGAGAGAAAGGAGAATTCACCTCATCAAGGAGCTGCGGGATTATCCGAGCGTTTCAAAGTTTACTTCAGGATGTTAGTGCCTCAGTTTGATGCTTTACTACTGGCACAATCTGTCTTTATATCTTTGTATTCCTCACGTTGTTTGTCATTCAGTGCTGCTGTTTTGTGCTGTAGAAGATGTGGATCAACTTGTCAGATGGCATTCGGGATTTTTGCGTTCGCGTACGGTGGCTCTGAATTGTCAAAACATCTCTCAAAATGTGTGCCACGGATGCAAAAAACGCTGGAAATCGAACCTGATCCTAATGTTTTTTTGACGGACGAAAATTTCGGAGGCAGTGTGCAAACGTGATTGACGTAATGTGAGGTTGAATTTATTTTTTAACGTGTGAAAGTTTCGCATGCGATTTTCGGACTCAGTGTGCAAAGGCCTTTACCCTGCAATCCATTCGGAAGGGCTCATCCCTAAGCCCTAATCCCTTCAAAGGGTTTACCTTCCGGAGTGAGAGCTTCGAAGGTATGAAGGGTGTAGGGGTCACTTCAGCGTCATCTTAACGAGACAATCAAGGAGGCACCTTCCCTCAAGGAGGTTCCCCCCGGTTTACTCTTTGTATTAATAAGCATTAATTTACTGTAGTAACATTATAAGCTACTGCCGGACTTTTGCTTTAAATATAATGTATATTGTGTCTATGTATTTGAAACATTTGAATGGACTGATAAAGCGAGCTGTAAAGTATTTTTGTTGAAGTACAATGTAATTTTGACCATAATAATGTACCAAATCTAACTCGTATAAATATTGCAGTAGTATAGAAAAATACTATATATACATTTATATGTAAAAATCAAACTCCGAGCCTCCTGTACCTATTCTGTGATGTCAAACAACTTCCCTTTGCAAAGGATCATGGGGGCCCAAAGTATCCATCCGTTGTACCCTTCGAAATCCTTCATTCATCCTTCCTTTGAAGTGGCCAGTTTTGAGCACTTCGGTTTGGAACGACCCTTCAATATAGCGGCCATGATTGTGTTCACTCCGAAGGGCGATATATCCTGTTTGGAACGCACCGTATCTACGCATAGATATGTTTGTGTGTAATCTCTCAACCAGTGTTTCAACCGCAGAAAGACATCAATAAAACATCTCTCACGTAGCATCACATTTACCTCAGGCAAGTCATTTAGTGGCCACAGCATGTTAGTTCACTAGACACAATTTGTCCAATAAACCACTGTTTAAAACAGAAGAGGAAAAATGAAGCAATTTAATGTTTAGTTTTCTTCCCCCTTCCATGCCGAACCGTGATTTTAATACTGAGGTACGTACCGAACCGTCATGTTTGCGTACCATTACACCCCTAATGGCTTTAGAACGACATGAAGTTGAATAACTGATAACAATTTAAATTTTTGAGTGAACTGTCCCTTTAAAGGGACAGTGAAAATTTGATGTTTATCTGCTTACCCCCAGGGCATCCAAGATGTAGATGACTTTTTTTCTTCAGTCGAACGCAAATTATGATTTTTAACTGCAACCGCTGCCGTCTGTCAGTCAAATAATAGCAGTGATTGGGAACTTGAACAATAAGAGTCGAAAAAACTTCCATAGACAAATCCAAATTAAACCCTGCGGCTCGTGACGACACATTGATGTCCTAAGACACGATATGATCGGTTTGTGAGAGAAACCGAACAGTATTTATATAATTTTTACCTCTAATACACCACTATGTCCAACTTCATTCAGCTTCCTGTTAGTGAGGTCAAAAAGTTGGACATAGTGGTGTATTAGAGGTAAAAATTATATAAATAATGTTCGGTTTCTCGCACAAACCGATCGTTTTGTCTCTTGGGACATTAATGTGTCGTCACGAGCCGCAGGTTTTAATTTTGATTTGTCTAAGCAAGTTTTATTTACTGTTATAGTTGAAGTTCCCATCTACTGCTATTATTTGACTGACAGACGGCAACGGTTGCAGTTAAAAATCATAATTTGCGTTCGACTGAAGAAAAAAAGTCACCTACATCTTGGATGCACTGGGGGTAAGCAGATAAACATCAAATTTTCATTTTTGGGTGAACTATCCCTTTAAAAGATCTTCTGCCATCTCCATTGACTCTTGTAATGCGTTTATGAACACTTACTAATTAACTCCATCTGTGTGTTTGTTAATAATGTATGCAATAATTGTGAATAAGTGAACTTATACAATTGTGCATGTCATGTTCACTCTTGCAGAAATTCCCTAGAGCAGCAATGCAGACATACTGGTACATGTGCATTTTCATAAACAAACACACACACACACAGCAATAGAATCGCTTTTCAAATACATGCATACGTGTGCACCGAGCGCTGACACACAACATCTAGAGGCGCAATCTTACACACACACCCCCACACATTCCCCACCCCCACCCCACCACACACGGAAGCATTACTGCAGTGGATGCAGTCTTTAACTCACGTTGGAGTCCAGCAGGTCGATGCTGTCCAGGCTCTTGCTGCGGTGGATTCGGCCCTTGATTCTGCGCAGGGATGGTTTGCCGTGGGCCGATCCCTCAGATTCATCCAGCAGGGAGATACTTTCTGGGGTGGGGACGAAGGCGTGGATCTTGGGATAGTAACTAAGAAAGTGACAGACAGTGACAGTGTTAGACTGTGGTGTGGATTTAATCTCCATTAAAAAGATGAGTTTCGTTAGTGAAATGGAGTGAAAAGGGTTTAAAATGCTTACACTGCAGGCCCGTATTTGTCTTTGTCGTGCTTGGGGAAGACCCTGAGATTAAAGCACAAGAGAAAGAGAGAGAATATTAATTTTCAGCCAAAAATGACAATAAAAACAATGAAAAGAGACACATTTAAAGGGACAGTTCATCTAAAAATGGAAAATTCTGTCATTCTTCTGAGGAACACATAAAAAGATATTTTTTAGTAAGTTTCAGCTTTTGAAAGATGTTTTTGTCCTTTCATTATCATCTGTTGCACAGAAAAAAAAGTCATGAAGGTTTGAAATGGCATTAGGGTGAGTAAATGATGACAGAAATCTCATTTTTTTGGATGAACTGTATCATTTTCTCAATGTTAAATACTTTCCCAAACCATTATGTTTTTGTAGTTATGTTGGATGACAAACTTTCAGCATAGAAATTACACATTTCACCTTGAAAAACATACATGCAGGACCATCAAATATAAGACATTTGCATAAAACTACATAAGCATAAAGACGTCCAAAGCGACAATGTTTAAATATTCAATTGCTTGAGCTAAAAAGCATTCAGTATGAAATGTCATGCTGCACCATACTTTCTGTACAAGTTTAGATGTGTTAAATATACAATTCTTATGACAGTTTTGTTAACTCTAAGTAATATGCCGTGTTTAGGTTGGATATAACAGTCTCTTTGCAGTACTAAGATTACTCAAAGACAGAAAAACAGAGATATTAAAGACTAAAACTAAGGAAAAATAGTTGCAGAGGCTTTTATTTTGCCCACTGGGCTTTACTGTATTTCAATGCACAATAAGAAGATCTGAAGGAAACCAAAAATGCTGTTGGCTTTGTGGGTTTAAACATGAAACATTTAAGGGAGGCAAATTTGGTTACATTCTGCAGTACGTGTAATATAAAAATAAACACTTTACTGACTGGGGATCCATTTTTACTGAACAAATCAGTTTTGTTTAAACTCAACATGAAACGACATGTGACGTACTTCAAAGCAAAACAGGATATTCAATGAAACAAAAATGCTACTATGGCACATATCACGTTGTTCGCCCATATTAGACATATCGTACCTCTCGACCAGTGTTTCAACTGCAGAAAGACATCAATAAAACAGCTTGAGGATAATATCTCACATAGCATTACATTTACCTCAGGCAAGTCATTTAGTGTCCACAGCATGTTAGTTCAATAGAGAAATGAACTCTAAAGGTGTGACGTACTTCAAAGCAAAATAGGATATGAACAAAAAATGCTATTATGGCACATAATATCCATATTAGACACAATTTACCAACATTTATTCACACACACACACAAAAAAAGCCTACATAAAGGCCAAGCTCAGATAATAATGTGTAATCATGTCTCAGTAACAATCAGTACACCCACAGAACACAAAAGTAACAGTCCAACAAACAATAAACACTGTAAAAAGAATAGTTGGTTTCACTTAAAAAAGTAAGTTATCTGGTTGCCTTAAAATTTTGAGTTCATTGAAATTCAAAATTTGAGTTAATACAATGAAGGCGATTGGTTTAATCAACAGAAACTCAAAATATTATGTTATCTGAACCACATTAATTATCTAAGTTGATTTGACAAAAGAAAAAATGTTCTAATAACAAATCATGAAAATATTTTTTTACAGTGTACAGAAGCAAAATGCAGTGTTTAATGTCAATAATCCAAATATAATGATCGCCATGGTCAGAATAGTCATGATACCACCCACATTTTATATTTAAATCATTTTATAAATTCCTACTCATTAATAATTAGTGCCCCATCTGCTCTATCTAAATCCTAAAGTATCTTCCATCCAGAGGATATATATATTATTCATGAAGTCTCATATGATCATGTCATTCAATGCAGTTATATTTCAAGACATGAAAGCACTGCACCAAACAAACCATAGATCATGTAAAAGAACAATTATATATATATATATATATATATATATATATATATATATATATATATATATATATATATATAGATATATATATATATATATATATATATATATATATAGTGTGGTAAGTTTCTATATGGGACCTAAAAATCAGTTTATTTTCAGTTTACATTGTTCACCTTAAAATAAAAAAAGGAAAGACCTGACCTTGCAGAGGTTGGGGGGAGGTTATATAATACCCCTAGAGCACACGGTTTACAGTAGCTGTGGTTGTATGTAAGACAGTCACTGTACAGTAGGAGAGGCAATTTGAATACCTCGTACCGTAGCTGTTTGCACCATGTTTGTGAGGAGGATTTGCTGGAAAACCCTGCAAAACGAAATTCAATACGGCAAATCTTCTGTTTCAATGCGCTGGATGGGGCACCGTGAAAAAGAGACCTCATTTCCATATTAAGTGGTAGATTAAGGAAGCCTCCTGGGCTGCTGATAGCTACTGGTTTCCAAGAATACCATAAAATGAGCAAGAATTAAAGAAGCATCTAAAACATTTGTAATTTAGAGTGTTAAATGAGAGCAGCAGAGAAGACTAATGAGAGGACAAAGACAATGAGGTTGATGTTGGCCTGAGGAAACCGAGTGAGGTCTCACCTTCAGTTAACCTTTTTAAGTCAAATACATTTAAATCACCTGGGAACAAGTTCAAGGACAAAGTTTCTGGTATGTGCGCACATATACAGAGTATACCTTAAGACCAGAAACATACAATATTCAAGTACGCAAAGCTATCTGTTGGTACTTCCATCCATTGCAAATACGCGATTCAAATTCTGCCATTATGTTTTTCAGTTAATCTCCTGGGCTGTAAATGATAATCATTCTTGAGCCACAAGCAATTGACATTTTGACAGTGCTAATTGGCTGAAAAACTTCCACAGAGCTACACTAGTGACTATCCTCTGAGCTGGGACATTAAACAACCAAAAATTTACCATCAGGGGCTAAAGCCTAAAGTATACTTTTTTAGGCATATGCTAGGCTCGGTGTTCCGCGACGGTCCACATGACGTAATTTTTGTCATCAGGCGGGTCTGTGGACATATACGCACTGTCCACATGCTGCCCAGTTTTTGTGTCCGTACAACGACACATGTGCGAGTGTTTTTGAGCTAAATTTGTCAGTCCACAAGGTGGCAACACTGGCCCAGGCCATTGTTTTGCAATTGAAAAAGAAGCTACAACAACACCAAACTACTGGGGACGCAGCAACAATAGATGCTTGTGTTGATGAGTGCTTGTACGAGGAGAGATAAACGCAACTCTAGTTTAAGCGTGTACAAGAAACATTTTTAATCGCTCATAACTTCTAGAGAATATTGGACAAGCATGAAACTTTCTAGTGTAGGTGTTGAGTACCATTCATGCACACTATCAAATGGAGTATACTTTGAAAGGATATGTGTTCGGCTGAAGGCATACGCTAAAGCCCAAAGTATATTTCAGCCGTTGTATTGATAAAGTGGGTCCTCTCGCCAAAATTGGGTCTCCATTAGGACCCCATACGATCCCTTTCGTTCAAATTGCTTTTAATATGTACTCTCTTTAGCACATGATTACAATTCCTACAAAATCATGTTATGATAAATGCTGTTTTAACTACATTATAATGACCATTTATGTCTGTATTAGTTAGCTTACATACTAGCATAGCATACAGATACCAATTAATTTGTATACATAGGGTAATCATTAACTGACAGTTTGTGGAGACCTGATTTCAAGGGAGGACCTGATTTGTCATGACACGTCATGTTGCGCGACGGTCCGCGTGATGTAATTTTCGTCATCAGGAGGGTCCGTGGACATCTGCGCACACTGTCCATGTGCTGCACATTTTTTGTGTCCACACGGATGGCACGCGTACAACGACGCATGTGCGAGCGAATTGAGCTCTTGAAAAACAAAAGTCCACTAGACAGTGTCGAACACGTATTTCTAAGCTCACGGCCAAGGAGTATACTTTGAAAGACTCGTGCTCTCAACTGTCTGCAAGATGGAACGGAAAGTGGAAAATGAAGTATAGACCCTTTGGACCCACTTAATATTAAGTGGCCTTAACTACTGTGTACTTACATTTAAATTAATCATTTGATACAATGCACTTATTGTGTACATAAATGTTTTTACATTGTACTTATATTTTAAAAACACCTGCATGTAATTACATTTGTAATTACATTTATAATTACACTGTTGACCCATCCCTTAACCCTTACCCCTACCCTTAAACCTACCAATACACCAAAGCTTTCCCTAACCATACCCGTATCCCACCTCAATAGCTGCATATGTGTTTTGCAATTTTTATATATATACCCAATTAGTACATTGTACTTGTTTTTTGATGCAAGTACATAGTAGTTAAGGCCACTTAATATAAAGTGGGACCGACCCTTTTAGTACCAACAAGGCAAAACAAAGGAAAACTGCAGGTGGCCAATACAAACCAGCACAGAGTCACAGATACATAGGAGCTTAAAATGGGATTTTCTCCAGTCATTGTTAAAAAACAAGCTAACAAAACTTGCTAGCTAGCATTAGTGAAGTGGTCTGGGGAATCGTTCTGCCTCCACCTAAGCTCCGCCCACACAAAAAAACATCACAATGTGTACTAATTGAAAGGAGGTCTATACCAAGGTTTAAGCCAGGGGTGTCAAACTCAGTTCCTGGAGGGCCACTGTCCTGCAGAGTGTAGCTCTAACTAGCTCCAAAACACCTGCCTGGAGGTTTTTAGTAATACTGAAGAGCTTGATTAGCTGGTTGATTAACTGCTTGATTAGGGTTGGAGTTAAACTCTGCAGGATAGTATCCCTACAGGAACTGAGTTTGACACCCATGCGCAAAGCGTTCATGTCAAAACTGAAGTATACTTTGGGCTTAAGCCCGGGTATACTTCGGTGCGTGCAACAGCACATTCGCAAGCAGGACAGAAGAGTCCACTAGGTGGCAATATGCAAGTACTGAGCGCAATGTGCAGTCGTCGAGAAGAGTGTGTAAAGAGCGATTCAAAAACAAGACGAGTAAATTCAGAAGCATGCTTTCTCCATCGTTTTTGATTCCTGTTCTCTTCGGAACTTTGTTGCAATGGTGGATGCACTATTGATGACACAATTTCTGGTAAAAGTATAGAAAAAATTGTACTGCACATGTGTCGAACTCAGTCATCCACGCGCATCCACGGTTTAGTGTACTTTGAAAGATGCGCAGACGAGACTACGCGTGAGAGGGCGTCTGGGCGCGGAAATTGAAGTATACCCGGGCCTTTAACCAGCCAAACCTTGAGTAGACTCCAATACTCAAGGGGGCGATAGAGTTATCTTTAAACCATTAAACCAAGAGTTATTGTTCAAGTAGCTAGCTATAGCTAACATGCGTAACAAGATTTTCTTTAAGGCAGGAACACACCAAGCCGACGCCGACGAACTAGTGGCAACGAAAGCAGACTGTGGGGTTGGCAGCATCTGGGTCCAAAGTTGGCCTGACACACCAAACCGACACTCGACAGCCGACGGCCAAGTAGCACGACCATTCTGCGCCTGCGCAAAATGAAATGCCTTTCCATACCAGCAGGTGGCAGTAGCTGAACAGCCAATCAGAACAGCCCGACGGACCGATGAGCTCTGACGGTGATTCAACATGTCGAATCGGCTGAAAAAAGCCAATGAGGACCAACTTCAGCTGACGGTGTGGAACACACTGAGAAAACTTAGTCGGCCGATGAACAAAAACTGCCCGACGGCCGACCGTCGGCTTGGTGTGTTCCTGCCTTTACACTGTTTATCCACCATGAATGTAATTCATCTGAAAGAAGAAAACAACTCATGCTAACTTGCAGCAACTCTAAGAATGCAAGCATTACTGGAAGTACTTGTTTTTATGTACTTTCAAAGTTTCAGACAAAAGTACTTTTTTGAAATGACAATTTCGATTAAAAGTGATTAGTGTTAAGCATTTATGATGCCAACACCAAATTCTGCATCCAAAAGCTGAAAAATGCTGCCTCCACTGGCAGCATACGGAGGCAACTAGGCACATCTGAATACAAGGCTTGTCACATCCTGTTTAGTTCCTTCGTGTGATCGATTTTTGAAAGCAGATGTATATGCTGCCTATGATATCCCACAATCCTGTATACGTTCGCTTCTGTGACAGTTCGGTTAAAAAATAAAAATGGTACCCACTTAATCATTGCCTGATAGAGCAGCTGCCTAAGCTTTCATTCGTAGCCACATACTAATACACTATACTAATTTTGGTGTCCAAATAAGATGCTTAGTGCTTTTACAGCCACAAACAAAAGCCAACAAAAAAGTCTATAATCAACTTGGCTAGTTTTTGCTGTCCCCCAACCTCTTCCTGTGTGCCTCATAAAGCTATCAGGCACAATTAGATATAGAAGCAAAGATACTGCTTGGTCAGCAAGTCAATATCTACGTTAGCATTGGGCCTCAAGTCAGTAGAACAGTTTAGACACAAATAGGCAATGCTGACCACTACGAATGACATCAAAATGATCTTTGCTGCCTTTATCACAAACGTTAATATGATTTTCTCTTCAGCCAGCACAGTATGGCCCAAGGGCACTGCAGCGAGAGCCAGGAACAAATGCAGTCGTGTGTGTCCTGCCGAGACTACTATAGAGGGTTTTCTATTAGCATGCTCTTGGTTTACAACCATCAACCGTTAATGAAGGAAATAATCACTCTGGATGAGGATGAAAGTGGAAGGCGAAGACGTTTATTTGGCTTGATGGAGGAGAGGTACTTACAGAGGGTTTCAATCAGTATTTTACTTTTCTATTGGAAAGGAGGGGCAAATATTGTGAGGGGAAACCCAGAGATTAGCAAGAAACGTGATCGAGATGCTTCTTATGAATTCTGTGGTTTCCCGTCAGTCAAATGCGCACTTGGCTCACGTTTAAAAGAGTGTGTAAATGCTAAAAAGCACGTGTAAAAAGGCCTCGGGGTGGGCAACTGCCGCCTGTTTCATTACGCCAGGTTAAAGCTAAGCTCTGGAATAGTTTGTGCGACTGCGGGGGAAGAAGACCATCTGCTGTGTTTCCAGGACTCGGAACAGACATCATTCTCTGAACTTCTCTTTTCCCGCTCATTACGGGCGATACTGAGGGTTAAGAAATGGCATTTCCATTCATTCTCTGGTAATGAACACTAAGGGTGGTCAGAAATGAACAGCCCTGTCTTTATGACTGTAGAGGCATCTGACATTTTCTCTGATCAAAGACAAATTAGACGTGGTTTATTATAGTCACGTCCCACAGTGTCAACTGATCAAGTTACTAGATATTTATACAGTCATGTTTCATATTTGAGTCAATCTTTTGATATCATATACAGCAAAAACCGAAGCATGTTGCCTGTCCATTATCATCCACAAGGGCCCTTCATAGCAATCTTCACTTGCCTCATGAGAACTCATCTCTACTACGTTTCTCCTATTACCTGTTTTCCTGGATTGATCCTGAAGTCTTCTGGGTGAAAGTGGACAAATTTTTAACCACAGGCAGGGAGGCTCACCTAGAAACAAATCGAATGTAGCAACTCTCAAAGACGAGAAATTCTTAAGCATTCTCTGGTCAGAGTCTCTAGTATTGTGAATACTCTTTCATACTAAGTATGCAAAATGTGAGATCCACAACTTTTCAATTAATGACTGTTAAGAACATATCTGGGTAACATTTCACCACAAAATCAAAAGGAATTCAATTTTGCTTAATGTACATGAAGACTATTTTTAGTACCATTTTGATGTTGTTACGGGTGATCATGGCTGTGTCTGAAATCAGCCCCTATACCGTTAAATAGGGCACTATTTGAGGGAACTTCCATTTGTAGTGGTGTACGAAACCATAGTGTATGTTATCCCATAATGCACCGCAATAACTCAACAGCTAGAGAATACCCATAATGCACTGTGAGGGTCGCACCCAATGAATTCCCACGCCTCGCCAGAAGATGGCACCCGAAGCAGAATCAATAAAAAATATGTGTGCATGTATATTACATGATAAAAATGTTGTATTTTTTGACCAGTTTTAAAGTTATTACATTTTTGTTCCTGAAATCCACCCTTCTGATGGGATCAGTACAATCCAGATTTTTTATATCAAAAATATCCTATCTTACTAAAAAGTTTTGAACAACACAACCTGATGATTCAAAACCAAGATTGGATTTTGTGATATAATCTGATTTCAGAATCCTTTTTTCCTTTTGAACAACCCATTTTCAAGATTTGAGCCAATCCGATCCGATCCGATCCGATCCAAAATCCGATTGCATTAATTTTGAATTACTATGTTTTTTTATTGATGTGATTTTATTTTTATTGATGATTATGATTTGCACCTGTTGTTCATTTTGTTGATTAGATTGCTTTGGTATTTAAGCCCTGTGTTTTGTTCAGTTCCCAATGCTTTCATCCTGTTGTTCTGTTCATGGTTTTCTAGTCTGAGTATTTTGTTTTGAGTTCGAGTTTAATAAATGTGCTGCGATTAGATCCTGCCGTTTTTCCATCTTTGTTGTAACTAACGCTGACAGATGTATTACATTGTGACATTATTTTTAGGTAAATTGAGGTAAATTTTCCTCCGTAGTTCTCATTATCTTAAAGCAAAAAAAATAAAAAAAATCTCATTCTCATTACCGTAATGCAAAACACAACCACCATAAAACAAATATATGTAATTGAAATGTTTTAAATATCAGATTTAAAACAGCATATTGTATTACAGTATTTAAGCAATAAGGTAAAAGTTACTGTTTAACAGTATGAGAATCCTTTATAGTAAGGATATCCACAATTCTCCCAGCAACTAATCACTGTCAAGCTGTTAAGAACATGTCTGGGTCACATTTTACGCCGATATCAAAAGAAAAAACAAGGATTTGAAGACATTCACACTTATCTCACAAAAACAGAAATGAAGCTTCAGTATGCTTGCATTGCATTATAATTCCTTCTCATGATCGTAATTAAAGACATGCATTAATGAGATTTGGAAGAAAAAAAATCTTTTTATATGGGGTTAAATGTGACCTGGAAATGATCTAGACTTAAATATTTTATATCAATTTGTTTAATTTACTGTGATGCCACTTTTGTTTACATGTGACACAAATCCCACCACAGCTGTGAGGTGAGAACGTTACTGTAAACAGGAGTGATGTCATGTTTCAAAATCCATGAATAATTAACCGTTACTCAAACAAGCTGAGTACCAACATCCAAACATCTCAAGGACGTCTCTCAGGGTTTAAAGTGCCTAATCATCATTCTGGATTTATGTGGATTTGACAAGTTTTATAGTTATATGGAGCTGGTTGTGTTAAGTACCTAATCTCGATAGTAAATTACATTCACTTGCTTGGTTGATTTGTCGCTTTGATGTAGCACACATGGCTCCTCGTAATGGCTTCGGTTCTCCTTTAAGTGTCACCTATTGCGGTATACTGCTGACATGAAGCAAAACAAGCTGACCTCAATTTAAGGGGAAAATCTTACAAAATAAACCTAACGGAGTGAGCAGGTTGCTACAAGAGCCAGGGGTACGTTTAATGACAATGAAAACTAGATGAAAAATCTGGGTACTCACAACTAGATCCTAATTAGTTACAAATGAATTACCCAGCATGCAACACTCAAATTAGCAACCTTTACTGACCCCAAGGGGCACAAAATGCCAACGGCTGTTGAATCATTACAGGCCGACCATCTGCAAACAGAAATTTACTTATAAAAGCACTTTAAGGACAACATTTGACATTTTTAGATCTTTTTTCATAGCAATTAAACAAAGACCTAAGGTTTGTTATGCTAATTACGTGTTTTACTTTACATGAACATTAAAGGATTAGTTCACTTCAGAATTAAAATTTCCTGATAATTTACTCAGCCCAATGTCATTCAAGATGTTCATCTGTCTTTCTTCAGTCGAAAAGAAAAAAAGGTATTTAAGGAAAATATTCCTGGATTTTTCTCCATATAGTGGACTTCAACAGTTACCAATGGGTTGAAGGTCCAAATTGCAGTTTCATTGCAGCTTCAAAGAGCTTTACATGATCTCAGACGAGGAATAAGGGTCTTATCTAGCGAAACGATCGGTCATTTTATAAGAAATATAAAAATTTATATACTTTTTAACCACAAATGCTCATCTTACACTGCGATGCGATACGCATTACGTAATCACGTTGGTAAGGTCACGCATGACATAGGCGGAAGTACCGCGGTAGGGTGGAAAACTCTAATTTTCTCCTCCAGCTTCAAAATCTCCCAACATCGATGTTTTACCTTTTTTGTAAAGGGTGTTTGACTTAGTCTTTGCACATTTGCTTTGTAAACACTTGCTCTTTACTTCCACCTACAACACGCGTGACCTTTCCAAAGTGATTACGTAATACGTGGCGCATCGTAGAGCAGTGCGACGAGCATTTGTGGTTAAAAAGTATGTAATTTTTTATTTTTGAAAATGACCAATGGTTGCGCTAGATAAGACCCTTATTCTTTGTCTGGGATCATGTAGAGCCCTTTGAAGCAGAAATGAAACTGCAATTTGGACCTTCAACCCATTGGTAGCTGTTGAAGTCCACTATATGGAGAAAAATCCAGGAATGTTTTCCTCAAAAACCTTACTTTCTTTTCGACTGAATAAAGAAAAACAAACATGTTGGATGACATGGGGGTGAGTAAATTATCAGGGAATTTTAATTCTGAAGTGAACTAATCCTTTAAAACATATCTCACTATATTCTCTTTGATTTTTTCAGTTTGTAATTTCAGTGGCCTTAGAGAATCTTTTCGCCTCATTAACCTCATACAAGCTTAAAAATAAAGGTTCAACATTTGCCCTAGAAAAACCATTTTGGTTCCCCAAATCATTTTTCAGTAAACAGTTCTTTAAAGAACCCCTTTTTAGTGTGAATGTCTGTGAAGAACATTTTAATAATCTAATGAACCTTTTTTCCACTATAAAGAGCCATCTGTGCAATGGAAAGGTTCCCTGGATATCAAAAGTCCTTCATGGAACCATAAATGCCAATAAAGAGCCTTTATTTTTAAGAGTGTAGTAGCAGTTGAGTAATTCTGCTATACAATGCAAGGCCTTCAGATCTGCTGAGCCCAGAGAACACAATGAAAACCCTCAATCCTAACGACAAACCAACATTCCTCAACTTAAAATGAGATATATCGTTAGCCTCACCACAATACGCTCCAATTTCCCGTTTATTTCAAGACTGCAAAGTAATAAAAAGGAGTATGAGGATGAGATGATGTCAAAAGGTTATGACGTTGTGGAATATGGTAATCATGTTAATGAAATCTGAATACATCCAGCTATGACACAGAAAATTAAAATCACTGTGGTCCAAAGATGTACAATGAAAGAGGTTTGAGGTAAATGAAAATCTCCAGTCAATAATCAAGGTCTGAAACCTATGGAGAGAAAACAAGCATCGGCGTACGTTGGTTGTTTGTATGTTGACCTTGTGAAAGCCGAAAAACCTACTGACCCGACATGAGTGTAGAGGAGACATTCACGCTTATATCTCACATGAAAATGGAGATAGCGACCAATACAAGTTAATTAACCACTGTAAGTGTAATCCTGTATTCATTACAGAAGCACACTGAGAAGAGAAGAATGGAAATGAATGAGAAACTTACCAAATAAAGAAAAACTCACACAGTGACAATGACAGAAAACACACACAAATCAATGCAAAGACACACACACGACCATGCCTTAACTTTTTATTTAATTTTAAAGTGCACATAGTGGACATACGCATATGAATTATGTGACATGCTTGGGTTTGTAGTAGAGTGAATCATGAATGAAATGACACACGAGTGAAAAGGATAACAGTATAGCTTTATGAACACACAAACTTTGCTCACGCAGCCTGCGGTCGGTCAACAAGATTTAAATATTCAAATGTGACATTTACATGGTTAAAAAGTAAATGGGCACGACAGTCTTTCTTCCCAGCAGGCTGCAGTGCCGAATAGCCCCTCACACATCCATATGTATATATACTCACCACATATGTTTTCTGGGAGGCAGGCTACGCTCTCTGTTGATGGCAGTCACCCCTAGAGCCAGCTGCATTACAGTAATGTATTTCTGGTAATTCACCATGGTACTGTTCACCGCTTTTTTGAAACACAAAAATCCGCACCAGAAGCGCAGGTACTACTAATAATAACAATTTATTCTCTCCTCCTTCTCCTCCTACTCCCTGGCATCGGCTTCAACTGCGTCTTCCTTGTTGAACATCACAGCGCCATTTCCAGCAGCAGCAGTAGCAGCACTGACAGGGAAAACACTCCCCGCGAGGGAGCACGCCGCTGCCACCCATCACTACAATGACAGTCTGCTCGTATTACCTCTAAGAACGGAAAGCGCGCCAATCCATTCGTTATTAGTCACGAGATGGGCATTCTTTTCCCGCCACTCGCGCGTGCTGCCACTTTGCTTAGAACGCGCGCTCTCTCTCTCTCTCTCTCTCTCCTGTCTTTCTCTCTCTCTCTCGCGCTGCAGCGTCCACGCGTCCGTGCGTGAGGTAGCTAGGGGAGTCTGTGTAGAGGTGTGTGTGTGTGTGTGTGTGTGGAGTTTGGACTGGAGGGGGTGACTTAAAGGGACAGCTCACCCAAAAATTAAAATCCTGTCATCAATAGCTATGTTTCATTCACCTATTTCTATGCATATTTTTGAATAATGCATAAAAACGCTAGATGTAAATGCCAAGAAGTGTGTAAAATCCAAAAATTAGTATAAGAAATGTATGTACGGTGACCGGAAAGTGTCACTTATGGTTCTTACACTATCCAATTTTTGATAATCCCAGGTTGCTATGCAGTTTTGTTGGATGTCATTCCCTCAACAATATGATCTTGCATCAAATCAGGAGTTAAAGGGTTAGTTCTCCCAAAAATGAAAATAATGTCAATTATTACTTCCCCTCATGTCGTTCCACACCCGTAAGACCTTCATTAATCTTCGGAACACAAATTAAGATGTTTTAGTTGAAATCCGATGGCTCCGTGAGGCCTGCATAGCCAGCAATAACATTTCCTCTCTCAAGATCCATCAGTGTACTAAAAACATATTTAAATCAGTTCATGTGAGTACAGTGGTTCAATATTAATATTATAAAGCGACGAGAATATTTTTGGAGCACCAAAAAACAAAATAACGACTTATATAGTGATGACCGATTTCAAAACACTGCTTCAGGAAGCATCGGAGCATAATGAATCAGCGTATCGAATTAGCGGTTCGGAGCACCAAAGTCACGTGATTTCAGCCGTTGGCAGTTTGACATGCGATCCGAATCATGATTCAATACACTGATTCATTATGCTCCGATGCTTCCTGAAGCAGTGTTTTGAAATCGGCCATCACTATATAAGTTTTTTTTTTTTTTTTTTGGGCGCACCAAAAATATTCTCGTCGCTTTATAATATTAATATTGAACCACCGTACTCACATGAACTGATTTAAATGTGTTTTTAGTACCTTTATGGATCTTGAGAGAGGAAATGTCATTGCTCCCTATGAAGGCCTCACGGAGCCATCGAATTTCAACTAAAATATCTTAATTTGCATTCTGAAGAATAACGAAGGTCTTACGGGTGTGGAACGGCATGAGGGTGAGTAATAAATGACAGAATTTTCATTTTTGGGTGAACTAACCCTTTAATATGTCATGGCCTCAATGTCGAACCGAACATGGCCCTTCCCAGTCACTGTACTTCTGCGCTCAGCTGAGGCGGATATATTTTTTTATTTGATAAAAAAACATGCGCAGAAATTTTGATGGAGACCCATATACCAATACCGAATAAATCACTCAATGTGCAACAAAAAATTCACGTGACTTTGCCTCAACAGATCATGTGATCACAAAAATGGCAGAAAGTAAGAGGTATGTTTGGATGGACAACGAGGTCCGAACATTTTAAACATCATTTATGGAAAACATCAATGAAACGCGCAGATTGTCCAATAAGAGCGCGTAGTTTGGTATAATTACCTCGCAGAACGATAACATGACATTTTTTTATGTTTCATACAGTGCTATATAAATGTTTTATGCGATATTGCAATGCGCATAAGTTAAATTAGCAACTTTGGAAGGAAACATTTACTCACCCTCATGTTGTTTTACAAATAAACCTAAGACTTTCGTTTTTCTGCAAAGGAGAAGTTTTGAATAATGTGCTAGTCACTCTTTTCAATACAAGAAAAATGAATGGGGAGTTGTTTTTTTAAGCTTCAAAAACAATGCAAACATTGCTATAAAAGTAGTCCATATGAATATTTTTGTGTGTGTAATCTTTAAGTTGTTATTCACCAAAAAACTTCGGTATCCATTCTCTCCTTGTGAATGAATGTTTTTAATTTTCTTCACAATACTGATGTCATGACGCCATGATAAATAATGAACATGGCATCTGAAGACTACTTTTCTATTTTTGTTCTCTGTTGTTTTGCTTAACCTCCAAACTTCTGATTCAGTCATGGGTTCCTTCATATGTACTAGAGCATATTCGCACATTCATTCACTTGTGTGTGTGTATATATATATATATATATATATACTGTGCTCAGCGTAAATAAGTACACCCCCTTTGAAAAGTGACATTTTAAACAATATCTCAATGAACACAAAAACAATTTCCAAAATGTTGACAAGACTAAGTTTTACTCAAATTAGGGTGATGCAAAAATGAGTACACCCCACTGAAAGTCTCTGGAGCAAAGCTAAATTTTAGACTACAAATGTCTAATTGAGCAAGAATTCAACCACAGTTGAGTCTAATTATTCATTACACAGGTGACCAGCAGACAGTTGACTATAAAAGGGTGTTAAAACCCCTTCCCATTTCATGCTGTCAGCAATGGCACCACATGGAAGAGAAATGTCACAATTTCTTCACACCAGAAAGGTGAAGGCTACAAGAAGATCAGCAAAGCTTTACTTATCAGTCAGAATACTGTAGCAAAAGTGGTACAAAAATTTTAAAAAGATGGAACTGCAACCATCTCACAGAGACGTTCAGGTCGTCCACAGAAGTTAACACCTCAACAGGAGCGTCTTCTGATGAGAAGGGTTGAAGAAAATCGGCACACAAGTTCACTGCAGTTATCTAAAGAAGTAGAAAGCCAAACTGGGGTGACTATTTCCCATGACACAATATGACGTACACTGCAGAGGAATGGCGTGCATGGGTGCCGTCCACGAAAGAAGCCTCTCCTAAAGCCCAGGCACAAAAAAGCCCACCTAGAGTTTGCCAGGGCCCATGCTGACAAAGATGAAGACTACTGGGACACTTAACTCTGGAGTGATGAGACCAAGATAAGTGTTTTTGGAACTGATGGCTTAAAAAATGTATGGTGTCACAAAGGTGAGGAATACAAAGAGAAATGCATGGTGCCTACAGTGAAACATGGTGGTGTCAGTGTCCTTTTGTGGGGCTGCATGAGTGCTGCTGGTGTCATTTCATTGATGGCATCATGAATTCACAGATGTACTGCTCTATACTGAAAGAGAAGATGCTGCCATCACTCCGTGCCCTTGATCGTTGTGCACTTTTCCAACATGACAATGATCCTAAACACACATCTAAGGCCACTGTTGGACTTCTGAAGAAGAACAGGGTGAAAGTGATTCAGTGGCTCCTGATCTGAACCCAATCGAACACCTTTGGGGAATTCTGAAGAGACAATTTGAGCATCACTCTCCATCCATCATCCAGTCTCTAAAAGAGCTCATTCTTGAAGAATGGAAAAAGATAGATGCTGCAAAATGTCGCTAACTTCTTCATTCCATGCCTAGAAGACTTGGTGCTGTCATTAAAAATCATGGAGGCCATACAAAGTACTAGATGTAGTAGTTTTTGTTGTGGGGTGCACTCATTTTTGCATCACCCTAATTTGAGCAAAACTGAAAATTTTGTCATCTAAGTTATATTATTAACTTTACTTTCATGTTATAAGTTAAACAGATGTTATATTAAACTTAGTCTTGTCAACATTTTGGAAATAGTTTTGTGTTCATTGAGATATTGTCTAAAATGTTACTTTTCAAAGGGGGTGTACTCATTTATGCTGAGCACTGTATGTTGAATGAAATATACAGATTGTACTGCATGTTAGCTTGCTTGTTTTGCTCAAGAGCATGATCTATGTAAGTCCACATGTCATACTAGCAAGAAACTAAGCTTCTAACTACAGTTTGAGAGCTGTAGGTCCAGCCACGCAATTTTGCAATTATTGACTGATCTCAACAAATAATTATTTAAATTGTTGCCTGTCCTTCGCACAAAGCTATTATATGGCTTTAGAAGACTATATAGCCTAGTTCACAATACATACAGACCACAGTTTTGTCCTTTTGAAGCTTGACACCTTCAGTCGTCATTCATTTTCATTACATACTCTATGACCAGTACAACAAAGACATTTGTTGTCTTGTGTCCCACATAAAAGACAGAAAGTCAATATGGGTTTGAAATGGCTTGAGGGCAAATAATTTCTCCTCTGAATATGGGTGTATTATACCCATTAAATGTTAAATAAGATACAGTTAAAGGGTTAGTTCACCCAAAAATGAAATTTCTACCATTAATTACTCACCCCCATGTTGTTACAAACCTATAAGACATTCGTTCATCTTCACAAATTAAGATATTTCAGGCAGCAGTGAATACTTTTTGTGCGGCAAAACAAAACAACGACTTTATTCAACAATATCTTCTCATCTGTGTCATTCTCATGTTTTTTACGTCCTGAGCGTCCAGGTTCTACGTCGGAACACAGACTCATTTTTGGCCTGCGTCAGCATCACACACAGCGTTGGCTTATAATGAGTCGGCGTTCTGACGTAGAACCCGGGATCGATGCACTGTGTATACAACATAAACAGCGTAGGAGATTGACAGGGTAGAGAAGAGATTGTTGAAAAAAAGTCGTTTTTTTGTTTTGCCGCACAAAATGTATTCTCGTCGCTTCATAACATTAAGGTTGAACCACTGTAGTCACATGGACTATTTTAAAGATGTATTTAGTACCTTTCTGGGCCTTGAAATGACATAGCGGTCTATGGAGGGTCAGAAACCTCTCAGATTTCATAAAAAAGATCTTAATTTGTGTTCTGAAGATGAACAAAGGTTTTACTAGTTTGGAACAACATGAGGGTGAGTAATTAATGACAGAAATTTCATTTTTGGGTGAACTAACCTTTTATGGTAAGGGCATAACACTACATTTCTTCATGGCTACATGAAATTGTTTAGAGGAATATTTCACATTAAAATGGAAGTAAACAAGGTTGAGGAAAATTATTTTCATATGTGCCCTAAATAAAGATATATAGCATAATATGTGCATAATGACCTTCACAAAACTGTGTCAAGGTGATTAAATAGACCATCCCAATATGACGAAAATGAAATGCTCTCCCATAGTGGTCAAACAGAGTAGGGTTTAATAAAGCCGAGGCCATGCCTTAGTGTTACACAGTGGTACAATAGCCGCTTTTCCACTGTCGGGCCAGTGCGAGCCAGGACTAACAACATGCCAGGCAGGGCCAATAGCTCCAGCGCCTCATTCATGAAAATAAAATGTTAATGAAAGCATTTGTCAAATAAAGATTTACCTCATTAAATAGGCAAATGCAAAGGATTCTAGAAATGCATAACTGGTGAACAGCCGTAACACTTTAATAAACACACATGCAACATCCACTCATACTGTAGCTCAAAATTGCCTGCTTTATTTGATTTAAATGTGGGACGTTCAATTTGGCCAACTTGTGTTGTTTGGGGAATAATTTACTTTTCAGACAGCCTCAGACTGGGCTGGTGGTGCAGAGCTAATTTGCAGTGATTCACATTTTCAGTTACTCAGGTTCTATTCCTGGACATGGCTGCAATGATGCTTACTGTCAGTATCAAGACAGTGTTCCACACATGAGTTAGATCACCCAGTTCTTTAAGCAAATCTTTATGATGTAATGTGCAATGATGATTGTGCTAGATATGTGTGGAATAATGGGCTAGATGGAACACAAAGAGTTGGTGCTGAATCTTGTGCAGGTTGTAATTATAGTTGTGACGTCACTAGCGCTGCAACCCACTGAATCGTGCACCAGTGCTTCATCTCCAATTATAAAAGGGTAATTACATTTTTTTTTTTTGTCTGTGACATGCAGAAAATGGGCTTGCATTCAAACAATGACATCCGAATAGAAGAATAAATAGATGGCAAACTACTCTGTGCCCTTTAGTGACTGAAATTCATAAAAGAGAACTTGTTGGCATGTGAAAAGTTCTTTCATCATAAATTATTTGGGTTGGAATTCATACTTGAAAACTTTAAAGCTTTGTTTGACTCAGGTTTCAGAACTCCAGAAAATATATGAAATGATACATGCTGTATATATCAGCAGAGCACAAAGGAACTCTGATCTGATCTGATCAAGAACAGATAGGCAGACAGGATACAGGGAAACGCTCAGAAATGTTACACAAGTGAAAACAAGACTTTGCGATCAGGTGATGAGTGTGTGAGTCTTTTATAGTCCAGGTAATGCATGGCAGCTGGGTGTGGTGATTAGTGTAGTGATTGGTGGAGTGAGTGAAGGTGATTGGCAGAGAGGATTATGGGGAATGTAGTCCAGGAAGTGACAGGAACTGACGGTGATCGTGACACCAACAATCATAATGTTCTGTTTATTATAACTAAATTAGTTTAAATTAGTTTATTATAACTAAATTAGCGTCCACACCAACAATCATAATGTTCTGTTTATTATAAGTGCACATTGCAGTTTATAGATCCCACTTTAAATGCTCAAACTCTTTAAAGTCAAATGGATTCTGATTGGTTGTCAATGTTTTTTTGTTCATCAGCTGGAAAAATTGTTCTGAAAGCAATATCGTTCCTCTTTGTCTTTATTGTTAAAGGTTCTAGGGTTCTTAACTCCGGTTTAAAAAAACACTTTATGCCAAAAAGATTCGATATAAGCAGTAATGTCTTAAAGGGATTGTTCAGCCAAAATGAAAATTTTGTCAGCACATTATGCCCTCAAGTTGTTCCAAACCTGTATGAGTTTCTTTCTTCTGTTGAACACAAAAGAAGATATTTTAAAGAATGTTGGTAACCAGACAGTTAACGGTAGACGTTGACTTCCATAGTAGGGAAAAAAAATACTATGGAAGTCAATGGATGCCGTCGATTATCTTGATACCAACATTCTTTCATGAGTTTGTTTACCTATTTGATCTTTAAGCTAATAAGGTTAAGCATAATTGGCTTACTGTCCATAGTGTAGGGGCTCGAGGAAGTAGCTTCAGCTCAAGCTTAGATATACCCCCCAGTGGCACTACTAGTGCTTGGAAGAGGAGTATGGTAAATAAAATGCCTAAACTATGTTGGTGGAGTTGGGGAGGTGGAAGAATGACAAAACAGCTGATTGAAAGATTAGATGGGTTCTCCCTAAAATACATTTGTGGACTTCACTAATTGAAAGATTAGATGGGTTCACTCCTCTCGAAAATTACGTTTGTGAACTTCACTTAAAATATCTTCTTTTGTGTTCAACAGATCAAAGAAACTCATACAGGTTTGGAACAACTTAAGGGTGAGTAAATGATGACGACATTTTCATTTTTTGGGTGAACTATCCCTTTAATTGCATAATACCTTCACGTTTAAATGGTTATTTCATTTTTTTATGTTTAATTCATAACATTTAATTACAATTAAAAATTTATTAAAACTTATTTATTCATAAATTATTTTTTAACTTTATAGATATTGTTATATTGGTGTGATCATGACATCCTTGGCCTTTAACACAACATCTAGCGATATTCACAATGCTGCTTGTGGCCAGCCAAATGTAACATGATGTTCAATATATCACCCAGCCCTTCTCTCAACACACATTTGTACGGGACACCGTCTCCTTCCCTCTATATAGGACACAAATTCAAACATTCACAGATCTATTTCAGGACGCCCACCAATCTAAGTTGGTCAAGGACCTTTCTTCCCTAAGCCCAGCGTGGCCGGTAACTACACCAGCTTGATGTGGAGTGTGCATCCGTGAAATAGGACAAGTTAGGAGTGCCCTCCTTCTTTGGTCTTCCACAAACAGAAAAATGTGGGTCCAGGAATGGGTTATAAGATTCAAAGCTCATTCCCCAAGGAGGGAGAGCTGGACCCGCGCTGCAAGAACCCTCTTCAGCTGGGGCGGCGTGATTTATGACTTTTCGCAAGCGAACAAAGAGGAGAAATGAGGTATAAAAAAAAAAAAGAAAAAAAAAAGAAGGCGTTCCTTCACACATGAGCTCACTGCACCAGGAGAGAGGACACACTTAGAGACAGAAGAGAGGGAGGTTCCAACATATGCACATGGGAACGTGTGATTCGCCTATCCCGACATACACAGCCAAACACATTCAACTCAAACAGTGCTAACACAGCAACATATTGAAACAACAACACTTATGCATGCATTAAGTAACACATACACTCTTTTTTCCTCTTTAAACACACACTTCAAGTCACTCTTCAGTGCTGTCGCAGTGCTTTTTCCCTGTGTGCTGTGAGGTGAGTCATCCGTCGGCTGTAGCGTAACCCAGTCGCTTTAATCTTCCTCTCTCTCCTCTTCTTTTCTTTGCTAACCTGACAGACTAGGATTTCATCCTGGTTATTTTTAACCAATAATGAGCTGAATTCTCCATGACTGGGATATAGAAGCAGTTCTGCCAGAGAAAAATTAAGACACTAAAAGCTCACGTTCCATGGTATTTTCCGCCACAAGTTAAGATATTTATTGGTTAGAATGCTAAACAAGCACAATTCAACAAACATATTTCACTATATTTAGCTTATATTGCTTTTTACACCGCGGAAAAGGGCCTAAAGCGAAATATAGCCTAGCATTACATCTGTAAGCAAAAGTTTAGCAATTTGATCATAGCATCAGCAAAGTACATGTGAGAAATGGCTACATGTTCAATTATATTGCATAACACGTTTGCTGGGTACTCGAGAAAACAAGCAAAAATACTGCTTTAACACCTCAGAAAAAGGCTTTAAGTGAAATATAACATGAAATGTTCCTCACAAAAACGTACTCACTTAAAGTACACAGATATCTTTACTACTTTAGCCAGTTGCTTATGCCTACAGAGAACCTAAAGGGACATGGTGAAGGAAAAAACTCTGAGATGGAGGAAATATTATTTGTCAATGCTTTTGCTTTCTCTCGCAAATGTTTTGTGTTCCTCCGAGAAACATTGCGTTTACTCGCAAAGAGTTTGAACGCAAAGTTTCTCAGGGGCAACACAAAACATTTGCAAGAGACCTGAATGTTCCTCAGGGGAACGCGAAGGTTTTACGAGCGAATGTAAAAAGTTTCCCGGGGGAACGCAAAACATTCGCGAAAGAACGCAATGTTCCTCAGGGGAACGCAAAGGTTTTATGAGCGAATGTAAAGTTTATCAGGGGAATGCAAAACATTTGCGAAAGAACGTAAAGTTCCTCAGGGGAACGCAAAGGTTTTACGAGCGAATGTAAAGTTTCCCGGGGAAGCACAAAATAAGTCAAAAGCATTGACTTATTATTTTTCCTCCCATCTCATTTTTCTCCCCCACCACCATGTCCCTTTAGGGGCTCCGTATATTCTGGGTTCAGGCTAAACAATATTTTTGTCTGTTACGATAGTAACTGTGTCAGATTATGTGATTTTGACTTTTGTTGTCGTGTCAAGGACAAGAAACATGTCAGACTACGTGTTGCTTCCCAACCAATCATCGCTTGCCGTCTTCAACGATGTGCGTGATGTCATTGAAAAGGCGGAACTATCGACTGACAACAAGGGTTTGTGAGCGTAAACAAACAATGGCTACCAAAGCAGCATGTTTTGCACTGGCTGTTTTGGCATCAGAAAAACCCAAAAAAGAAAGAAAACCTGACACATTCCTGGATTGCAAGAAGAGGGCATATGGGCTGTCAATCTTCCAAAGCAAACTTGAGCTACAATTTAGTTTTTTATTTATTTATTTTTTATTTTTAGCCAGTAGTAAAATCAAAATAAATGTACTCACCGGGTTGCTGAAGCACCACCTCTATTGTTCACCAGAATGTATAATTTTTTCACTCTGTCGTGGTAAACGTCCCTCGAGGAAACATCATAAAGGCTGCAGTATTGTTGCCATAGCTCTACGAATCTTTCCTCCAGTGCATAATTCCACCTTACATCACCAATACCATTGTCTCTTTTTTGTTTCGTTAAGTTTAAAAGCTGTGTTCAGAAGAGCTTCTGTGCTCCCATTGGTCAACATCACAGATATGACAGGGAAAAATGAAACATTCTATATGGAAGGCCAATAGGGCCAAAATGTTTGAAACTGACTTGTAAATGTTTTGGCCCCATTGGTCTTCCATAGTTCTAGTCTTTCTGTTGTGACGTTGTAAAGCATTGCAGACGTAATGTCAGTTGTCGTCCACTATGACACACTATACAAGATAAAGCAATGGATTCTTGTGTCCTGACGCCCATCGCCGTTTATGAATTGCCACGGCATCATGTGGACTGATATTGTGTAGTCTGAACCTTGCATTACACTTCAAAAAAGTTAATGATTTACAGGACCTTTTGAGTCACAAATACTAAGAAATAAGAATTACTTCAAACTACATAAAGCCCATGTTAGACCAACAGAATTCCACAAAACTAGTTAAACACAAAAAAATTCCAATTTAACAATATTGCTGAAATGTTAAAGTCACCATGAAATCAAAATTGACAATTCCTGTTTTTTATGGAATAATGCAGTATTTATTATGATTTAGACATGCACATCATAATTTTTTTAATTCATATGTCTTCATAATCTTCAATCAAAATAACTTGCCCTCCCTCTTGCAGCGACATCTCTTCACTGATGATGCGTTTAATGGCGTGAGGGCGGGGCAACCTGTCACTCACATGAGATCCACCAATAGCAAACCACAACCATCCAATCAGTTCTCCATGGACAAAATCAAGTCCCGTCCTACATTTTTTCTTGTTCTAGAAGCCGTTTCTCTCAGACAAACGTCACAATAGGGAAGAAAAGACTATCGCAACTTCTGTTTCCAAAAACGAGAAGTTTTGTCTAAAATTACTACAATTTTTAAAACTGAAATAAAAATAGAAAAAAAAGTTAAATAGAAATAAAATAAAAATATAAATAAAGTAAAAATATTAAAAATATAAAAATGACAGAAGCAAATAACAAAAGTTCTCAAACCTAAGCTAAAATTGAAATGAAAATATTAAAAATGATAATCAAAATATTAATGATTACTATAATAGTATACAAATATACTTCAATAACACTGCATGCGGGTTTGCTAGATGGCTACTACTTTAGCTATTAGCCTATTTTTCTTTTTCAACAAGCATATTTCAGTTTCATTTCATTTAATTTTGCTGTTGGTGGCTTTAATACCTCGGAAAGAGGCTTTAAGTGAAAAGTAGCATGAGATGCTCCTTACCAACCGTATTCGGGCCGTTTTGATTAAAACATATGCACAGTAGACATGAGAGTTTGTTAGACAATTACTACTTTGGGCATTAGCCTACAAAACAAGCAAATCTTTGTCTTTCTTATGGCAGTTTTAACACCTCAAAAAGAACTTTGGAGTGACAAGTAGCATGAAATCGTAACTGAAAGCAAACCTTTTGATCAGAGTATTTTCAAAGTGCATGTGAGAGTTCGCTAGATGGTCACTTCAGACATTAACCTATAAAAGAGCAAAATCTTTGTCTTTCAACAAAGATATTTCACCGTACTTTCACTTTAAAGCTTACAGTGCTTTTAATGCCTCAAAAAAGGGGCCTGAAGTGAAATGTAGCATTAAATGTTACTGAACGCAGAGCACTTGGATCTGCAAAGTGCACGTGAGAAGACGGTTACATCTTTGATTACGTTGTGTAATACTGTATCTCTATTTCTAACTGCAGTTGCCTCACAGGCATTGAATATTAAGTTTTACGTTTGCTAACTTTCAACTCACATGCGGTGTTACAAAAACACAACGCTAGCAAAAACCTAATCTAACTGCATACCTAATTTAATGCATTAGCTCCACAACAGAACTCTATAATTGGAAATCATTATAGTAGTTAACGTTGATGGTCAAGGATCAGCCCAGCCAGACCCAGTCCTTTTATGGTCGCACGGTCCAGTGGAGATCGGCTTTGGCCTATGATTTAGAAAGGCACGTTTGCTCGAAGTCAGCAAGAAACTGAAAACTATTAGACGGACACAGACAAAGTGAGAGCTCAACAGATAAATACCATATCCTCTGGTACAACACTGGAACTTAATCTGGTGATCAATCAGTTGGGTTTCTATTCAGCAAGAGCCCGTGTATGTGCGCATGAGACTGAGAAAAGATTTGTGGTTCAATGACAAATAGGAGTGTCCGCAAAAAAGAAAGTCTTATGAAGGCGAATCTTTAAAAATCTAGTTTAAATTGTGCCAATGTACTTTTCATATTTATGGTTTTGAAAAACTTTTATGCCATTTTATTTCAAGAATGGACTCTTTCACATTTCTGGGGACCTCAGAAGAAGTTGTCGTCATAGTTGGGTATTCTACAGACACGGAAGAAGACAACAAATATAAATATAGCTGCAAACAGCAATTATGGGGCCAAGCACAAAGATGGCATGACAAGTCATACCAGCATAGCTGGGAGCATCAGACTTATATTGCGTTCACACCAGACGTGACTTGTGTGAATAAATCACGCTATTCACGCAACATTTTGAACATCTTGAACATTTTGAGTTTACTCGCTTTATTCGCGCGTGACATTCGCTTCATTCGCACGTGAAAATCCCTTCACCACAGACGCAAATTCGTGTCATGAGAGGGGCTCTCCCGCTCCTTTATGTGTCCAAGACTCTCCCACTGCTTTCTGCACACTTCCTCTGAATAAACACAACTTGTCAGTGGGGAAATAATTGTAAATTACAGAGAATAAGCTCAATTGGTCGTCTTTAGTTGGCTTGTAGTCTTAATATGTATATATATATAGCTCTAATTGAGTAAAGACCGTTTTTTACAACTTATCAGATTGTCCGACCTCCTCACTCACTTTCTTTCAAACACGATACTTTTTATTTCTGTTTCTATAAATGTATGAAGATGTACAGCATCGATGATTTTGTCCTCCATTGTTGTTTCGAAATTGTGCCTCAGCTCGCTATGTCACGTCACTACTAGAGCAAGCTCCTGATTGGTTAATGCGGCACGGAAATTCGCCAAAGTTCAGATTTTTCAACTTGCGCGATTCGCGCGAATCGCGTCATTCGCGCCGCTTCATTCGCGCGAATCGCACCGCAGGATGTCAAATCGCTTCTTTGCATTGACTTAACATGTAAATCACTCTCGCTTACCGCTTCATTCGTGTCTGGTGTGAACGCACCATAACTGCAACAATGAGCAATTAAAGACCTATTAAGATCATTTTAGGCAAAATGACTGAAAAATCAGAATCTGATTTAATGAATTATCACTTTTAACCAATAGATGGCGCTGTGACCAAATTGATGTGGTGTGGTCAGAGTGAGGTGACAAGGACACATACAAATTTTGGTGTCAACATGCCAAAGCATTGCAGATATACAGCCTCAAGAGTCATTTTGGCATCATACCTCAAATTTTTTGCTGCGGAATACGAAAACGATTGCGTCTATAAACACGAAATCCATAACTTTTTGTAGGCACAGTCTGATGATTCCATTTTGGTGAAAATAGGACAAACGGTCTAGGAGGAGTTTGAAAAAGTAAAAATCAAAATGGCGGACAGGAAGTTTGGCCACATATGGCAAAATTGGTATCTATGTTCTTGGCATTACCCAATGAATCTATTAAGATCAGTTTCATTACAATAGGTTAATTTAATCAAAAGTTATTAGCATTTTTGGAAATTTCCTTTTAACTTTTGACCATGAGGTGGCGATGCCCCAAAATGTTTTTGAGTACTGTCAGGGCATGGTGCTGAAGACACATACTGAGTTTTGTAACAATACACTAATGTGTTCATAAAATACAACATTTTACGACAAAATTCAAAATAGCCGATATGGGAAAACTGGATATCATTCGACTCAAAATGATGCCCTGAATCTAATGAGACCACTTTTATGATGTTTGGGCAAACAGTATAAGCAAAAAAAAATGTAATATCTCCGGACCAGTAGGTGGCGCTGCGCCGAAACGCAGCATGTAACCTCAGCTCATGCTTGTGATGAGATGTACCAAGTTTGGTCAGAATACAGTGTTGAAGAGATACAGCCTTACGTCTATTTTCGCAAACGGTACTTAAAATTTGTTTGTGTGTTATTCGAAAATTGTTTGAAAAATTGACTTCACCATGCATTTTTTCATTCTTACTGTTTTTTAGTTAGCTTATATACTAGCATAGCATACATCGACCTGATTAGCCTACTAGCTTAGCCTATATTACATTATGTATGTTTTTTGCTTCCAATATCTGTTTCCAGTTTGTTTTATTATGGGCATTCATTTTATATTTCAAGCATGTTGTTTGTGCACTTAATGTAATACAATAGTGAAATAGCTTATAATTAGTTAAGACAATAACAATTTTTGATCAGGCATTACCGTGTGGGTCCTAAAGGAGACCCGATTCCTGGGGGGGACTCGATTTCTCATGACACCATTTCAATCTTCCAAAACGAACATCGTTTTGGCCTGATTTTGTTCAAAATAACGTCACATCAGTTTGATCTTCAATTTTGTTTGAAGTATATCGGGGCCTTTAAATGGAAATGTTATAAAAAGTACTACAATATTTCCTTACACATCTTAATACTTTTTTCTTACATTTGAAATATATTCTTAAGAGTAAAGAGTATTTATTTTAACAAATATTATGAATTATTATAAAACTGTTAGTTCCTGTCCATGATTCTGATTGGTCAATAGCTGTGTTTTATTCATGATAAAACACGGCTATGATCGCTTCACCCAACGGTTTTGTATATTCTCATCTGATATTGTTCATTGAAGCTTACTGTATTATGTAGAAGAGTGTTGTGAGAAAGAGATTGAGTGAGCGAGTTTATTACCTGCATTCAGATTTAGCATTTTCCTTCAGGTCAGTCATATGTTCATAATAAAAAATCTGTTTAAATGTCTGCTGCAATATCTTGTCCTTTTAACAGTTAAGGGGTTTTCCCGTGACTGACAGCGCTAGTCAAAGCATTTGTCAGTTGAGTCTTGTTCTCTGTTCACAACAATTCAGTCTTTTCAATGTAAAAGTCTTCGCTACTGACTGATACACTCATAAAGACAGTCTTTGCTGCCATCTAATGGTGTAATAATGTAACTTCTGCTGCTGTTCACGATCAGGGACTGTTTTTCCGGCGGAAGGAAGGCTTTTAGTGAAAGTTTACTTCATGAAAGTTGCATTGAAACATATTTTAGCTTTAATATTTGTATTGTGTGGTAACCGTTTTATAAAAGCAATAAGGTATTCAAGGCTAGTGCTGTATCGTGAATAAGTCACGGCTGAAGGGGTTGCAGGCACTCCGCTTCGCATCTATCAACGCCCTTCAGCCGTGACTTGTTCACAACAGACTGCAGCACCAAACTTTAATTTTACATTGTCTTATTACACTCTTATGAGCAAAGGTTCTTTACTGGCATCGATGGTTCCATGAAGAACCTTTAACATCTATGGAAACATTCCATTGCACATTCCATTTTTTTTTTTTTGCACATTCCAAGTTCTTCACTCTAAGAAAAAATGGTTCTTTTAAGAACTGTTAACTGAAAAGTTCTTTAGGAAACCCAAAATGGTTCTGTTCCAAATCTCCCTTTTGGAAGCATTATTTCTAAGAGTGTACCATGAGCCATATACAAACACGTGCACATTACAGGCAAACAAGACAGGGAAAAAAACATACACACTAGTTATGTTTGTATTCAAATGTCATGAATCCCAGCTGGAGGCAGGATGTGTCCTACTTCCACAAAGAACGGTAACTCAAACACACAAATTGCCCAGTTAGCCTCACTCTCCAACATTTGTAAAGACATTATTTAGCTAAAAGCTGTGTTTACTCTTTATTTAAACAACAAGTTTTCATAAACGTGACAATCCCCAGGCACTAATGCATCATCATAGAGACGTCTGCTCAGATTGTGGCTCACTTCATCTATTTGTATCAATTCAAATCAAAGTCAACTTAGAGACTCACTCATAGCATGTACGATAGGTTATATAACTTTACCTTATAAATATGTATATATGTAAATGGAAAATATAACGAATTAGATGTTCTTGCATTCCATACTCGTATTCCTCATACATATTCAACATCGTCCTCATGCGTTCTTCTTTTTCCTACACATTTCAAACGAGCCTTGACCTCTCCCTTGACCTTTCGCACCTGAAACATCTTTATTGTTTTAAACCGCGTACTTACATACGGTGGCCGTAATGCTGCGCTCCCGTCATGGTGTCCGTGATCATGCCTCTCTTCTCTGTGTTGTTACCGTGTATGCGGTTTTCAAACCGTCCAGCTCCTTTGTGTGTCTGTCTGTAACTTGTGTGACCCAAAATGATTTTGTCATATTGCCACGTCAGTGACTGTGTGTTTGATGTGTGTTCCAGCTCTGGGTCAAACCAGTGGCGCTGTTGTCTCCATCATGACTTTGCTGTCAGTCAGACATGAAGGAGGCCTACTTTAGCGAACAATGCGCCTGAGTGTGCCTTCACCACACTGAGATTCATCTTTTCGATGTCTGTCCTCCCCCACTGCGAGCCCACGTCCTCTATTTCAAGCCCAGATTGGATCTAGCCTGATTTCACAGGGCCAAAACTATCTGTGCATTAACCAGGTCTGCTGGGCTCCATTTTGTGGCACCAGGTTTGGGAAAAATTCAGAATATAAGAATTAGGGGCCTTTCAATCTGTTAGGTAAATTAGAAGTTAAAATGGAAATGAGATTTGAATTGCAATTTGAAAAAATTTATTTATTTACTATTTAAAGACTGTATATTTATTTCATAATTAATATATTATATATTCAATTACATATTGTAATTATATTTTATATATTATATAGTTCAAAAATATTCTACTGTCACAATCCCAAATGTATCTATGATTAAAATAGTATATATAAATAAAAAAATAAAAAAATAATGTAATAAAAACACATGTATACATTTATCTTATACATATATTTAATTCAATACATTTAATTTTACAAATTAAAAGGATTTTACAATCAGTCCAAATATAACAAATATTAAAATATTATATTATATATAATACACTTAAATATTTTTAAAAATAGATCTATTTATTTAAAACAAACATATTTATATATTTATCTCATATATATTTAAATATGTCATTATATTTAAAAGACATTTAATTGACATATTCTAACTATATTTTTATATAGTATATAATTTTACAAATTAAAAAGATTTTACAATCGCAGTTCAAAAATAATCTATAATTAAAATATTATATATATATTTTTTAATCTAATGTATTTAAAAAAAAAAAAAAAAAATATATATATATATATATATATATATATATATATATATATATATATATATATATATATATATATATATATATATATATATATTTAAAACAAATATAGCCTATTATATATTTATCTAACAAATATTTTATTATAATTAAAAGACAGTTAATTTACATATTCTAATCTAATTATATATTTATATATTATATAATTTTACAAATTATTTTATTTGAAATATTGAAATTATATATTTATACAGTATATAATTTTACAAATTCAAGATTTTACAATCGCAGTCCAAGGGTAATCTATAATTAAAATATGATATTATATATAATAAAATGAAATAAATTGATTTTTAATTTAATGAAATGTATATTTAAATATATTTATATATATTTGAAACAAATGTATTTATATATTTATCTAACATATATTTAAATAAAATTAAAAGATTTACATATTCTAATTATATAGTTATATATTATATAATTTTATAAATTATTTCATTTACATATTCAAATGACATATTTATATATCAAATATTATATAATTTTAAAAAATTAAAAAGATTTTACAATTGCAGTCCAAAATTAATCTATAATTTTAAATATTATATATTATAAAATTAAACAGATTTTTAATTTAATGTAATTTAATTAAAATACATTAAATACATTTATATTTATTTAAAACAAATATATTTATATTTTTATCTCAAAAATATATTTAATTATAATTAAAAGACAGTTAATTTGCATATTCTAATTATATATTTATATATTATATAATTTTACAATTTAAAAAGATTCTACAATCTCAGTCCAAAATTAATCTACAATTAAATTATCATATTATATAAATAATAAAATAGAATATACATACAATTATCAGTAATTCATACTGAAAAATTAACACATGAAAAAATGAAAACGACACACCATTTTTTTTTACAGCAAATTTCATTACATTCAAATGACCATCCTGCACACCAGATTTAAAGAGAGTTCTCCATTTAATTCAGAAGTGCACAACACTTGCTGGGCGAAGGCCCCATTTTCTATTTTTACCTCATCTTCCATCACACCATGTACAGACACCTGAAATACGCACACCTTCCTCTCCTATTGGCCCTGCAGGCTGTTCATGTCACATCCCACTCACTAATATACACAGCACACACTCACAATCACTGTCAGCTATTAGTCTCCCTGATCAAACAGCGCGCTGACACCACAAATAAAGCAGCTTCAAACGCACGACTGCTGGAGCCTCTGGCGAGCTTTACTCTCTGTCTCATGCATACATCTAGAGTCTCAGCACACTTTCCTTAGCCTTAAAATGATGTATTGGCGCTTGTCAAAATTCTTCATGTTTAAAAGACAAGGTTGAGGCGAAGCTTTGATGTGGTTTCCAATTATGGCTGTATACAAGTAACAAACAGATGCACTGTCTTCCTATTACACAGACAGGTGAAGTCTGTTTACATAAGGGAGATGAGATAAGCAAACTTGTAACAGTGATGTCAGCAATTATTCACAGTTAAAGGCAAAAATTTTGATATACGTGGCAACAGGACACTCAACAGTGCAGGTAAAACAAAATATAAACCTAATTTAAACTGTAAATTCATGACTTCCTAAAACATCCAGGCAATACAATTTTCAAACAAACTCTTTATTAAAAATCAATGGACTACATAAAAGGAATGGCAAGACATTTCGGTTACAGCTAACACCTAATCAAACGTTGTCTCAATGTAGTCATTGGTTTCTGTCATCGTTTTTGTGTGTGTCCCTTTAAATGCAAATGAGCTGCTGCTCCCAGCCCCCTTTCCAGAAGAGGGTGGAGCTTTAACAGCTCGTGCTTCGGTTGCTCAAAAACAACAAAGGTGGAGAATTTCACGCAGCCAAAATGACGATTGTCAGTAATGGTGTTCAGCCTTACTGTTAGTGGATACATTTATTTAGTTGCTGTGGAGTTGATTCAACTCATCGACTAGCATATTAATCTTTTGTGCAAATCCAACGTTGAATTGACTCTTGTTTGTGAAGCAGTCCGCCGTAAAATAACGGCATGGTAACAACACTCTACTACAACAACTCTTCCTCTTCTCTAAAGCAGCCCAACATGGCCTCACCCCCTTTGTTGTGTGTTCTCAGGGGCGGGTGTTTATGTAAATTTTAGGGTTAATGATGTCACTAACCTGCTCTTTGTAGTCCCTACCAGCCGTTTGTTGTAGTCCTTAAACAGAGAATTCTTTAAAAGAAAACATATCCCTTTGCATTGAACTTTGTGTTGTACAACCCGAATTCTGGAAATGTTAGGACATTTTTAAATTTGAATAAAATGAAAACTAAAAGACTTCTGAATCACATTTTATTCACAATAGAACATAGATAACACAACAAATGTATAAACTGAGAAATTGTACACTTTTTTGCACAAAATAAGCTATTTTCAAATTTGATGCCTGATACAGGTCTCAAAAAAGTTGGCACAGGGGTGACAAATGACTGAAAAAGCAAGAAATTTTGAAAATATTCAGCTGGGAGAACATCTAGAAACTAATTAAGTTATTTGATATCAGGTCTGTAACATGATTAGCTATAAAAGGGATATCTTAGAGAGGCAGAGTCTCTCAGAAGTAAAGATGGCCAGAGCTGTGAAAGAGTGCATAAAAAGATTAAGTGGAATACTTTAAAAACAATGTTCCTCAATGTCAAATTGCAAATCTCATCATCTGTAGTGCATAACATCATTAAAAGATTCAGAGAAACTGGAGAAATATCTGTGCGTAAGGGACAGGGCCGAAGACCTTTTTTGGATGCCTGTGGTCTTCGGCCCTCAGATGACACTGCTTCACTCATCAGCATGATTTTGTCAATGACATTACTAAATGGGCCCAGGAATACTTCCAGAAACCACTGTCGGTAAACACAATCCACTGTGCCATCTGCAGATGCCAACTAAAGCTCTATCATGCAAAAAGGAAGCCATATATGTTCAAAAACCAGCATCTCTGATGGTATGGAGGTGCATAAGTGCATATGTTATGGGCAGCTTGCATGTTTTGGAAGGCACTATGAATGCTGAAAGGTATTTAAAGGCTTCCAGACGATGTCTATTTCAGTGAAGGCCTTGTGTATTTCAGCAGGACAATGCAAAACCACATACTGCAGCTATTACAACAGTATAGTTTTGTCGTAGAAAAGTCTGGGTGCTGAATTGGCCTGCCTGCAGTCTAGATCTTTCACATATAGAGAACATTTGGTGCATCATTAAACAGAAAATACATCATAGGCGACCATGAACTCTTCAGCAGCTGGAAACCTATATCAAGCAAGAATGGGACCAAATTTCAACACCAAAACTCCAGAAACTCATAACCTCGATGCCCAGACGTCTTCAAACTGTTCTGAAAAGAAGAGGAGATGGTAAACACCATGGTAAACATGCCCCCGTCCCAACTATTTTGAGACCTGTAGCAGGCATCAAATTTGAAATGAGCTCATTTTGTGCATAAAATTATAAAATTTCTCAGTTTAAACATTTGTTATGTTATCTATGTTCTATTGTGAATAAAATATTGGCTCATGTGATTTGAAAGTCTTTTAGTTTTCATTTTATTCAAATTTAAAAAATCCCAACTTTTCCAGAATTTAGGTTGTAACTTTGAAGACGTTTTTTATGCTCAAACAGGAACATTACACACTAACGTTAAAAAGTGTAATCATAATCACTCACCCCTTTAACTTAGATCATAAACCGTTACGCCTATCAGAAGTCTCTCCTAAATCAGTTTCGTAAGGTGCCTTCATATGCAAAGTCACTGCCTGATAAGGCAGCAAGGCAACAAGTCAGCTGCTTAAGATGTTGGACGCAGTCAGAGGGTTGAAATTTCTTCTCCTGCATCCTATCTTCTGCAATCCAGAATGGCAGCACAGCTTTCTTTGAGCTGTGCCCTCTATTGTACAGGTGTGAATTTGCATTTCCTTCAGCCTGAACCTTATTCATTTCACTTTTGGTGTGAAAGGACCTTTACATTTGCCAAAAATATAACTTGTTTTGTTATTAAAAACAAACAAACAAGAACAGCTCAGGTGACAAAAAGTAATGTAACGCATTACTTTCCATAAAAAGTAACTAAGTAACACAATTAGTTTCTTTTTAAGGGAGTAACACAATATTGTAACACATAACTTTTAAAAGAAACTTTCTCAAACACTGATAACCACATGATATTTCTAGACAATACATGAAATTTCTCTTGATTGTTTCACCCCGTTTCACATCAAGTTCATTAAAGAGATGTGAGGAAAAAATTTCCATTTTTAGACTGCGCCATAAAAGTGGAGGAAAATGGGAAGCCCACCAATGCAGACTAGTATCTTCTGTTTGATTCATATCACCCGTTGGTGGTGTGAATCAAACTGGGTGTGATTCGTATTTCACAACATCAAGCACCTAGCAGAGAGTGTATCCACATATCCTGAGACTGGGGAACAAGAAAATAACTACATTAAGCATGCTACATTTATCTGGACAACTATGGTTATCCAGATAGGGCATTTATTAAAACCCAAACAAAAGGGGGATGAAACAATCAAGATTACAATCAAGTTACTTCCTGTGCTTTAACAACTGAGAATGTCTTGTCATTCCTTTTTATATAGTCCAGTGATTTTTAATAAAGAGTGTGTTTGAACACATAATTTAATCAAACATTGTGTAGGAATTCAGGGAATGAAACATAATTGTACATATTGATTTGTACTTCACAATTTGGAACCAATCCCAGAATCCTAATGCAACCCACAACCCTAAGTATTAACTTAATTTATATCATGACAACTCTCTGAAGAGTTTAGCATGGTAATGGACATGACAATGTTAATGTATTTGGTCTTTGCGGAATAGATCTGCTATGCTGCCTTTGCTGCTGCTGTTGATTATTGCTGCTGCAGAGCAAGCACGGAGACACAAATAGCAAATATGAAATTACCCGTAGCAGATCTATACAGGTGGAGCTGGGGAAGGTGGAGGGGTTCAGAGGGTTTCTGCGCCATCTAAAGTTTCATGACAGAACTTGGTATTTATATTACGAACAGTTTAGTATCATTCATATCATATTTATTAACATTTTAAATGAGCTTTTACAATTAAAAAAATACTGAAAATGGTTAATGTCCAGGCAGAAAAGTTTATGGACATTTCCTTACAATGTAATGCGTTACGTTAAAACACAGGTAAAACACCAGTGAAAAATCAATACGGAAACTTATTTCATATTAACACAGTACATGGGCTTTATTTTTGTGTACTTCTATATATTCAGATTTCATTTAAATAAAATTTTTATGTGCTTTTGTCATTTTATAATTAATTTTATGCTCTTACAGTGCCTGATACACGTTGCATTAATTACTACATGTACAGTATCTGCAGTTAAACAAATAAAGAAATGCCACTGAAAGGGCACAGAAATGCGGACATTTCTTCAGGCCTGCAAGCATCCTGAACAGAAAAGGTCAATGTCTCCAGAGACTCCAGAAATACGGAAGACTGATGAGAAGGATTCACACATCACAAGAGACAAACAGCAGCATCCTCAGCATCTCTGCCTATCTATCCAATTGTGTTGATGCCAAGCAAAAAGCCATTTGCCTGATCTCGCTTTATTCATAGTTTTTTCCAACAGCCACAGCGACACCCTCCATTGACAGACTGTGGCTGTTAAAGGAAATAGTATAATCCTACAATAATCTGCAGTTTCAGAACTGCTGTTCCCTAGTGTTTTTGTGCCAACTAGCCAATTCTACCAAAGACCCTTTTCACATTTCTGGGTTTCTCAGAAGCAGAAGTCGTCAAAGTTGAATAAAATTCTATGGCGGTATATGAGAGAATAGAGAGTATGCATAGACGTCACTTTCCCGCCAGAACGCGCTCCCTCAGCTGGACTGAGTGGCAAAAGAACCTGCTGCATGAAAGGATTTAATAGGAGAAACTGCGAAAACGCTAGTAAAACAAACGATTACACTTAAGGTTGGGCTCGAATGTCAAAGAAACCTATTGACATGGAATCGTGTTTCCTGACATTTATATGTGCCTGATTTCAATGCTGGGGAAACACATAAAGCAAATCTGCCTGTGAACACTTTATATACAATATCAGTAGGTCTAAATCCGACTGATCACTTATATCAATGATATATCATCATATCGTTCAGCTTTAAAACTTGTATAGCCTAGTTTTTGTCGGCGTTTATTTAAAAGCACCCAATTATGCAGAATATAATGCCTCGTTTCCACTGAGTGGTACGGTTCGGTTCGGTACGGTTCAGAACGGTACACCTTGATCAGGCTTGCGTTTCCACCGCAAACAGTACCCTTGATAGGTGTGGTGTAGCCAGAAAATAGTGATCGACGTCATTCTCGTGCGAAGAAGAAAATGATATAGTAAACAACAATGGAGGACATACTACAGCAGATCTTGTTCTTGCTTCTCGGCTTGAGGCTGTCTTTCACAAAAAAAAGACAAGTTTTGCATTCGGCGTTTCAGAATACCAAGATTGCAAAGTTCAGACGTCCATGCCGAATGCAAAACTCGTCTTTTTTTTGTGAAAGACAGCCTGATCAAGGTGTACCTACCAGCAACCCGCGTAATTTAAAAACTATTTTACTGTGTCATGAAATGTAGTTTTAAAAGTTTTCAGGCGAGAATGTAGTTGTTTAAATCTCAAATTTGTGGTTGATTTATAAATATAGCGCCTATTTGAAAATTTGATCTGACGTTGTCGGAGTTGTGAGATCCAGGCGATCACCGGGCGCTCGGTACTCATGTACCCAACCGAGAGCAGCTGTACCTCGGCTAGTCCTTCTGACATTCGCCACTGGCTCTGATGTCTCTGTAATGGTTAAAAACAAGATATCATTCATCTTGTGTATAACGGGCAATCTTTGGTCTCATGAATTTATAATTTGTTCCCGGACAAATCGTTTTGGCCGAGGGGAAAATTAAGTTTTATAACTTTATATATTTATTTAACTTTACCGTTGTAGTGCGCTGTATGTTTGACTGAATTGTTTGCTTGTCTTTATTTCTTATTGTATAGCTTCTCATATTTTATTTATAATGGTTATTATTGATAATTAAAACTGACGTTTAACAAAAAGAGAAGGTTGTTTTGTCGATAATCAGAGTACATACACATATTGCCTGAACCACAGATTAATAGGTTTCATATTTTTTAAATAAAAACGAAAAGAGGCAGGGTTGTGTTTTATATTTTGTTTTGTTATATAGCCTACATGAAGTGAAGATAATTAATGCACGCGTTGTCTGAACCACATTTGTGTTTGGCGCCTCTTGTGTTGTCATTCCCTATGGTCATTCCCCTTGTAGCACACGCAAGTGACGATTCTCTGTCAACCAATCAACGTTCTGCAGAGTGTAGCTCCACCCTTTTGGTACGGTACTGTTGTGCTTGGTACCCCAACGAAAGGGTCCCAAAAAAGTGTTACGGTACGGTTCGGAATTCACAACTTTTGACAATGGAAATGGAAAAAATGCATACCGTACTGAACCGTACCGTACCGTACCACTCAGTGGAAATGAGGCATAAGATAATAAATATTTAATTGATGAGTGGTCAACACAATATATAACAATCCAATATATAGGGTATGATTTTATCCCAAAATCCATTGTTTCGACACAAAATAATAACCGCAGATCCATGTTTCTCTGCTGGAGTCCATCTGGTTCTGTGAATTGCAGTGATCCATTTGCTTTTTTTCTGTAGCTTTTGGCAGTCTGTAAAAATATACCTCTGATTGTGTCAAAGCTATTTGTACAGTCATTCGCAAAGCTCTTTCCTGTTTTGGATGTGTTTTGTGTGTTTTTCGTGGCATTCACGTTGAAAACCAATGCTGCCGCTCAGTGGGCGTAACCGCAGTCATAACGGTCGACGTTGACGTCACGTGCATACCCTCTATACATTAAATATATATTTTTGTGTTCCCATGTTCTCAAATAACAAAGAAAAACTCAACAACAGTGTTTTCACAACTTTTAAAAAATATGGGGACAAAATAGAGATTGATAACAGCAGTCAGAAAAGAGAAAGATGTCAACTTTACCGTATAGAGTGCTCCAGGGATGACGCATTTTTGTAGGCAAAACCCGGAAGCGAGTTAGCAATTTAGGACTTCCGGTTCCAACGCCGTAAAGTCTATGGGTTTTTTGAATGGGTTATTGCTAAATCGCCTGAAATAAGGTCTGTGGTCAACAAAGCCTCTAAATATTTTCACGTTTTGATCTATGACATAAAACACACCTGTTATAACCCACTTGTGATTTTTTTTTAAACCTTTACTGTGTCTTAAAAACGGCGGTTGCTAACAAATTGCTAAAAGGGACTACTTCCTTTGGCGGGGACTTTAGACGTCATCATGATAAACAGGACATTTGGACTGCATTTCTCATGAAAAAGTGTATAAGTATTCATAACAGCACAGATCATAATCTGCGAACATGTTTTTAAATAACATTGTTTTTTAAATACAGTTTGAAGAAGCTTGGTGGTGACAACGTTGATCCACGACCATGGTGTGCTGTAGTCCATTTATAGCCTACTGTTAGCTTTATTTGGGCTTCAAAATGTATTTATGTTGTTTTAACTTTTAAAGATGATTTGATAAACAAAACATGTAAGTGTCATAACCCTTTGTTAAACACAGAGCTTATTTTCTGCGATTTTCCAAAAGTCTATAGGAAAAATGCATAGGCTTTCAACCGAGGGAACCCATGCACCGCTAACTTCCGGGTTGGCCTACAAAAACGCGTCATCCCTGAGGTACTCTATCCGCTTTTTAAGTCGTGACGTAAGGAACGCCGTTTCCGGGTCCAAGCCTCGACTCACTTGAGAATGCCATCGACGGCCGTTTATGAGCGCTATTTATTCATTTTAAACATCAATCATTTTAAAAAGTTAAACATTTTAAATACTTACAGTCTACACAACAGTCTCCGTACTCACAAAGTCACAGATATTAATATTTTAACGATTTATAAAAGATGAATCATTGTCTGGCCATCTGGAATTTTGGTATGGAGATAAAGGTTATAATTATATATTTTTTGTAGTATTACACCACATCGTGTATGTATATTAGCACCATTTGTAGTTTTCTTGTGGTATGAGATATGAGTGGTATGGTATGAGTGGTATGAGTGGTACGGAAGCGCTGTACAACCGGATTAGAAACACCGTCAAAGCAGCGGTAACTAGTTTTTTGTAATTTGATGAAAAGGTACAATACTAAGTATAGTGTTATAAATGTACATACATTTAAAAAAAAATTAAAATATAAAAAAACATTCAAGATTTATGATGCTGATGACCGTTAAAACGCATCACCAGTCAGTGAGAACGTCACGGGTTGTCATATCGTAATTACAAAATGGCGCGACCGCAACTTAAAGTCAAATGACATAAAAGGAGAAAAGTCTGACACTGTGCTCTACATAGAACTGGAGTATAGGCCCTTTCAGGCTCTCATTCATTCATTCATTCATTCATTCATTATGCAAAACAACCCCGAGGGAGCTGGAGCGGACAGATTGCGGCAATTACAGGACAGGCGATGGGATATCTTACCTCGTGTCAAAAAGTGGGTCTGTGTACATAGGTAGAAAACAACCCGTGTCTTGTCCCTTGGACAGATCGTTCTCTTGGCTGTGAGCTGGTTTAGTTTGTCCTTGCTTCTTGTTTCCTCCAGCTGAGCCATCTGTGAGGGAGAAACGTCAGAGAAACAGTGGACTTTTAGGAGACAAAAATCTTTCAGACACCTTTGAAAAGTTTACTTCGACTTCAGTATCTGAATAGTAATGTAATGACGATTCATTTTCTACTCTGAACGGAAGTATTTTGGAACCATTTAGTCAAGGTCAGACATATTTCTGGATCAGCATCGTTTAATCTAGTTTGTTCAAAATATATATATATTAATTTGCTTATTAATATTTGAACAACTTTGTTCTGTCAAATCAAAGGATAATCCAGCATTATTAGCTATATGAAACACATAAGCAGCAAACACACTTATAATGAATCTCGCTAGTTGTTGTTGTCTCGCTATGTACATTTACATTTCTAAGGGTTTGACTAAAGGAATAGACAATATAGTTTGTTAATGTTATTAATGATAGTTATTGTGAAATGTTGGCAAAAGTCTTTATAATGTCAAAATGATGTGTTATTTTTAGGTAAACGGCAAAACAGAGTTTTTACATCACTAATTGTTCGTCACTAATTGTTTCTAAATCCGAGGCTGGAAAAAAGTATACAGCAGGTCTTTACACCGAACATATAGAGCGCCTCCTTCAGGTGCCAAATCAAACTGCTAGCTCTGATATAAAATCACGAAGCCTGTCTTTAACGAAGTCTGTAACACAAGATTGAGAGTTAAATTGCTAAAAACGTTGTACCAAGGTCTTCTGTAAGGGTAAAGACTGTAGATTAATTGCATGAATAAATCATAAGACCCCGAGCTTTGAGTAATAGCTGAGCTATCCTGATATTTTGGCCTGTGTATCATCCTCACATTAATCTGCATTCATTAAAATGCAAGATTAAACAAAATTAGCTGACAAGCTTAACCTAGACAGTTAAGTTTGAGGCCATATGCTGGATTTTGCCCATCACTGTTTGTAGCTCAGGCTAGCCGGTAATCTCCTCAGAGGGGCGGATTTAAGCGGGCTATTTTCTGCCAGCTCTTAGTGGGACGCACTGGCTTAAACTGATCTTTCTGTGCCTTACAGACTGGGTTGGTGTCTACTTCTATGGTAGTCAGCATGGGCTTTAACAACACTTTGAGATTAGATTAAGATAGCAGACCTCAGCGATTTGCAAAGGTGTTTGTGAAGGTATGAGGTTTTGCATTTATACAGGATCCATATTTTCACATATGCAAACCTTATGTTTACTTGAATACCTTCCATATTCAACTTACGAAGAAAGTGCAGAACTCTTGCGGTTCAAAATGCTTACGCTCCATCCTACGCCTCCCCTATTCAATTTACGGAAAAAGCTTAACTGATGTGATGCAAGTTTTACACTTTCTTTGTAACTTGAATATGGAAGGCGGTCCGGCGGAAGCTAGATATTTTACTTCAAATGCATCGCTTTGCTTCAGAAGGCCTTTATTAACCTGTGGAGTACGTTTATGATGGATGGATGCACTTTCTTGAGCTTCAAACTCCCGCTCACTGACATTATAAAGCTTAGATGCATCAGGATATTTATTAATATAACTCCGATTGTGTTCATCAGAAAGAAGAAAGTCATGTACACATAGGATGGCTTGAGGGCGAGTAAAGCTTTCTAATTTTCATTTTAAAGTGAACTAATCCTTTTCCCCTTTTGTACAGATGGTAATGAAATTAAAAGACTGTTCTGCTGCATCTAGTAGCAAATTGATATCTTATTCAGTTTTGTATCCTGTTATTGAACTTAGTTTTTCTCGAATCACCCTTAAAATTTGCAAACCAGTCAGTGCATATCTCAAAACAACTCGTACAAACAGCACGACCCAATGGATTACATGCAAAAGCCTGTAACTTGCTCAAAATTCTTAGTTCATCTCTCAAATTCAAGTGAACATATCTGTGCCATCAAAATGTCAAGTCTTTGTGTCATTCTTCACAAACAAGATAGTCAAAATGCTTAGTCATGTTGTCAATAACAGTGTACTCTGACAGAATTACCTGATGTAAACTATGGCGATGATTTTGATGACAATGACTGAAAATGCACAAGACTGCACTTTTTCTCTATGGCATTTACCAGTTTTAACAGTACAAATTGACACATTACTGGACAAGAGACTGCAGGATTCACATTTACTGTTAGTCTGTCAACAAATAACAATGTACATTGCAGTAACCTATATAGAAGACAAAGACAAGACTATACACTGTATGTGTATGTGTGTGATATACTATCTGTATAAAGTTTATTTAGCCTACTATTTACTGTAAAATGTAATACGCTGCTGTAAGTGTAAAAATGGTACTGTCATATGAAGCATTGCAGTAGTATTAGAGTACAGTGCACTTTGTTCTGTTTACAAACGTTTGAATGATTGAGGAAACGGTCATTCTCCCAGCATTCGGCTGTACCTTTTCAACCTGCATCAGCCATTGTAAGGTCATTATTGAGAACACGGGCTGCGTTCCAGTTCGGTTTTTAAATGCCCTTCCCTCGCTAACTTCCCTCGGTCTCGTTGACTCGGATGTACGTCATTGCTTACGTTGCACGAGTGCCCACTTCTGGCGGAACATTTGCAATGGGCTGAACTGGAACGTCCTAATCCCTTGATCACTTGGAATCCGCAATGGAGCTGATTTATTATTTATTTTTTCCCCTTACAAATTTGTTTAATACAGCATTCTATATGTATATATGTGTGTTTTAAATGTTTAAAAAAATAATTAATATATCATAGAATTGTTTGTGGTAGGATAAATTAAACGCGATATGCGGTGACGTCATAATCGTGTTGCATTGTGGGTTATGGAGCTGCCTGAAGTGTACATGTGAAGTAGACTCGCTCCCTCGGTTAAAATCGAGGGAGCGAGGGTTTCTCCATGTAAACGTCCCTCGTCCACTTCACGAAGTGGAACGCACTTCAAAATGGCGGCAGGGATTCCCCCGAGGGGAAGTGTTTAGGGAAGTTTGCGAGTGCGTGTCTAAAACTGGAGTGGAACACAGCCACGGTCCACAATAGTGGCCCTTATTTCATCAGGGATGAATGTTCAACCATTCTGTATTTCAAGGTGCCATCAAATTGAAAATTTAATTTATCTTGGCATAGTTGAATAGCAAGAGTTCAGTACATGGAAATGACATACAGTGAGTCTCAAACACCATCGTTTCCTCCTTCTTATATAAATCTCATTTGTTTAAAAGACCTCCGAAAAACAGGCGAATCTCAACATAACACCGTCTGTTACGTAACAGTCGGGGTGTACACCCCCAATATTTGCATATGCCAGCCCATGATCGAGGCATTACACAAGGGCAGAACGTCTGGATCTGCACACAGCTGAATCATCAGACTAGGTAAGCAAGCAAGAACAACAGCAAAAAACGGCAGATGGAGCAATAATAACTGACATGATCCATGATAACATGATATTTTTAGTGATATTTGTAAATTGTCTTTCTAAATGTTTCGTTAGCAGGTTGCTAATGTACTGTTAAATGTGGTTAAAGTTACCATCGTTTCTTACTGTATTCACGGAGACAAGAGCCGTCGCCATTTTCATTTTTAAACACTTGCAGTCTGTATAATTCATAAACACAACTTCATTCTTTATAAATCTCTCCAACAGTGTGTAATGTTAGCTTTAGCCACGGAGCATAGCCTCAAACTCATTCAGAATCAAATTTAAACATCCAAATAAATACCATACTTACGCTATTAGACATGTTGCATGACGAACACTTTGTAAAGATCCATTTTGAGGGTTATATTAGCTGTGTGAACTTTGTTTATGCTGTTTAAGGCAAGCGTGAGCTCCGTGGGCGGGGAGCGTGAGCATTTAAAGGGGCCGCAGCCTAAATCGGCTCATATTTAACTATGCCCCAAAATAGGCAGTTAAAAAAAATTAATAAAAAAAAAATCTATGGGGTATTTTGAGCTGAAACTTCAGACACATTTAGGGGACACCTTAGACTTAAAAGACATTCTACGGCACCTTTAATGACTTGCGTGATTAACAAATGCTTAGATGTTTTGAAGGGTAAGAGAGAGAACCAGTATAATATATTTTAATCAACATGACATTAGCAATTGATAATGTAGGAAACAGCTGACAGTTGTACATGAATGTACCAAAGCATTTGCAATTTGTTCAAAAGAATGAGAAACCGCGTTTATGATCTGCACAAGTGAGTGTCTAAAACTTCGTGATGTGGAAGTTGATCAAGTAGTTTTGAGAATTTCAGTTGTGATCTGAGAAATGCACCAAAGCGACTTAGAAACTGTTTTGAAAAAAGTATGTAAACATGCAAAGCCTGTAGGTACATAGTTTTGAGGTGGTGATGATTGAGTTAATTCATGTCATTTATAAGATATACAGTAGTTGTTGAATGCGTTTTTGCCAACGCAGTGATAAATGATCCACAGTTTAGCCCACATATACTGATGTTGTGCTCAATAAATAAAATAAAGTCAACTAATAAATGGGTTGTAGCGACTGTAAAAGAACAAAACATAACAAAAAAACTATAGGCCCATTTCTCTCAATATTGTCATTAGCATAATGCAAACATAGCATTCTCATTACTGTAATGTGACAAAATAAATAATAAAAAGTAAAGTTTATGAATTATAAGTCAAATCAAAGTATATGAACATGAGCATGATTTTGTTTGCGGTTTCTTCAAATAATTACTGTATTGCAAAAAAAAAGGTCTCACTCATCATTGAGAATAATGAGATATATATACACCCCTGGCAAACTGTGGTTTTGGATGATATCAGCATAAATCCTTATCATTTTTTGGTGCAAATACATTACAGTATCTTGACATTATCATTGAAGACCAGCAATAATCATTTTCATTTTGATTACATAATAATGGCAATATATACATGTCAAAGTCAGACATGCCCCTTTGTCCAGGTTTGTAAAAGATTTTTGGGTCAGCACACCTTAATAGCTCCAACAGTTGATTGCCAATTAAGTTTAGAATACAATGAACCAATTAGTACCCAGTTTAGGTCAGATAACTGGTAATGGAGGATATTTTGATGAATCGAAAATTTAATTTTTTTCAATGTATAAACTGTTTATATAATAAAATATGTTTTCGTAGTTTGTGTTGTCCCTTATCGGTGCAAAATTATCACAAATTAAAAACGATTCATGCCAATATTGTCCAAAACCCCACTTTTCTAGGGCGTTTCCAAACTTTTGGAGGGCAGTGTATAAAATGAATAATTTTATTTATTTATTTAAACATTATATATACATTATATATTATAAGTATATTACTATAGTAAGTATATTATTTATTTTTATATTTATTAATTATATTGTTTAAATAAATAAATATTAAAAAAATAGTCTTTCTCTAAAAATAAATAAAATATGCATTTATATAAATAATATATATTATATATTATACTAATAAGTATATTATTATAATATTTAATTTAAATTTTATTAATGACATTATTTAAATAAATACATTTCCATTATTTATTTATTTTTTATTGTTTATTTTTAAAATAAATAATCATTTATATATTTATTTTTTTATAAATAAATTATATTTGTTAATTTATTTAAACCAATAAACAAATATTGATTTATTTTTAAAAATTCAAGGTAACACTTTACAATAAGGTTCATTAGTTAACATTTGTTAACTACATTAGTTTACATGAACTAATATTGAACTGAAATTATACAGCATTTATTAATATTTGTTAATGTTATTTTCAACATACACTAATTATTAAAATCTTGTTAACATTAATGCACTGTGAACTAACATGAACAAACAATGAAAAACTGTATTTTTATTAACTAACGTTAACGAAGATTAGTAAATACAGTAACAAATGTAGCTTATTGCTAATGGTTGGTTCATGTTAGTTAAAACGTGTTAACAAATTCAATAGCTAGTTAGTTAGTGTTTTAGGAATGAAAAGAGGCTGATTTACCTTCACAATCCAGCAGAAAGCAGGTAAGCAGGTGAGGACACACTTCCTCCAGCACGGAGCAGAAGGCGTTGAACGCACAAGGGCCCTTCTGGGACAGCTGATCCAGGAACAGCTCGGCTCGTTTCTTGCTGGAGTCTTGACCCAGTATCTCTTTGTATTCCCCAAGAGTAAACACTTTGTCATACACCAGGTACGGCAGCACCTTGTTGACATCCAGCTCCTTCAAAATCATCTCCCTGTGCTGTTTCAGGACCTTGGCGACCCATTTCTTTCTCTTCCTGTTGACAGGTCTTTTTCCTTTAACCCTCTGTTTTTTATTCTTCTTGATAAACCACTTCTTAGTGCCACTTCCAAACATCTTCACATTGAGGATTCCCACTAAAACTTCTTTAGCAGTTACATCAAAGAAAGGAAAGTGCATATTTTTACAACCAATACACGATCATGCCTTTGTGTTCTGCCCCTGTAAATACAGCATTTGTTGTGACACCCAAAGTGTCTGGAACAGCAGGACAATCTGGACAGACACAAAATACGTGCTTGGTACTTACAGACAGTAATAGGATTAGCTTTGTGTTAAGCAGACGAGGTTAGGGTAGGTTGCTCTGTCTATTGCTAGTTTGGAAAACATAAATGTATATGAAATGTGACATTTTAATTTGTATAGTTTTTTTGTATAGTTTAAGCCTAATTAACACACTTCATCTTATGTTTACTGGATATACAGAGTATGTAATTGTCAGAAAATATCATGTGTGCAGTAGCAGACTCTACCACTAGAGGGCGGCGCAGTCTCAGTCTTGACTGCTAGTTCTCATATGTCCAAGATTAAACACCGAACCAGGATATTTTTGTATCTTTGAGATACTTTGAATTTGTTTTTATTTTCTATTTTGCGTTTTCATTTTCATTTTATTTAATTCTGTTGTGTTTTTCTCATTTTTATTCATTTTTTTAGACATGTTTATAGTTTTTATTCATTTTTATTTCAGTTTTAGTTATTTTATTACATCAAGTTAAACTAAAAGAAAATGAGAAATGTTGCCTTTGTTGCGTTTTAAGTTATGGTAAGACTTTATTTTAGGTCTTTTAAAGACCCCCTGTGGTGAAAATCACGTTTTTAATGTTGTTTATATGTCTATGTGGTTTTAATATGCTTTAAGACAAACCATGTGCAAATTCAGTATTTTCTCCGTAAAGCTGCAATGAAAATAAGACGGTCTCAAATGGTTTGAAATCGCTGGTGTCTATGATGTCCTACCTTGGTAATAAATACCAAGGTAATAAATGTACTCGGTTACTAACGTAACCTCGGTTCCCTTAGATACAGAACGAGTACTGCGTCGTAAGCCTTTAAGGCTAAGATGTATTGGGGGAAAACTCCTTTTCTCTGATTTCTGAAGCCTTTTTCAATCAAGCAGTGACACTGCACGGCCATTGGTTCATGGGGTTGAATAGAAACAAGCCAATGACGGCACGGCTGAGCTGCACGAGAGCCTGTGGTGAGCGAGCTTGCCTGAGTCCGCCAAAAGGGGCGGGGTATCAGGCTATATAAGCGGGCGTCTCACCTAGGCAGACTGATTTAATTCGACTGAAGCAGTCAGGGTTTTAGGCAGGAATCTAAAAGCCAATCATCATGGTGAGGCTTATGCAGAAAAGACCTGTGTCTGTAACGCAGGGACCTGACAAATGTGGACGGTGAGGCCCAGCCAGCCACCGCACAAATTTCTGCGATAGACACACCACTGGACCATGCCCAAGAGGAGGCCATACCTCTCGTGGAATGCGCTCTAACACCTGTAGGACATTGCAGCCCTAAAGAGGAGTAGACGAGTGCTATCGCATCAATTATCCATCTGGAAAGTCTGGGCTTCATGACTGGGTGGCCTTTGGTGCGGCCTCCGAAGGAAACAAAGAGCTGTTCAGCCTCCTGGACCCCTTCAGGAAACAGACAATGAGGTTTTTCTTACCCACAGACTGCCCGGCTAAAGGAGCATGAGAGGCTGCTATAGCTGCGACATGATATGTCACAAGTGAATGGGTCTGCACCCCAGTCTGTGCGCCCTGGGCTGTGCACCAGACCACTTAAGTGTGTAGAGATGTCTCGTAGACGGAGCTCTAGCCTGTGAGATGGTATTCAGGATGCTCTCGGGGAGGCTTGCAGGCTCCCATCAAGAGGCCATACTTGTAGAGCCCACAGCTTGGGTCTGGGTTGCCATATCGTTCCAGTGATCGGGGGAAAAGCTTAAGGAGAAGACTGGGCCAGGTTGGGCAATGATAATTGTCTTCGGAAGCGAAGAGGTCGACCTCTGCCCTCCTGAAGATGTCCCAAATTTTCTGAACTGTATGGGGGTGGAGCATCCATTCCTCTGAAGTGAGGTTGCTCCGAGACAACATGTCCGCCCTTTTGTTCAAAATGCCCTGTACATGCGCAGCTCTCAGCGAGTGCAGGTTGCGTTGGACCTACTCTAGGATGCCTTTCACCAGAGTGAAGAAGGAGAGCCCGGCCTGGCGATTTATGAAGGACACCACCGTCATGTTGTCTGATCAGACTAAGATGTGATGTCCCACCAGGAGCAGCAGGAAAGTATGAAGAGCTCGACCGACCACCATAATTTTCTAGGCGGTTGATATGTAGCTTGCTTTCCTCATTCATCCATGTGCCAGAGGCCGGGTAGCCATCACACAGGGCTCCCCAACCCATCTTGGAAGCATCTGACACCATTTCCACTGCCATGCCCTGCTTGTACCAGCATGGGTCCTTCCAGGGGGCCAGGGCTGCGACGCAGGCCTGGTTCACCTTGGGGCAAAGACGTCCGAGACACCAGGTGTGGTATGGAACTCGGGGTTCAGCCAAAACTGTAGGGGGCCCATTTGAAGTTGTAGCTGTAGTACTGTCGATGCAGAGCCCAATAGGCCTAGCCCCCTCTGAAACACTCTGAGCGGCAGAGAAGTCCCAACTTTAAAGGTTGCCACAAGCTGCTGTATGGCCAGTGGTCGTTCTGGCGAGACTACAGCCCTCATGTGGGTTGAGTTAAGAATTGTTCCCAGGAGCGAAATTCACTGACTGGGGGACAATGAGCTTTTTTGGCAAAATTGACCCTGAGTCCCAAACTCTCTAAGTGGTTGAGGAGGAGGGACCTGTGTGACACTAGACACTAGGCTGGAGCTAGAGCTAGCGACTGGACTAGAATGAGCAGTCATCGAGGTAATTCAGCATGTGGATTCCCATCTGCCTCAGAGGAGAAAGAGCTTCGTAAAGTGCAGGAAGCTAGGGACAGCCCGAACAAAAGGACCATGTATTGATATGCCACTTCCTCAAAGGCGAATCCCAAGAAACGCTTTTGATGGTGGGCTGTCTGGATGTGAGAATAAGCATCCTTCAGATCCAGAGAAAAAAAACAGTCCCCTGGGCGCATTTGCGAGAGTATCTGTTTCACAGTAATCATTCTGAATAAGCGCTTTATGAGGGCCTTCTTCAGATGAGGTTGAGGATGGGTCTGATACCACTGTCCTTCTTTGGGACGAGGAAGTAATGGCTGTAGAAGCCAGACTCGCTCTGAGCTGGAGGAACCACTTCTATGGATCTTTTTGCCAGCATAGTTTTCACCTAAGAGCGCAGGACGTGAATGTCCTTGTTCTTCATGGAAGTGAGGAAAACTCAGTTGAATAACGGGGCCCTTTGAGCGAGCTTGAGTACATAACCTCGTTTTATTATACCCAATACCCATTTTGACACTCCAGGGATGGCCAGCCAGGTCTCGTCCCATGTGGCAAGGGGTTAAATTGGTTCGAGTGATGGGTTGCTGCGAGGGGACCCGACACTCGTGATATGTTTGATTTATATTGTCACTATAACAGCAGTTAGTTGCATGGGCGTGGGAACTCGAACGGGCTCAGTGCTAACAAACACATTATCTCCAGCACCCGGAACTGAACGGGGTGTTAGGTGGCATGAAAAATCATGAAGGAAGCTCTTTAGAGAAAATGGTTATATGAGTCTCCATTTAGTCATAAGGGAGAATGTCATACATTAACGAACTGTTAGCACTGCATTCAGCTGAGTGCTGTCAGTGCTGTGCTTGCTCTCGAAGCGTGCATAGAGATGGGGAATCCCCTTGCTGCCAGGAGGATGAGACATGCAGGAATAGACTGGCATGAGCTCACCTAACCCCATTCAATAATTTTTGTGATTGCATTGTTCTTTTGTCTCAAGCCAGAGATAAAAAGAACAGTGGAGATCAAGGGGAAGAGCCATCTTCAGAGAAGCAGACTGTGAACGCAGCGAGGCAAGACTAGCGCTCTCATGGTGAGAGCATCCATCTTCAATGGAGGCGGCTTACGGGGATGGGGCCGGCAAGTGACGGACTCAGAAATTCGCCATTTTACCACAAATACCAATGTTATTTCAGAAGAAATATATACCATGAGCCTCACCTGATAGATAGAGGAGATTGTCATGACAAAACGCTGTCAGTGCTGCACTTAGCTGAACACTGTCAGTGTGGCACTCGCCCTAACAGCGTGCACAGCACCGGGAAATCCCCTGCTGCAGGAAGAGTGAGACATGTGGGATATAGACCGGCGAGAGCTCACTTAGTCCTGTTCACTGGCCCTGTAACCTTTTGTTTCTCACCTCAGCTTGAAAGAAAGAGAACAGTGGAAAATGAGGGAAGGAGCTGGTTTCTAGAAAAAGCAGTCTGTGAACGCAACGAGGCTCATGCTCTCATAGTTAGAGCGCTTGTTCTCAATGAATGCGGCGGTGCAGGCAAGCGAAACGCTCAGAGGTTTGGCATTTAATAACAAGAAATATGTTTTCAGAGTTAATATATTCAATGAGTCTCACCTGAGTCAGGGGAGAGTGTCATGTCATATTCAGCTGAGCGCTGTCAACATCGAACTCGCTCTTGTGCCCTTGAAGTGAGAGCGCTCGTTCTCAATGAACGTGGCTTGCGGGGGCGGGACCCGCAAGCTACACGACCAGAGATTCAGCATTTTGCAACAAACGCTGGAGAAATATGCTCTTTCAGAGTAAATGTATACCATGAGTCTTGCCTGAGTTAGGGAAGAACGTCAATGTCATATTCAGCTGAGTCAGTAGTGAGAGCGCTTGTCCTCAGTGAATGTGGCTTGCGGGGCGGAGCCGGTAAAAGACACGCTCAGAGGCTCGGCATTTTGAAACAAACGCCAGTGAGAATATGCTTTAGTAAAATTAAGCTCTATATGCTCACCTGACGAAAGACCGCAGACCCGCTTATATAGCCGCTTACGGCCTGCTTATATAGCCTGATACCCCGCCCCTTTTGACAGGCTCGGACGAGCTCGCTCACCATAGGCTTGCACGGCTCCGCCGAACCATCATTGGTTAGTTTCAATTCAACTCCACAAACCAATGGCCATGCAGTTTCACTGTGTGTTTGAAAAAGGCTTCAGAAATTGGAGAAAAGGAGTTTTCCCCAATACATCTTAGCCTTAATGGCTTACGACACAGTACGAGTGTAGTATCGAAAGGAAACCTTATAACCAATCACATCAACGTGCCGGTGTTGTGTAGTAGACCTTTTTCACAGACTGTGATAATGCGTTATAACGGTCATCAATATCGTAAATCTTTTTTTTTTTTTTTTTTTACATGTGTTTACATTTATAACACTATACTAAGTATTATATTACCATTGCGTCAACTCATAAAAAAACTAGTTAACACTGCTGTGAGGGTGTTTCCAGTACAGTGGCTATGGAAGTGACAGTAAAAATGACATTTTTCTCTCTTCTGTTTTTAATCGCTCTCTATTTTTTTCCTCTTTTTGAAAGTTGTGAAAACACTATTGTGGAGTTTTTCTTTTGCTATTTGTGCAAATGGAAGTGCAAAAAAAATATATATTTAACAAAGTCTCTCAATCACCGCTATAAAATTTTACCCAATTATGACCTTTTCTGCTTTTGAGAAACGCGCAAATGAAAGGAACTGAAAATATTAGTGCTCAAATCGCAACTCGTTTAATGGATTATTTCAAAAAGGTAATGAAGTTTCAGTGTTAAGCATTACCTGCAACAGTTCACATGTTCAAAACAATGAATAGTTTGTGTAATATGATAAATCATCTGTGCAGTTTTGCCTGATTGATTACAGACATTCAGATAAATAGGTAAGGACACAGCAGAGCAAACAATGAGCGTATAACCTATGCTCGTCAAGGCTAGTACATTTTATTACTATTTGGTGTTTTGCTGGCCTATATCTAAGAAGACTGGGCCATCAGAACAATGCTTTATGCACTGTATTATATAATAAAGTACAACTTGCAATGTTTATGATGACTACAGGATTAATAAAACATTTTCCTCAGGTATGTAGTTTATGTAGTTAACAGAAACACTGGCTATATGAAATAAACAAGAAATTAATGATGACTCACAACAAGCTAGCTTATAAACATTTTAATAGGGCACAAGTAATAAACTGTACTTGCCTAGACGAGGATAGGTTATACGCTTATTGTTTGCTCTGCTGTGTCCTTACCTATTTATCTGAATGTCTGTAATCAATCAGGCAAAACAGCACAGATTATTTATCATATTACACAAACTATTCATTGTTTTGAACATGTGAACTGTTGCAGGTAATGGTTAACACTGAAACTTCATTACCTTTTCGAAGTAATCCATTAAACGAGTTGCGATTTGAGCACTAATATTTTCAGTTCCTTTCATTTGCACTTGTCTCAAGGCCACGCCCACAACTGGGGAAATATCAGGAATATGCATGAATACTCCTCCACTGGAACAGTTTTTCTCAGGAACTGAATATTACACAACACCGGTGGGCTTTAGCATATCATTAACAGCGAACTAGCAGGGGAGTCTTGAGAGAAGCCAGGTTATCCCGGTATATTTCTCTGTTGATATGAAAAATCAGGTAGATTTAGCAATATGGCGGTGTATGATGTATATTATGTTATGATAAACTATATACCTTTCTCCACTGACGTTCTGAGTTGTTCAAAGCATTTGTAAGGATACTGATTGTTAGCCATGTCAGAGCCAGAAAGCTGCTTCTAACGGGAACATGGTTTGTGAAACATTTGTCAGGTTTAGGGAAGGAGCGAGGACTCAAATGCAGGGAAGAGGGCTTTTATTAATAATAAAAAATAAAACAAAAACACAACAAAAACTACCCCGTGGGGGAAAAACAGACTTGACAAACAGGACTCGACTAGACTTGGCTTGGCTTGACTCATGGAAACACCAGGGAATAAACGACAACGAACCAGCACAAGACTGCAAACACAAGGAGAATAAATAGGAGAGCAAACAAGGCAGGTAATGAGGGAGGACAGGTGGGGCAAATCAACCAATAATGAGGTAACAAGGTGGGCGGGGTCAAGACAATAGACATGAGAGCACATGGCACAAAGAAACACATGACAAGCCATGTGCTCACACCAAACAAAACAAAGACACAAGCACACGGCCAATGAAGACAAAATCACAAGCCATGTGCTTACACAAGACGAGACATGAACACGTGACTATGAAAACTCATAAGCCACGTGTTCACACAAAACAAGACAACATGAGAGCACGCAGCACGTGAAACACAGACTGCGTGCTACACAAGAAAACACCACAACATGAAAGCACGCGGCAGGTGGAAATAACCGCGTGCTACACAAAACATGAGACAAGTGAAAGTACACACAAACCGTGCGCTCACAATTAAGACAGGACTGGGAGCGCGAGTGTCCGAATCCCGACACGAAACCGAAACCAAACTAGACACGAGTGCCGGGATCCGAACGCCACGCTCCCAACATGAAACAAGGCACGCAGACGAGAGTGCACAGCCCCGAGAAAACTCGAGACCGTACGCTCACACAAAAACACGACAAGAACGGGAGTGTCAGAGCTCTGTCACAAAACCAAGAAATAAACAAGACTGAAGTGACAGAACCCTGACAACATTAGCAACAAATTATTAGCTTATTGATAACATAGACAAGAAAAAGGCTAATCATATTAATTACCGTTATGTGTCCAACATTGTAAAGAGTGATATCACTGTGCAGCGTTTACCTCAGTAAGTTGACCGAGAGCATCTCTGAGCTGCGTGAGCAAGTGGAGGCGAGGCTAATTTGCATATTCATAAGTCAGCGTATAATAAATGAGGGGTGTAGAGGGGGACTTTAACTAGCTGCTTATTAACATGCATATTACTAGAATATTGGCTGTTTATTAGTAGCCTACTTATCAAGCACATTTTAATGCCTTATTCATGACCTTATTTTACATTCTTAATCCTAGCCAATACTTAAAGGGTTAGTTCACCCAAAAATTAAAATAATGTAATTTATTACTCACCCTCATGTCATTCCACACCCGTAAGACCTTCGTTATTCTTCGTAACACAAATTAAGATATTTTTGTTGAAATCCGATGACTCAGTGAGGCCTACATTTCCAGCAATGACACTTCCTCTCTCAAGATCCATTAATGTACTAAAAACATATTTAAATCAGTTCATGTGAGTACAGTGGTTCAATATTAATATTATAAAGTGACGAGGATATTTTTTGTGCACCAAAAAAACAAAATAACGATTTATATAGTGATGGCAGATTTCAAAACACTGCTTCATGAAGCTTCGAAGCATAATGAATATTTTGCCAAAGTCACTTGATTTAGCGGTTTGACATGCAATCCGAATCATGATTCAATACGCTGATTCATTATGCTCCGATGCTTCCTGAAGCAGTGTTTTGAAATCGGCCATCACTATATAAGTCATTATTTAGTTTTTTTGCCGCACCAAAAATATTCTCGTCGCTTTATAATATTAATATTGAACTACTGTACTCACATGAACTGATTTAAATATGTTTTTAGTACATTAATGGATCAAAGGAGTACACTCTGATGGTTAAAGGTAGAAAACCCTCTGACATAAGATTTCATTCATTCATTCATTCATTCATAATATTCTATTTAAAACATTGCTTCATGAAGCTTCAACATTTTACAAATCTTTTGTTTTAAATAATAAAAACAACTATTTTGGGCATGCCATAGATGGAATAAAACTATCTGGCTAACACCTAACAATAAGAGTCTTTACAGAGTAAAGATTTTGTAAAAGTTGTGAAAATTGTTCTTGAATGCATCCACTAAATAAACTAATCAATTAAACTGGATTTTTTTTCTCTTTTTTTTTTTTTAATTCTGTTTGATATTAATATTAGGATAATTAAACTTAATGGTTTTGGACAAAATTAAGAATGTTGATGGCATTGAGTTAACCTTTTGTAATAAATTTAAGTTAACTGAAATAAATAATGTTAATAATGGTAACATAACCAAATTATGTGGAACCTGCTGACATAAAAAAAATTAAGTAAATCCCACATATAATTTTTTGAGTGTTATAAAAACATAATGGTTCATTATGTAAGGTTTTCATACACCTTTGAAAACATAGTTATGTATATTGTATTGCATTTCTGTAAACGGATCCTCCTAAAATTTACATATTTCACCTTTAAAGTTAACAAAAGTGATAAGAAAAGAAAAAAGGTATCTAAGGCATCTAGGTATCTAAATTATACGTTTAACAAAAAGTGGCCTGCATTCACCCAGAGAGTGTTGAACTGTTATAAATTATGACTTTGAACATGGTCATTTTTATGTAGCCTATTATTTTTTATGTTACTTTATCAGTTTTTGTTTTTAATTAATGATTTTATTCAAGCATTTGTTAATAGAGCTTTGTTAGGAACATTTGACTTTTGGCCACGTACTAAAAGGTCACCGTGATTTTACCAAGTAAGACATGTTCCTGGATCAACATCTTTGTTGATCCTGGAACAGCATTCCAATCAACCAATCAGATTTGAGGGACAAGTTTACCATTTATGTCAAGTTTAGGCTTACACCCAGGGTTAGGTGCTTCTATCAATGCTTGGGTAGTCATGGGTAGGATTAGGTTGAGGGGTAGGAATAGGGTTAAGACTAAATTTTCAGACTGGAATATTGTTCCAGGATCAACAAAATATGTTGATCCACATGTCTTACTTGGCAAAATCAAAGTGACCGTGGTGGTAAAAGGTCAAGGTCAAGGTAATTACAACATGGCATGAACGCAGCAAAATACTCACCATTCCTGTCATTGGGCGTCAAACTTTGAATCCTGCCCCAAACTACGCCATTTGTTGAGCTAGTGCTGCTATATAAAAACCATATCACACTCACAAAACATGCTCATTAATTATTGATTTTTAATTTTAACTGATTAATTTTCAAACAGGTCTCATAAAAGCACTACAGAAACAGCAGAAAATAAATAAATGCATTAAGAATATGAATATTGTATTAGTTGACAAATACAATGAAGGTTGGTCCCATTAGTAAAGTTAATTAAAGATGTATTTTTCATAGTTAACAAATGTTAACAAATGGAACCTCCATTGTAAAGTGTTACCAGAATAATAAATAAAAATTACATGACTCACTTCATGAAACATCACAAAAAACATATGTAACCTTCAAAATGATATGGTTGCTATGTTCATTTGAGATGTCAGGCTCCCTGATAATGTGATGTTATCTGCATTATTTTAGTATGTATCTCACTGAATCCTCCCTTTAAACTTCATGCTGTCACTCTGACTTAGATATTCAGTTCCAGTACACACTAAATAATGTCACACAATTTCACAATTATTTACAATTTCCTTAAGCACTTATTTAGGCAAATGTGTCATGTGTGCAAAATTGTAATTAAGCAATACTGAATGTAATGGTACAAAAATAAGCATGACTATGCTATTACAAAGTGCTCAGTATGACATACAACAGGCTGGTTATCACACATTATAAAAAGTTTGGTATTATCATATGATACCATCTTTTAAGAGTGACCAATTCTGGGTATTTCACATTGATGCAGCATTGATTTGCACTTCAGTGAAAGTGAATCAATCAGATAATATTTCACTGAATAATGTTCCAGGATGCATACGTGACCAACCCAACCCTAAGTTATCAGTTCCAGACAATAATAAAAAAAGGTGTTTCTCAAAAATGTTTGATTTTCAGTAATATGCCTCCTTTGTTATAGCATAAGGAAGTATCTTTAGAAAACTGTTCATCCCCCCTTTACAGTGTCACTATCAGGTTTGGGTTAAGCATTATTGCCATTGTAAATTTTTATTGTTACTTTACATCATTACCAGTATAAAAAATATTAACTGTTGACTTTTCAAAAGTCTTTGCTTATGGTTAATGCTTGAATTGATTGGTTTTGATACGTCACTCATGATTGGCATTAAACTTCAAGCTTTTATGAATGATTACAGTGTGAACGGTACAGTCAAACCAAAAAATGATTCAGACATTTCTTATATTTTTGATATATTTTCACTAGTGGGTGCAGGACACTATAGTTCATTTATGTAAGTAAACTGTGACATATTATACCCAAAAATTCTTCATACAGTGGACTACCAGTAAAACTGATAAAAAAATTTGGAACCAAAAATTATTGACCTGACCATGTTTTGCCTAAGTGTTATCGGACATAATTAAGATTAATTTTAGACATAGTTTAACTCTGAGATCTTGTCATATTTTATTACCATTTTTTAAAACTATAGTGAATAAACTGTATGAATGAATGAAATGTTCAAGGTGTCTGAATAAATTGACTATATTACATTTCAAGACATCAGGAGAAAACCTTTCCCACATCTTTCAAAGTCAAAGGCCGTGTGTCCAGTCGCACGTTCATTGCTGCACGTCTACCACTTGCTCTTCCTGTAAATCAAGGTGCTTTTTATGGAAATGAGTCACTTTGTGATAACACAATGAAACATATGTGACCTGATCCAGCAAAATGAGTCACAGTGACCCAAATTTCAAGATTTTGGTATCAATGGAAAGATGAGACGATAAGCTCAAAGGTCAAAGTCATACCTTGAATGGTTTTAAAGTTATACCCATTTTAATTATGGTCGTCTGCCATCTTTTTCCAATTGAAAACCTGAGAAAATCGCTTTTAAAGTTTTTTGCCCGTTTTTTTGTTGATATCTTTCAAAATCCATTGCATTTAAAGGGATAAACTATTTATTTTATAGCTTAATTTGACCAAAGACATATATATATATATATATATATATATATATATATATATATATATATATATATATATATATATATATATATAAATGCTGTTAAACCAGGCTGAAGCTCAAATTATTTTAAAGTATTTATTTGAATTAACCCTTTAAGACCTGAAGGCTTTTTTAGAGTCCTTTTTTTTTTTTTTTTTTCTGAGCGACACACACAAAAGTAAAGACTCATAACTCCAAAACTCTAGCAAGGAGAGTCAAAAGGTTGGAATCATTTGATAGAAAACATTTTAAAATTTAAAAAAATTCTTTTTTGCTGAGAAACAGCTGATAAAAGACAAAAAAATATATATAATTTTTAAAAAATAATTTTTCTTTTTTTATTTAACATGGAATAACTCAGGAACACAATAAGATCGCTAAAAAATTCTTTTTTGGTGATGCTCTCCTATATGTGAGCTGCATCTGGTTCAAATTTCGTGGTGATAGTGTAAAGAATAGTTTGAAAAATTGTTGTTCATTTTTTTCCGCAGCCAGGTGGCGCCAACGGGCGGTAAACTCCGGCACTTCTCAGCACTCGTTAGAAGTTTTTCAAAATGGTTAGATGCATTTAAAAGATGAGATTCTAAGCTTTAAAATGATATCTATTATGTGTTATTCCACGTTGGAAAACGAACATGGATGGGCCCGGGAACATTGGATACACACTGCATCCCGGAGAGATGAGAGACATGTTTTTAGCCAAGTATGTTAACTCATTCCGTGAGTAATATCTTGTGATCAACGCAATATATTATATAATGTGGACATCATTTTTGGTCAGGCTGTCATACAAATAAATTATGAACACATGCATAAACAAGAGAGATCCAATAAAATATTATGCTGTAGTCAATGTATGCTTTTTCCTGTGAGCTTTTCTGCTTAGTGAAATAAAACCTTTAGCTGTAGTTTGCCTTTTTTTTTTTTTTTTGCCAAATAATTTTGTCAGATGAATACCTTAACCATGTTTCAACTATATTGTTTATTTTTTAAATAAAATACTAAATAAAATCATAATAAAATAAAATACAATAAAGCCACAACACAACGGAATAAAGCCACAACACAACGGAATCGAGCCACAACACAATGGAATGGTCGGGAGCATTTCCATTGTGTTGTGGCTTGATTTTGTTGTGTTGTGGCTTGATTTTGTTGTGTTGTGGCTTGATTTTGTTGTGTTGTGGCTTTATTCTGTCGTGTTGTGGCTTGATTCCGTTGTGTTGTGGCTTTATTCTGTCGTGTTGTGACTCGATTCCGTTGTGTTGTGGCTTGATTTTGTTGTGTTGTGGCTTGATTCTGTCGTGTTGTGGCTTGATTCCGTTGTGTTGTGGCTTTATTCCATTGTGTTGTGGCTTTATTCCATTGTGTTGTGGCTTTATTCCGTTGTGTTGTGGCTTTATTCCGTTGTGTTGTGGCTCGATTCCGTTGGGTTGTGGCTTTATTCTGTCGTGTTGTGGCTCGATTCCGTTGTGTTGTGGCTTGATTTTGTTGTGTTGTGGCTCAATTTTGTTGTGTTGTGGCTTGATTTCATTGTGTTGTGGCTTTATTCCGTTGTGTTGTGGCTCGATTCCGTTGTGTTGTGGCTTTATTCTGTCGTGTTGTGGTTCGATTCCGTTGTGTTGTGAATTGATTTTGTTGTGTTGTGGCTCGATTTTGTTGTGTTGTGGCTTGATTTCATTGTGTTGTGGCTTTATTCCGTTGTGTTGTGGCTCGATTCCGTTGGGTTGTGGCTTTATTCCGTTGGGTTGTGGCTCGATATTGTGTTGTGAACTTGTTTGCTTTTTTAATTTCGATGTGTTGTGCACTACTGGGCCACCGTACCTATTGCCAACAAAACCACCTGCGGTTCCGACTCATGACCGGGATCAGTATTGCTGTGACCGCTCCATCTTTCAGTTTGATCTGTAATCAGAGCTTTGAGGGGAGATTGAAGATATATAACTAACTATTAATTTTCGATTTCTGTGTTATTTCACACCGACAAAATTAGCTGTTTAGCAGTAAACTGTCCTACAGGATCTGATGGATCACAGCGCTTTTTTCCGTAACGTTAAATGTGGGCTTTATAAGCTAATTAATAAATGTTATTAGCTTTTAAGATAAGATAACACGCCTAACGTTAGCCATGACAGAAAAGGGTGATCGTTATCTGGCAGTTAGCCTACAAATTATTTTTATGGGTATAAAAAAAAATTAGCAGGACAAAATTAACGATAACCTACTCTAATTAATTATAGCGCACTGTCTACAGCAATCGATCTCCTGTAACATTTAATTTAAAATGGCAGGACATTTTAGTTTTTGACATTTTAGAGTTGTTTCTAGTGGCATATTAATGAGTTTATCTACCGAATTTGCTGTTTCAAAAATGTTGCTTTAGAAACAGAATGTTATTTTACAGGTAGAATTTTAAATTGTGTATAATTTATATATTTAAAATACATCAATTGCGATATGTTGTTTTGACCTAGTCATCACAAGTAATTTATTTGAAAACAAACAATGTACATTACTAAACATTCAAATAAATGTAAATTCCTCTTTGCCAGATGTTAATAACCCAAATGAAAAAGGAAGGAGGAAAAGAAAAATATAATAATCAATAGATAATAAAATAAATAATTGATCTGATCTTGATGACGCAGACGTCTGGGAGGAAATTTGATACCGCGACTCCGCCTCCGGGCTCCACTGACGATTCCTTCTGCGCAGGCCCAGGCGTTTTTGCGTAACATGTCAGCACCCATAGTCGAATGTTTTACGTTCAGTTCATTACAATGGAAGGAAGTGGCATCGCGTCGTCCATTTTTTTTACAGTCTATGGACACAAAACCAGGTCACCTTAACCGCAACATACGCTCACTTTCCCCCTCCTGCCTATCCTCTTTGGTCTTTGGCCCTCTAATCAGTTCTCATCACTAGATACTAACAGTGCTACTGATGCTCTTTTCTCCACTCTAATCTTGTTTAGACAACTTTCATCCAGGTCAGCCCACGCCTCCCCCTCCACCCCCTGGCTATCTGATGTTCTCCGCAAGCACTCAGGGCGGCAGATATGAAGTTGTGCAAATCGAAAGATCCTTTGTTTGTATCAATCACTCCTCTCTTCCTTCTCTGCAAAATGACCAATTCTTCTGACTTTCGCATGCACGTTTTTCAAAACTTTTTCCTCTCTTCTTATCTGGCTTTTGACACAGTTAACCACCAGATCCTCCTGCCAGCCCTCAGGACGAAGGGCATCTCAGGAACAGCACTCCAGAGGTACAGTTCTTACCTCTCAGGTAGGTTCTTCAGGGTGTCATGTAGGGGTGACAACATCTTGCTACTGGGGTACCTCAGGGCTCCGTGCTTGGACCACTACTCTTCTCCATATACATATCACTAAATCTGTCATTCAGAAACATGTTTTTTCCTATCACTGCTATGCTGATGACACACAACTCTACCTCTCATTCCAGACAGATGATCCAAGGGTAGCTGCTCACATCTCAGTATGCCTGACAGACATTTCCCGCTGGATGACCTTCAGGTCAACCTTGAGAATATAGAACTGTTTTTGTTCTCAGCCAACCCTACACTTCAACAAAACTTCTTCATTCAGTTAGGTTCTTCAACCATAACTCCATCCTGGAACCTTAGAGTTGATGATCGATGATCAGTTAAACTTCACAGACCACATTGCTTGACCTGCAGATTTGACTTGACTGGATTATTTTAATGCTCTTTTGGCAGGCCTTCCAGCATGTACTATAACCTCTGCAACTGATCCAGAATGCTGCAGCAAGAGTAGTGTTTAATGAGCCGAAGAGCGCGCATGTTGCTGCTCGCATCAAATTCAAGGCACTGATGTTTGTCTGCAGAACAACCACCCCTCTGGCTCTGGACACCTACACCTAAACTCTCTACTTTCGGCTTATGTGCCCCCCAGAAGCTTGCATTCTGCAAGTGAACGGCGCCTTGTGGTCAACTGGCACCTATTTTTTGCTTCTATTGTTCTCCTATTTGTAAGTCATGTTTGATAAAAGAGTCTGCTAAATGATTAAATGTAAATACTAAAGTAATTCTTTTGAAATCAATAAAAAGTGATATCCCTCAACACCACCTGTTTTCATGGGAAAACTATTAGAAGATTATTAATCTAACATATATCAGTTTATTTTAATAATATTTCCTAATAAAAATCATATTCAGAATTCTTTATAAATGATATGATGGCAGATAATTAATGTGGTGTGTAGATTTCTTCATTATAAATGCATACCTTATATGAATGCATGTAAAACATAATAGACAGACCACTTGCCTCTGATACTTTAGATAAAGAAAGATGGGGCAAATAATTGTGCCCAATGTGTTTTGGAGAAAAACATTTATTTCATAATGTGATCATGCTGTGAGGGTGTTTTTCAGCTGCAGGGACAGGACGACTGGTTGCAATCGAGGGAAAGATGAATGCGGCCAAGTACAGGGATATCCTGGATGAAAACCTTCTCCAGAGTGCTCAGGACCTCAGACTGGGCCGAAGGTTTACCTTCCAACAAGACAATGACCCTAATCACACAGCTAAAATAACGAAGGAGTGGCTTCACAACAACTCCGTGACTGTTCTTGAATGGCCCAGCCAGAGCCCTGACTTAAACCCAATTGAGCATCTCTAGAGAGACCTAAAAATGGCTGTCCACCAACGTTTACCATCCAACCTGACAGAACTGGAGAGGATCTGCAAGGAGGAATGGCAGAGGATCCCCAAATCCAGGTGTGAAAAACTTGTTGCATCTTTCCCAAAAAGACTCATGGCTGTATTAGATCAAAATGGTGCTTCTACTAAATACTGAACAAAGGGTCTGAATACTTAGGACCATGTGATATTTCAGTTTTTCTTTTTTAATAAATCTGCCAAAATGTCAACAATTCTGTGTTTTTCTGTCAATATGGGGTGCTGTGTGTACATTAATGAGGAAAAAAAACTTAAATGATTTTAGCAAATGGCTGCAATATAACAAAGAGTGAAAAATTTAAGGGGGTCTGAATACTTTCCGTACCCACTGTATAATATCAAAAGGATAAACAATGCATTTTTTTACAGCCATCTTTGAACATATTTACCAAGGGGCAAATAATTCTAACCAGTACTGTATAATAATATAATATAATATAATATAATATAATATAATATAATATAATATAATATAATATAATATAATATAATATAATAATATATAAATCACTCACATACATGTATGCACATATTATAGTTGTGCCCATAGACATTGCATTTAATAAATGAACATTTTCCATGTATATAACCATTATATCAGTGACAGTGATTTTAAACTGTGCATCAGGGGATTATGATGAGACTCAAATGAAAACTACAATACAGTCAAAAATGTAATAACACTTCATTTATTGATCATCCATCATAGAATGTATATCATCAATACTTTTGCATTCAGGCAGAGAAAATGAAAAATGCTTTAAAAATGATTAATTTAGCATAACTCCAAAAGATCTTTCCTTTGGCAGTAATAAGTTTCTTTGAATAAATGCACCCCTAATATGTTTGTTACTAAAACTGATCGCATAACAGATTTGCTGACTGCTTTATAGATAACATATTTGACCTCAACACGTTTTTTTAACCAACTAGAAATGGCTACTCGGGCTGTTTTAAATGGAATAATTTAGTACAGCCCTTATAAAGTGAATTAATATTGATTATTACATGATTCACTGTCATTTATTCCTTTCATCATTCACAAAAAGACAATCTAGAAGTTTTCATAGTGGTGAAGAAAATGTGTCTGGTCACGTTTGTTCATTTGCTGGCAGGCCTTCTCCACATTCTTAGTCAGACCGGGAGGACCACAGCTGAACACGCCAATCTTCTCCACCTTCAAGCAAGAGTAGAAAGAACAGCTCATAAATTGCGTATGTGAGGTTGATATGACTGTCACATTGATTTAATTCAATGACTTATTAACTTAAAAATAAAAATGACTTCCTTAACAAAAATCACAGATATTTACTGGAATAGTAAAAGTTTAATGGTGAATCTGCAATGGAGGCAAACGAACTGGCTTCTGACCTCTGGATGAACTTCCTGTAGCGAGCTGAGAAATGCCGTAAAGGGTGGGCGACCGAAGTGTGTGACGGACCGCAGGCCGGTGAACAGGCTCCTGTTCCACACCTTCTGAAAGTGGCGCTCACAGACATACTTAGAAAGAGAAAGTGATGTAACATACCATGAGTTCAGAGCTGATAAGCTGCTCTTAATTATGTCACAGTACTTCTGTGGAACTTACAATAACCATATAAACCAATTGTGTTTTGTCATAAACTCATTCTCATATAAACATATTGGGTTTACCAGCATGGTGGTGCGGAGATCGAATTTCTCGGCCAACTGTGTGATGTAGATGTGCACTGACACCAGCTCCTGGCCGTCCATGTCCTCCACCTCTCTGATGATGTCAGACACCCACTCGAACTGACGCTGAGTGCGCGTCACCCAGATAAAATACACCTGGAGCCAGAGGACATGTGTCTTTAAAAACTTCAATCAAGGGACATTAAAACATGTTTTTTTTTTTTTTTTATAAAAAATGGGAACTGTACCTTTTTGCAGTGAAATTTGAACTTGACTGAAGATTTGAAGACCAAGTCTTTTAAGATGGAAGCGAATGGTGTGACTCCAATCCCAGCACCCACCAGCACTGACACCTCATAGTCTGTCCACTCCTGATGACCCTCCCCAAACGGCCCGTCCAGATACAGCTGTGTTTGAATTATTATTGAATGAAAATAATATAATAAATAACAAAAAATGCTAAATATTATATATATATATATATATATATATATATATATATATATATATATATATATATATATATATATATACACATTAATGTTTATATGTTTGTGTATAAAATTCATCGCATATTTATTATATAATATGATATAATTAGTGCTGTCAATCGATTAATCATGATTAATCGCATGTACATACACACATCTCTCATATATATATATATATATATATATATACACACACAAATTTTGTTCGGTGCAATTAATCTCGATTAATCTATTATATAAATATAATATGTAATTAGTGCTGTCAAATTAACAAAACGAAGGAAAAGACAGGGTCGTAACAGTGTGCATATATGATATATATTTATGTGTGTGTATATATATATATATATATATATATATATATTACTTGCATCTAACATAAAAGTTTGCAAATATATAAAATGTGTATATACACACCCAAATATATTTTTACAAACTTTTATTTTAGATGCGATTAATCATGATTATTCGATTTGACAGCACTAAATACAATAATATAAATATATAATATAATATATAGCTTTCAATCGATTAATCGCATACATATGTGTGTGTGTGTATATATATATATATATATATATATATATATATACACACACACACACACACACAAATAGGATTTGCATATATATTTGCAAACTTTAACATAAAAGTTTGCAAATATATAAAATGTGTATATACACACCCAAATATGTTTTTACAAACTTTTATTTTAGATGCGATTAATCATGATTAATCAATTTGACAGCACTAAATATAATATAAGTGCTGTCAATCGATTACTTGCATCTAAGATAAAAGTATATACACACACACAAATATATATTTACAAACTTTTGTTAGATGCGATTAATCATGATTAATCGACTTGACAGCTGTCAAACAATTAATCACACACACACACACACACACACACACACACATATATATATATATATATATATATATACACACACATAAATATATATCATATATACACACTGTTACGACCCTGTCTTTTCCTTCGTTTTGTTAATTTTGTAATAAACCACATGGCAATTCAAAGAACTCATTTGTGTGTGTGATCCTCTTTATGTTACGGTCAAGAACGAGCTGGCCATGACATAAATTGGGTGGCTCGTCCGTGATCCTTTGGAGTGGGAAATGTTGGTGAGTATTTAACTATTTTTGTGAATGCTCACCTTTTTGAATGAGAACTCTGGTTAGGAAGAGTGTATCCAGCTGGGTTGTGCATACAATCCTTCCGATGGAACACTGGTTGTTGTTTTGTTTATTATTTTGCCTTTTTTATTTTTGAGGATTATCCTGGGTGGAGATATAAATCTCTGTTGGGGGTACGCTTTCGGACTTTCAGTTTGACTGATCGTCACTGAGTTTAGCGTTTAATGCCGCCCCGAGCCCGGTACATCCTCGAAGACTAGATAGTGATTAGTTAGTGATTATTTTCAGGTAGGAGCTGGAGTTTCTCAGTTCATGGAGGTGAACCTATTCAGCAAAATCTATGAAATAATAATTTGTTTTTTAGTGCGCTCTCTTCTTTCCCGTGAACCTGCAACGTGTTTTCGACTTGTGGTAAGTCTTTGAAGTTTTGTGAATGAGTGCGTTACGTAACGGAATGACGTAAATGAAGCAGTGGCTTATGGGAGTTGTAGTAATCACGAGTGTTCCACGTGCGTGAACTGTTTGTTTGTATTGTCACATAGGCAGAGCCGGCCCGTTATATAGGCAGTATAGGCAAATGCTAAGGGCGCAATCTCGCTAGGGGCGCCAAAGAGGCTGGATGCGTGGACAGGGGAGGATCTACCGGGGTTATCACAAAACTATCACAGAATAAAATAAGCAGTGTTTCAAGTACTGCTTTTCAGGAGCGGCACTTCAATATGATGACTAAATAAATTGCGTAACGCAAAGTAATGGCAAGAAAGCACGTCTTTCAGTAAACTGTGCATGATGGTTGCACGCAGCGCGCCTAGTGTGATTCATTAACAAATGACTCTTATGAACCGATTCATTGAGAGTCAAAAACACAGCGCAGCCAAGTTAACTTACGATTTTTTTTCCATATTTGTACGTGAATCGGAAATTACTGCTTCCCGGCTAACTCGGAAGTCCTGTGAGAAATGTAGTCCCATCTGAATATGTCTGAGATTAATTTTCGTAATTTTTTGGCGAGCTGATTCAGCGACCGCCCGCTCCACTTTCATCATGGATAAAGGTAGCCTATTTTTGCCATCCGACGAACCAATAACATGAAATCAATACGGAGATCCCGATGATCCGATCACAGAAACTAATAGCAGAGATGGGGTAAGAATCTAAACGTATTTTATTTTTTCTCGATTGCTAACACATTATAAGTGATTCAGTTGGTCCAGTTTCCCAAACCATTCGTTAATTTATCAAAACAAAGAGACATTTCTCAAAACATTTAACAATGAAAATATTAGGTATTAAAACTGATGACACACACCAGTCAAAATCTGACAGAGAGCTGAAAGAATAATTTACAGGGGTTTTAAACTTAAAACAGTACCATGTAGGCTACTTTAGATGAGGGAAATTTCACGTTGTGATTGTCAACTTTCTTTGTAACCATTTGTTATGTATGTACTGTATTTTTTGCAGCGCTGAGAAATGATTGCCTAGGGATATAGTCTTGTGTCAGAAGACCAATACACTACTGTATACTGTAATGAAATTTAGCCAAATGTGCAGAGGATGCTGAATTTACTTTTACTGCAATTGACAGTTTACTGTAATTTGGTGCATACCAAGTTCATACTTATTTTTCTCATGCTTTTCATCTACTGCAAGATCAATTTATAATAGTAAAATGAAAAAGAGGTATTTTTGTTACAGTGTTATATGAATTGATCTCACTAGTGTTCACTGGGCAGTGCAGTAGTCTGTGTATTTGTTATGTTTTGTGTGTCATCTGATGCCAAAGTTTGATTTTGGCAGACAAGAATAAGTTTTTGACTAGAACATTTTATTTTGACCTGGACATTTGAAGTTTGTGCAAGTTGGTGTATAGTTTTGATATTGTATTTTGCTGTGAGAAAATGTTGAATTGTTTCATGAATTGTACATTAGCAATCAAGAAAAACAATAGAGACTGAAAAGTTTGAAGGACAAATTTAGGTTGGCTTGTCATAAACCCAACTTCAAGTCTTGTTTAAAAAATGTATGAACTTTGGTCAGTTAGTCCAGAATATATGTTCTGGATGATTGCTAAAGTGTTGCTAGGAGATTCTGGGTGGTTGCTAGGCTCTTATGATCCTGTGTTTGACGTTCACAAGAATGTGAGATTAGTTCCTCCGTTTTCTGAAAAGGAAATAGAGAAATATTTCTATCACTTTGAACGAGTTGCTTTGTCTTTGAAATGGCCAAGGAAGTTTTGGACTTTAATGTTACAGTGTGTTTTCACAGGTAAAGCTCGGGAGGTTTATTCAGCTCTCAGTCTGGAACAGAGTGGTGAGTATGATATAGTGAAAACTGCCGTGTTATATGCATATGAACTTGTGCCTGAGGCATATCGACAAAAATTTAGGAATTTTAACAAAAATGATGAATGCACTTTTGTTGAATTTGCAAGAGAGAGAGAGAGACATTATTTGATCGATGGTGTACTTCAATGAAAATCCCCACTAAAGAGCAGTTAAGAGAATTGGTGCTCTTAGAGAAGTTTAAACACTGTGTTCCTCATGCTGTAGCTACATATCTTACCGAGCATAAGGTGGGTAAACTTTCAGAACCCGCTATTATGGCTGATGAGTTTGTGTTAACCCATCGTGGGTCGTTTGGTTCAGTTAGTTTTAAGAACGACACGGGTTAAGTTTTGTACTCAAGCCAAGACAAAGTCTGTTTCAAAGGGGCCAAATATTAAAGCGACAGTAGTTGAGAAGTCAAAGCCTGTATTTTCAAAAGACATGATTTGCTTTTATTGTAAAAAACCTGGCCATAAGATCTCTGATTGTCTTGTTCTTAAGAAAAAAGAAAGACTCTCAAAACCTATTTCTTTGGTTGCTACATCCCCATTCATAAATGATACTTTTGAGGAAAGAGAGAGCCCTTTGTCTCATTGTGGTAAACCTGCTGTGCAGAGTATTACTGGCTCTGTTGATTATACACCTTTCATCACTGAAGGAACTGTTTCTTTATCTGGTTCAAAGAAAACTGTGTCTGTGTGCATTCTTAGAGATACAGGAGCTGCGCAGTCATTTCTTCTGGAAGAAATTTTGCCTTTGACTTTTGAAACATCTACTGGAACTCATGTGTTGGTACGGGGTTTTGAGATGGGGTTTGTTAAAGTGCCTTTGCATCGAATCCATCTTTCCTCTGCCATAGTATCTGGTGATGTTTTAGTTGGTGTCCGTGCTGCACTTCCAGTTCCTGGGATTACATTTATTCTGGGAAATGATCTGGCTGAGGGGAATGTTTGGGGTGAGAGTAATGTGGCAGCTTCACCCATAGTAGTATCTGTACCCAGAAAAACTGATGTTGAAATCCATAAAGAATTTTCTGATTTGTTCCCAGCTTGTGCAGTCACTCGATCGATGGTTAACCGTCCATCTGAAAATCAGGATGACGAGGTTTTATTGAACGACACCTTCTTTTCTACTGTTAATACAGGTGAATCTGATATCTCTAAATGTTCTGAACAGAGTGACTTGAAAGTTTGCTTTTTGCCATCTTCTGATCAGGAAGAGTCTACAGAACTGCAAAACGAATCTGATACATCTGAGGTCATATCCACTTCTGAAAGCATTGGTACTGAACTTTCTAATGTTGATTGTTCTTTGACTTCTCTTTTACAGATCTCTCGAGAGGAGCTAATTAGAGCACAACAGACTGATGATACACTTAAGTTTTTATTCTTTGCAGCAAGGTCCAATAAGTGGTCTGACCTTCCTTCATTGTATTTCTTTGAAGACGGCCTTCTTTGTAGGAAGGGGACCATGCATAAGGATATGGTGGAACCAAAAATTCAGATTGTAGTTCCTCTGCCATTTAGAGAACCTGTTTTGAAATTGGCTCATGAAGGACTCGCTGGCCATACTGGAGTCCGGAAAACTTATAGTCATATTATGCAGCAGTTTTATTGGCCTAAAGTAAAACGAGATGTGGCCAAATATATACGATCTTGTCACACATGTCAGATTACCGGTAAACCCAATCAAATGGTGCCAGTTGCTCCGCTACAGCCTATTCCTGTGGTTTCAAACCCTTTTGAACATCTAGTTATTGACTGTGTCGGTCCTCTCCCATGGTCTAGGGCTGGTCACCATTATCTTTTTACCATCATGTGCCAGACTACCCGCTATCCTGCAGCTTACCCATTGAGATCTATCACCACTAAATCTATTTTGAAAGCCCTCACTAACTTCATGTCTATCTGGATATTCCCAAGATTATCCAATCAGATCAAGGTTCAAATTTCATGTCGAAGCAGTTCTCAAAAGCTTTGCGTTGTGTTTCCAGTGCCTACCATCCACAAAGTCAGGGGATTCTTGAAAGTTTTCATCAAACTTTAAAGTCTCCCTTGAGGTCATATTGTGTGGAACTCGATGCAGACTGGGAAGAGGGTCTGCCATGGATGTTATTGGCTATACGTGAAGTAATCCAAAAAAGTTTGGGTTTTAGTCCAAATGAATTGGTGTTTGGTCATCCAGTACGAGGACCTACTGCAGTCTTAGCTGATGAATGGCTTACTACTAAGCCTCCAGAAAGTATTGCAGACTATGTTAGTGGCTTTCGTTGTAGACCTTATGAGGCACGGGCGATGGCTCAAAAGAAATTGGGTAAGTCTCAAACAAAAATGCAACGACTTTTTGATAGGAAGGCTAAGTTTAGGAGTTTTCAGGTAGGTGATCAGGTATTGGCTCTATTATCTCTTCCTACAAATCCATTTCAAGCCAAGTTTACTGGACCTTACGGTGTAGCTAAGCGCCTTTCGGATAATAACTATCTGTTGAATACTCCTGATCGTAGGAGAAAAGTGCAGGTTTGTCACATTAATTTGTTAAAGTCCTATGTTGCTCCGGTAAGTTCTGCTTCTGTTGGCATTGTAACATGTGATCCATCTAATTTAGGTCAGTCTGTGGTTCCTTCTCTCTCTTGTAGTAGGAGTGGTGAGTCTTCCAAGGATATTGATGAGGACGGGAATCTTCTTTCTCAAGAAAAAGTAGACGGACGACTTCACAACTCTCAGATTCTTGTTAATTTGTCTTGTCATCTGTCTTATTTGGCTGAGAAAGAGAGAAATGACATCATTGATTTGGTAATGTCCTTTCCTTCACTCTTCCTTGACGTTCCTGGTTGTACATCTGTCATTGAACATGACATTGATGTTGGAACTTCTTCTCCTGTTAAGCAAAATGCTTATAGGGTTAATCCAGTAAAACGAGAATTGTTACAACGAGAAGTGAACTATTTACTCACTCACAAATTGGCCGAACCCAGTTTTAGTTCGTGGAGCTCTCCTTGCGTGCTAGTGAATAAACCAGATGGCTCATATCGGTTTTGCACCGATTATCGGAAACTTAATTCCTTAACCAAACCTGACTGTTTCCCATTACCTCGTGTTGACGACTGTGTGGATCATGTTGGCTCTGCCCAATATGTAAGTAAATTGATTTCCTGAAGGGGTATTGGCAGGTGCCTCTAACTGCCAGAGCGAAGGAGTTATCTGCATTTGTTACCCCTGATGCTTTCCTGCAGTATACGGTTATGCCTTTTGGGGTCCGCAACACCCCAGCTACTTTCCAACGTTTGGTAAATCGTATACTGTATGGAATGTCTGGATGCGAGGCATATCTTGACGATGTCGTCTTGTATAGTTCCTCCTGGTCTGAACATCTTAACCAAATAAAAGACTTATTTTTACGTCTAACTGAGGCTAATGAATAAAAGCGACTGTTACTTATTTGGGTAAAATAGTTGGAAACGGTTGTGTATCTTCAATCGGTGCTAAAGTCGAAGCCATATGTAGTTTTCCTATCCCTACCAATCGTCGCGAATTGCGTAGATTTCTCGGAAAGATAGGTTACTATCGGAGTTTCTGCCAGAATTTTGCCAGCGTGGTTTCGCCTTTGACTGATCTATTGAGTCCGAAAGTTGTCTTTCAGTGGTCTGAGACATGCCAACAAGCTTTTGAAAATTGTAAGGCTTTATTGGCCAATGCCCCCATTTTGAAAGCTCCAAACTTCGAGAAGTCTTTCCGACTTCCAATTGATGCCAGCGCTTGTGGTGCAGGCGCTGTTCTCTTGCAAGAGGATTCAAACGGAGTTGAACATCCTATTAGTTATTATTCTAAGAAATTCACTCATCATCAACAGGTCTACTCAACTATTGAAAAGGAAGCCCTTGCCCTTGTGTTGGCTATACAACATTTCGAAATATATTTGGGTTCAATTGCTGCCCCAATTATTGTTTATACAGATCATAATCCTCTGGTTTTTTTAAATCGCATGTTGAATCGAAACCAAAGACTTATGCGGTGGAGTTTAATTTTACAGCCTTTCCACCTGGAAATTCAGCATGTGCCGGGGAAGGATAACATAATCGCCGACGCTCTTTCTAGAACATAATTCCATGATGTCTCTGCGTTTTTTCTCTTTCTTCTTTTTGCGTCTCTAGGGCCCAGAGGTGCTGGAAGATGAGGTGGAGTGAGAAGCGCTTCAGGAATGGATGGACCATATTTTTTAAATTTTTTTGTATTTTTCCACATTTTGCTTTTGTGTTTTCTTCCTCTTTCTCTTTGATTCTTTGCAGAATCTTTTTGAGGAGGGAGGTGTTACGACCCTGTCTTTTCCTTCGTCACCTGGTGGTGGCAGTGTGGCGTTTGGATGTGACGTAAATTTCCAATTGGATAATTCATGGGCGGAGAGTATAAATAGCCGGCTGATCTACTCAACAGTACTTCCTCTGGTAGAACGGGTTTCTCCAGAGAAGTCGTTTGCTCCAACCTGCTTTCATTTTTGTTCTTCCCAACCTTTCCTACCCACTGGATTCTTATTTTTTTTTTGGTTTATTTATTCCCCTAGACATTGTGCTATTTTGTTTGGAACAGATAATTTTGTAATAAACCAATTCAAAGAACTCATTTGTGTGTGTGATTCTCTTTGTTACGGTCAAGAACGAGCTGGCCGTGACAACACACACACAAAAATATTTTAATGACAATTAATCGATTTGACAGCACTAAATATATACACTGTGTGCAGAATTATTAGGCAACATAACATTTTACCAATTCCAATCCACATCAATCTTAATAACTACTATTAATATTGTTTTTAATCATTTATAAGTGATATATAATTGTTCATGAAGGCTGGAAATGAAAAATGCCCTATATTCAGGTGTGCAGAATTATTAGGCAGGGTTTCTTTTACAGATAAAATGAGCCAAAAAAGAGATTTAAAAATTAAAAAAAAAATTATTAAATACTCATGAGAAGGACGCAATACTAATGTAATACTAGAAATTGCAAAGTTAAAGCATGACCATTGGACAGTGAAATGCTCATTGGGTCAGCGGGGTCATACAAAAACAGCTGGAGAAGAAAAGACACGTTAACTGCAAAATAATTAAGAATTAAGGTGAAGAATTAAGTGTGAAACCATCAGGAACCCTTTAGTCTCCAGCGCCACCATTTCCCAGTACTGAAACCTACCTGGAGTCTTCAGAAGTGTGAGGTGTCAGGATCTCAGAGACTTAGGTTAGGTGAAGAATCCTAAAAAGCGACCTGCTCTTAATAAGAATCACAAGCTGAAGTGTTATAAAATACATGAAGACTGGGTTTTTATAGGCCTTATAGACAGATAGCTTGAGAGTGACTCCTGAAGGACCAGCACCACATCCTCTTGTACCACTGTTTGAAGAATTTATCTTCCAGAATCTGGCAGTAAGGTGTGGGAGTTCACTTTTAGTCCATCTCTTATCCTGAAATGTCCATCTTGCAGAGATGGACTAAATGATCTTCCAAAACTTACTGCCAGATTCTGGAAGATAAATTCTTCAAACAGTGGTACAAGAGGATGTGGTGCTGGTCCTTCAGGAGTCACTCTCAAGCTGTCTGTCTATAAGGCCTATAAAAACCCAGTCTTCATGTACTTTATAACACTTCAGCTTGTGATTCTTATTAAGAGCAGGTCGCTTTTTAGGATTCTTCACCTAACCTAAGTCTCTGAGATCCTGACACCTCACACTTCTGAAGACTCCAGGTAGGTTTCAGTACTGGGAAATGGTGGCGCTGGAGACTAAAGGGTTCCTGATGGTTTCACACTTAATTCTTCACCTTAATTCTTAATTATTTTGCAGTTAACGTGTCTTTTCTTCTCCAGCTGTTTTTGTATGACCCCGCTGACCCAATGAGCATTTCACTGTCCAATGGTCATGCTTTAACTTTGCATTTTCTAGTATTACATTAGTATTGCGTCCTTCTCATGAGTATTTAATAATTTTTGACTTTTCAGTCTGAGTTAAATCTCTTTTTTGGCTCATTTTATCTGTAAAAGAAAACCTGCCTAATTATTCTGCACACCTGAATATAGGGCATTTTTCATTTCCAGCCTTCATGAACAATTATATATCACTTATAAATGATTAAAAACAATATTAATAGTAGTTATTAAGATTGATGTGGATTGGAATTGGTAAAATGTGCTTGTAAAAAAAAATATGATCAGAAAATCAACTTGCCTAATAATTCTGCACACAGTGTATATATATATATATATATCTACCTGATCTGACCCTTAAAAATCATTTTTATTGGCATAACCTGATGCATTCAGGTTTATCCACATCTATACAATCTAATTACAAACTTTACATCCTTGCCTTTGGATATCCTCCAAGCTCCTGGACATTCTCAGGGGTGTAGGCCTCTCTGAGTTTGCTGGTCCAGGGTCCCACTGCACGGATATGAAGGCTGAGGGTCTCCTCGTGTGGTGCGGAGGTTAGGGTGAAGGGGTGGTACTCATCCGTGCCCAATGCCAGGCATGCGATACGTACCCACTGTCCTGAGCGGTAGACAAAACCTTGTGGACGCTTAAACTCCAGGTATGTTACATCTGCCAATTCAAAGAAATTGAGAAGCTAGTTTGTTATCATTGCTACCTCAGAACAACTTGTGATTTTAAACACATTTGACAACAGAGATGTGATATAACAGGACACTTGATTGTGTGTGTATTATTTGATTTTGAAGTCAAAGTAACTCCTGAATTTTGAGTTTTCCTGTATGATTTCACAGCCAGAGCAATTAGTGATACTTTACAGCACATGACAGACCACTGTGCTCCCGGGCCCTTGGAGACTCGGAGATAAAAAGAGCTTTGTGCTGGATCTGCTGAGATTGAGTATTGACCTGAGGGCAGCAGCTCGGCTTTCACCACTGGGATCTCCACCTTCTTCCTGTTGAGGCTGATGAGCTTGTCCAGGAGGAAGAGGAGGCCAGGGGGGATCAGGTAGATGTGGAAGCGGGGCTCCTGAAGGAGGCCGAAGCTGCCGTGGATCACCGTCTGCCAAATAAGATGAGAGAAAAGGGGAAGTCGGATGTGAAACTCTCTCACAAAACAAAACAAAACAAACAACTGAATAAAACAAAAAACAAAACTAAAATGAAATGAAATCAAAACTGAACAAAACAAACAAAATTGTCTGTGTACTTTTGCGTCCATTCCATTTTTTTTTTTTTTTACCATGTCGAGGAAAAACAAAAAACGAACAGTTGTATTTTTAAATGCTGTTGATTACTACAATTTAAATTAAAACCGAATACACACATTTCATGTACACAAAATAAATATTGACTTTTCAGATTTTTGTTTATTATGTTTTGCATCTTTATAAACCAAAATTAAAAACGGAGAGATTAAAGTCAAAGAAATGTCAATTTACAACTTTCTCTCTTTTTGTAAAATTGTTGTTTCTCCCACACTTTCGAGAGCCATGTCTCTGAAACATGATAATAGGCTATCTGACTTGATTTTCAACCCATTCTCACTCACGAGGGGTCCGATACTGCCACATTTCCAAGAGAAATTTTCTTCATGAAAATTACATATTATTGGGATATAATTTTGTCATCATGACATGATAACATATGTTGGGCTATTTTCAATTTGAAACGCAGGACAGGGTATGTTATGGGACTGTAGTTTTATTATTAACAAATGTGCTTTTTTCCTCACCAGGACATAGACGAGAACATATAGGTGGTGTGTAATCCAGAATCCTCTAAAACTGATGCGTCTGAAATAGTGTGAGGCGAAGACATACATAAAAGCAAAAATCAATAGTAAAAGGACCCCAGTGAGACCTGAAAGAAAGAAAACAACAGGGTTACAAAGAACACACAAACCATACATCCACAAAAATAATACATTGAATCTATTAACTGAATACTGGTTATATCAAAACAACACTGAATGTGCAGCAATACCAGGAACTGTCTTGAAAAACCAGAAGGTCCATTTCATTGGTAGCTCAGATCTGCAAATGATCAACACATAGCATTAGTTTACTAATAGTAACTAAAGAGTTAAATCAACTCTGCTCAGAGAACAAATGGTCCCTCTGTACATAGAGTTAAAATAGCACTGAAGCAGAGTTAAAGTTAATGAGATAACATGCTGTTTGTGGAGTTGTTTAATCAGATATTAGATATTTAATGTCTTTTATCTCCAGTTGAGTTCATCTAAGGCTGTGGCTGGTAGTCCTTTGTGGTTATTGTGGTTCTCTTCAGTGATTATGCTTGTTAACAGCAGGTGTTCATCACTAATGCTCAATCATAACTTAATCACTTAATTATCTCATTAACTTTAACTCTGCTTCAGTGTTACTTTAACATTATATAGAGAGGGACAATATGTAATCAGAGCCGAGCTGATTTAACTCTGGGGATTTTGCTGTGTATTTATCCATCCATAATATATTATATCATATTATATATCAAGATTAGTCCAATAATGACATCAATAATGTGAATTACCCATTGTTGGAGAACACTCTAGGAAACAAGCAGGCAAGAATGCTGAGGTCACTGATGCAGAAAATGTAAACATTGACCACATGACCCAAACTGTGAACAACTGTAGCACAAAAATAAGTATGAAAACAATTAATTAGTTAATTATTAATACATACATAACTATAATTGATGAAAAAGCACGTCACTTTGAGGAAGTTACATTAAGCAATTGAAACTTTGAACCCTGGTCGTGAAATGCAACAATTGAGTAATTTATGCCATAAACCACATGACTTATCACACGTACAAAGTGTTAATGCATAAGCATGGTGACTCAAATTTTCACTGAATCGTATCTGTGGTCAATTTTATTGAAAGGGCACACAAGGAAGCCTATTAAAAATGTTTCTCCTCTAACCTGAGAGGATGACAGCAGTTATAGCCATGTGGCGGTGAAGGTCGATGGCTGCATCGAATGGGATGTATCTGTTGAGAAACGTCTCTCTGCACATGGTTATCAGGTTACGGCACACAGTGAGGAGCATGTAGGGAAACAGGAAGGAGATGGCGGCCGCAGAGCCGCGAGACACAAGCACGCCCACCATGGAGGTCTCTGGGATCCCGCTGGCGTGAGCCTGTAAACCATAATCTACAAACATCGCTATTGGTTTGCAACCGTTAGTGTGGTTCTCCATGCAGTGTCAAGATACATAAATGATTCAACATGATCATAATAAAAAAGTAAATAACAAATAATCATTCAGTGGCTTCAAATATGTGCAATACAATATTCATTGAGGAAAAGACAGAAAATAAAGGCATACTTACAGTAGCATCTTTCCAGTGCTAATCCAACTGTGATCCCGTATGTAATCATTACGCAAATGATATGTCTTCTGTAGTTTTCTATGAAGCGTTTAAATTGCTGGATCCATTTCTGCACTGGGCTCCTGTTGTAGCGCTCTCTCTGGGGCTTCACGTATACCTTGGGGTTGCTTTGTCCAACTCTAGGGAAACTGAAGATTTTAATTAAGTGGCTTGACAAAAACAACATAGCTTTATTGCTCAAACTTTAAAGAGGCTATATTGGTTCTGACTTGGGTCACTATCTTTGGTAATAGACTCATGATTTTATCTATATATCTGAGTAACATCTAGCTAGTTTGTAGGTTAGAGAGACAGATTGATAACTAACTAATAGGGGTGTGAGGACACTGTTAGCTCACGAGACCAGACACGAGTTTGAGTTCACAAGAACGAGACGAGATTTTTACACAGTCTTAAGAAATACTCAGTGACGAAATACATAAAATACAGAAAAATTGTCTGCAGGTGCATTTGAAACTAATCATCTTGTCATTTCAGTTCTACTTTCCGAGTATGAATTATCATATGCATTGAAAGACAACAATACTCAAGCACTGTAAAAGGTTTTGCCACAAACTCAACTAACTGGCTTTTTTCCTGTATGAATTCATTCTCTTCAGACCTTAGAACTGTACCTTATTTATGAGTTTCTACAACTTTTGACCTCCTAACTGAACATTTCCACAAGCTGATCATAGAAATAAAAACAGTATAAATAAAAATGACAGTTTCCTCTTAGTATTTTTTACGGAAGAGGATTAGGGCCAAGTAATAATAAAAAAATAAAACCATCTCAAGATTAAAGTTGTTAAATTTCGAGAAAAAAGTCGTTACATTTCGAGGAAAAAAGTCTAGATAAAATGTTGAAAATAAAGTCATTAAATTATGAGAATAAAGTCATTAAATTACAAGAAAAAAGTCGTTAAATTATGAGAACAAATTCGTAATTTAATGAATTTGTTCTCGTAATTTAACAACTTTTTTCTCATAATTTAATGACTTTATTCTTAACATTTTATCTCTGCATTTTTCTAGAAATTTAACAACATTTTTCTCATAATTTAACGAATTTGTTCTCGTAATTTAAGGAGTTTTTTCTCGTAATTTAACGAGTTTATTCTCAACATTTTATCTCTAATTTTTCTCGAAATTTAACAAGTTTTTTCTCGTAATTTAACGAGTTTATTCTCAACATTTTATCTCTACTTTTTTTCTCGAAATTTAACGACTTTTTCCTCGTAATTTAACGAGTTTATTCTCAACATTTTATCTCAGCTTTTTTTCTCGTAATTTAACGACTTTTTTCTCGTAATTTTAATGACTTTATTCTCAACATTTTATCTCGACTTTTTCCTCGAAATTTAACTAGTTTTTTCTCGTAATTTAACGAGTTTATTCTCAACATTTTATCTCGACTTTTTCCTCGAAATTTAACGAGTTTCTTCTCGAAATTTAACAACTTTAATCTCGAGATGGTTTTATTTTTTTATTATTGCTTGGCCCTAATCCTCTTCCGTAATTTTTTAGGTACAAACAATAATCAAAGTACTCTCTAAATATTCAAAGTACAAATAGAGACCAAATTTTTCTTCAAGCATGATACAGAGTTGAAAGATGGTTACAACTACACAGCCCAGCCTAAGATAGCTTTCATATTGGGGAGATATTTGCATACATCAGAGAACCGCTTTCAAAATACAGGGTATTGAAATCGCGTTTTACTTCCGTGATCATGTGTACTCTGTGAATAGGAAGCGGTGGTGCTGAGCGCTCATTCTACAAAATAAGACATTTGTCATATGCTAGGCTCTGCTGTTCAACGAATTCTCCACCATAGTCTTGTCAGTCATCTCATCACATTATCAGTGAACTCTGATTCCTGCTGCACTATGTATGACTCTGCAGCTCGTTAAATGGCACACCCCTTCTAACTAACTAGAAGACAGCCAGACAGATAACTAATCAGTAGGGATCAGTATTTGGTGTGAGCAATCAGTACTGTGATTGACATGACCAATTAAATCATAAGAATCGGCTGCAGGGCCAAACCTGCCAAACACCCACAACTTAAAAGCACTGTGGTAGCAAGCACCACATTCATTTTCCTCATAATATGTAAAACTCTAGTTACTTCTGCTGCTGCATTAGCATTTTAACATAGCTAAAGATGATGACGTTCAAAATGAAACCTGGCTGACATTATGTCACGGAATGCCATCAGTTCCCACAAATACTGATTGCCACATTTCTCAATAACCAACAAATGACAGGTTTTAGAAAGGCTTAAATCTAACACCTAGCTGAGCTGCTAATGACCATACACATGACAGAACATGCTGCATAATGCAACACATGCTCTTAAATGACCACGACAGAGATATTATTCATTAATGTCTCACTTCTTGGTCTGTCTTTGACGAAGTTCCTGTCCTTGCTCCCCCTCAGACCCATGAGTAAGTTCTTCCACTGCTGAAGAACTACAAAAGAAGAAGAACAACAACAACAACTTATTAGCTATATTACGGTGTACTCATTTTAAAAAGTGCCATATGAGTTTTATGTTATATAATTTTTCTTTACCTTTTTTTCTTAATGAAAGACACTCGATGTTGTCTGGCTAGTTTTTTCTTACCAAGTACTTCCAAGCCTGGGAATACATGCACAGCAGTTTTTCAAAGATAAATGCCTCTGTGTTGGGTGAACTAAGAATTATAGAGACATATGGGGGATTAGAGCATGAAGAAAAGTATATCCTTCACCTTTAATATTGAGCTGAACTGAATGATCTCTCAGCAGAAAGTGAAAGTCCTCCCATGAGAAGCAATCTTTGTTGTCAAGACCAGCTGCCTGAAGCATAGCTGCTATGCCATCATCAGCCTGACTCTTAGATAGAGCACTTCCAGAGATATCAATGAAAGACCTGCACAAGAAAGGAGAAAATGACTAGCAGAAAGTAGAAATCTTTCAGAGGAACTTTATTGATTTATATAATCTGAATCTCAAAGTTCATGTGATTATCAAAAAACCTTTGCACAAATTAACTTTTGGATGTTAGGATCTGACATCAGAACTGACCTGAGTAAGGAAGTGAACTCATCCTTGGACAAGAAGCCATCTCCTTTAATATCATGCATTGAAAACAGAAGCTTAGACTTCTCCTCGGGTGTACCTGGATTTGCAAGCCAAAAACATCAAACATTGTAACAATCTTAACAGCACAACTTAATAACATCATAACATTGTAAAACATTCTAACAAAACAGAAAAAAACTTTGTAACATTGTAACACTGCAAAATTATAAAACTGTTAAATCTCAACAGTGTTGACAGTGTCACAAGAAAATTTTGTAGCATTTTAACCCTGTAACACTGTTAGGATGTTACAGATTTACAATGTAACAAGGCAATTTTATAACATTGTAACATAATGAAATTGTAACACTGTAACATCATAGCATTGTAAAATTGTAAAACTGTAACATCCTAATAATGTAACAAGGTAATTTTGTAGCATTTTAACATTGTAACACTAAAATTGTAAAACTGTAACAAGGCAATTTTATAACATTGTAACATAATGAAATTGTAACACTGTAACATCATAGCATTGTAAAATTGTAAAACTGTAACATCCTAATAATGTAACAAGGTAATTTTGTAGCATTTTAACATTGTAACACTAAAATTGTAAAACTGTAACAAGGCAATTTTATAACATTGTAACATCATGAAATTGTAACACTGTAACATCATAGCATTGTAAAATTGTAAAACTGTAACATCCTAATAATGTAACAAGGTAATTTTGTAGCATTTTAACATTGTAACACTGTTAAAAGACTGTAAAATTGTATAACTATAACATTGTAAAAATGTAACCCTTATAGCATTGTAACACCATAAAATTGTAACATGTTACATTTTAAAATGGTAAACCTGTAACATCCTAACAATGTAACAAGGTAATTTTGTAGCATTTTAACATTGTAACACTAAAATTGTAAAACTGTAACAAGGCGATTTTGTAGCATTGTAATATCATGAAATTGTAACACTGTAACATCATAGCATTGTAAAATTGTAAAACTGTAACATCCTAATAATGTAACAAGGTAATTTTGTAGCATTTTAACATTGTAACACTGTTAAAAGACGGTAAAATTGTATAACTATAACATTGTAAAAATGTAACCTTATAGCATTGTAACACCATAAAATTGTAACATGTTACAGTTTAAAATGGTAAACCTTTAACATCCTAACAATGTAACAAGGTAATTTTGTAGCATTTTAACATTGTAACACTGTAAAATTGTAAAACTGTAACATCCCAACAATGTAACAAGGTAACCTTGTAACATCGTGACATTGTAACTGTGTAACTTTGTAGTTTTGTAAAATGGTGATATTGTAACAACATTTATGGACTAGAGGCTCTAAGTCTTGTGATTAACACTGAACTACAATTCAAAAGATCTGAACAAACTCACCTGTCATAAAAATGGCAATAACATCCAGGAACTCCTGAAAGGAAAGGTATCCGTTACCATCCTTGTCAGCCAGTGTAAACATGGACTCTACAAAGAGTGAGTCAGGCTTCAGACCGAACACACTGGCAAATTCATCTCGCGTGAGCTCACACTGTAAAGCTTCTCGGGTCCTATTGCTCAAGTCTCCAGCATCACTTTTATTAATGTCCAAGACCTGGAGTCAAAAAAGACATATAATATGCTACCTCTTAACTTTGGGACACATTGTCAGTGGAATGAGGACAAAATGACATATGAAGAAACAACAGAAACACATACCTTTGAAAAAGCATGCTTGAAGAAGGTCTCCACAATCTTTCCCCTCTGTTCTCTGGTCACTGCATCTGTTAGTAATTCTTTCTCACTCATTTCCATCACAGTTAGATTCTGAATTCTGCCCTCAAGCTCAGATCTCAGGTGATTTAAGAACTCTGACCTCTGACCAACGTCCTCAAAGAACAAAACCTTCCGGGCAGAAATCCGACAACTTAATGTCTCATTGAGCATTCAATGCATGATGACAACAGAATGAACTACCAAATTCTTACCAGATCATACTCTTTGGGGATCTTCAAGAGTAGAGCGCGATGCTGATGGTCATTGGATATTATCACATTCAGTTGCTCTGTACTGCCCAAGCTGTGAGAGCTGAGAGGAGAGCCGTTCTCATCAAAGGTCTGGAATACTTTCTTCTCGTTGAACGCAAGTGTAACTTGTCGGGGTGCTGTATTGTGCCCTAACCACTCTTTGGCTGAACACAAAAGTGAAATCCGACACAAAAAAACAAAAAAACAGAGGTTAATAAACTCATCTTCATTGGCATATCAGGTCAACGTGACATTGCAGGTGATGTTACTGACCAATAGTTCCATGTGCAGGTTCCTTGTCTCTTGTAGAACCTCTGAGCTTCTTTTGGAATCGTTTGTATCTGGCTGTCCGAACATGAGCAACTACACAAGCTACTATGTAGCTTACTGTCGAGAGATCAGTAAACGTACATGTGTTGACAAGTGTTAACAATGAGATTATGTGGTAAAATCAATTAGCACTGTTTTTGTCATTTTTTTTTACAAGATGGACAAAATTTGTCACCAAAAAGTCATTTGGTTTAACCAAAATTTTGGTTTTACTGAAAGACACTTTTGGTTATACCGAATGACAATATTTTCAAACAATGCTAACAAGCTAGCTAGCAAAAGGACAATCAAACATTTTATATTTAGTACAAGTTTTTAAAATATTACAACATTTTCCATGTTATATAGCGATTGTACCGAATGACCTGATGTTTCGGGACATGCGTATGAACAAGTGAAAACATGAATTTTTCAAATAGTTCAGACAGAGTTAGTTACTTTGCTTCATGACCATGTGGCCCTTTGCAGGTGTCTGAATGATGTCATATCCTGTCACATGATGTTGACCACATGACTTGATCCAAAATGGTCTCTTTACATTGGTTACTCCAAATGACATCAATGAAATTCATTTTTCCGGACATTCTTTCTCATAACAAAACAACTACTTCTACACATAATTTTAATGCTAGTTGTACTTCCTTATATACTGTGGATGTCATATCTTTGTTTTTTTATTATTATTAAGGCCTTTGGACAAAAAAATGACCCGTCACTTCATTGACCCACATATAAATACATGCATACATACATACAGGGCCTAAAATTAGCACTCGTCAAGTGTCAAATGAGAGTAAAAATCGGCATTGGCGAGTAAACGAAATGGTGTTAATCGCCACTTGGCCGCTAACATTTTTATGAATCCTAACAATGCAATGTTGTGAGAACATGAATGTGAACAAACGTGAATGACTCTCTGGACAATTGATGGGGCAGTGCTGCATTGTCACAAATGTTTGAGCCTTGCCAATTTAAATATTCAAGCACAAGAAGACACAAAATGGAACTCAAGTCATTACTCGGGTGGTGTGGGACGTTTTCTGTGTGCAAACATCCGAAGCATGCGCCCAGAAAGCCGCATCTCAGACAGCGTGTGAATACTGAATTGAGCTCTCTTTCACATCTTCTTGCGCTTGAACAGACAAATTCACACAAAATTTAAAAAAATAAAAATAAAAAAAATTTGCAGAATATCCTAGCAAACAATCGGTTATGGCTTAAGTGTAATGTATAAGTGTAATGTAATGTAAACAGTCGAGAAAGACAACGCATGTGTACAGTATCAGTATATTGTATCCCTGCATCATGTCTTAAAGTGACAGCAGCCTAATATTCCTGCTGTCTGTGTTTTTAATGTTAATGTTAACAAAAAAAGACAAAGAAATCAATCACTGTTCTTGACTGAATAACTTTTATAACTTTATTAAGGATTAATCAATATTTAATTTATATAGTGTAGACCAGTGTTATTTTACATTGATTACTTTATTCAATTTCTATACCTGAAAACTACTGTCAGATCTACCTGAAAAGAACTGTTTATTTTATCTTTGTTCTGCTGTATTTTTTTTGCTATTGCTTGTAATTTGATTATTTGTTCTAATTATTTTTACAGATTGTTTACTTATCTTTAAAGGAACACTCCACTTTTTTTGAAAATAGGCTCATTTTCCAACTCCCCTAGAGTTAAACAGTTGAGTTTTACCGTTTTCGAATCCATTCAGCCAATCTCCGGTTCTGGCGGTACCACTTTTAGCATAGCTTAGCATAGTTCATTGAATCTGATTAGACCGTTAGCATCGCGCTTAAAAATGACCAAAGAGTTTTGATATTTTTCCTATTTAAAACTTGACTCTTCTGTAGTTAAATCGTGTACTAAGACCGATGGAAAATAAAAAGTTGTGATTTTCTAGGCTGATATGGCTAGGAACTATACTCTCATTCAGGCGTAATAATCAAGGAACTTTGCTGCTGTATCATGGCTGCAGCAGTGCAATGATATTACGCAGCACCCGTGAGCCCCGGCTTGCACAGGGAACGTGCCTTGCAACCATGGAAACGTTTGTGAGAGACGCTGCGCCTGCTGCAGCCATGATGGCAGCAAAGTTCCTTGATTATTACGCCTGAATGAGAGTATAGTTCCTAGCCATATCAGCCTAGAAAATCGCAAATTTTAATTTTCTGTCGGTCTTAGTACACGATTTAACTACAGAAGAGTCAAGTTTTAAATAGGAAAAATATCAAAACTCTTTGGTCATTTTTAAGTGCGATGCTAACGGTCTAATCAGATTCAATGAACTATGCTAAGCTATGCTAAAAGTGGTACCGCCAGACCCGGAGATCGGCTGAATGGATTCGAAAATGGTAAAACTCAACTGTTTAACTCTAGGGGAGTTGGATAATGAGCCTATTTTCAAAAAAAGTGGAGTGTTCCTTTAATAATATTTTAAATTTAAATTAGGCTAGAAGGTTTAGCTGTTTTATCGAAATTGTAATAGAGAATTGTGAATGTTCACTGGTATCTAAAATGTTGGTGTCATAACTGCCTGTTTTTGCAAAAACAGCTTCATGGTCAGTAAAAAAAAATTATGACCGGTATATGTTCTTAAATTACCGGCCATTGGCAGGTGTGGCAAAAAGTTAATTTTAGGCCCTGCATACATACATACATGCATGCATAAATAAATAAATAAAAATACTTTTATATAATTCCAGATCAAATGCATTTGTCTGAAGTAAATACATGACATTGTAAGTCAGTTATAGTTCAATTACAGCATACAAGTAAATTATGAATAACACTGACCAACAGGAAACAGGAAGAGCACCGCCACTGTTACGCCAAAACCAGCTTTGCTGCTGTTGTCAAAGTAACTCACAGAGGAAGCCTTTGTGCATGGGTCAAGATCGGAGGCTCTGATTGGCTGAGGCTGGGGGCAGGGATCACCTGTTCAATAAGCCCAAAATAAACAAATCATGGCTTTTCAACATGATGTTTGGAATATGTTGATGCATGTGGGTTGCTTGTTACCGTCCACCCAGAAGAACACATTCTTTTGAATGTCGCCCCTCTCTGCACTGATGACTTTCAGAAGGACATCATGAAATGTGGTGTTCAGTATGGCTTGGATCTCCTCCTCAGTGAACAACCTGAGAGGAAGAACAGCTGATACTTAGCCAGAAATACCTTCTATGTGTGCTTATCTGACCAAATTGACATGGATTCCCACCCATTTAGTTTGTTCTCAAACCAGAAGCGATCAGCGTTCCTTATGCGTTCAAACTGGTCCAGGATGATGGAGAGAAACACTGGACCTGGTCCTTCCTGTGTTTCTAGTAGGCCGCCCACGAACAGCTCTAGTCTGGAGATGTCATTCTCATATAACTCTGCAAACTCCCTTAACAACTGAAAAGCATTGAAAAGAGATTTAATTATAGAAAGAGAACATTTTGTGTTTGAATGAGTGGCATTTGCGAGTGCAAACAACACCGCCGTAGACCAAGGGTTTTGGGTAGTTGTTATCAAGATTTTGGTGATGGTTCATGCCATTGATACTGAAAGTGGCACCTTTGTGTTATTCAGTTTAGGGTTGATCTCCTCCCAGGTTTTGACCGGCTGCATGTTCAGGGCCGCTCTGATCTGGTTATAACTAGGCAGCCCAAAATCACGCCCCCTCTGGATGGATAAAGCCACTGCATCAGAGCGCGAGAACCGCAAGGGGCCATACATGTAATCTAATGGAGAAAAGGAATAGAGAATATAAATTAAGAATAGATCTTCTTGATGTCAAGCACAATCAAAATGGACAATTTTTTTATGGAATGCGGTATTTATTATAAATGATTTATCCATGCACATCATTTTTTTAAGCTAATATGCCTTTATAATCTTTAATCCAAATAACTTCCCCTCCCTCTTGCAGCGACATCTCTTCTCTGATGATGTGTTTACTGGCGTGAGGGCGGGGCAACCTGTCACTCACATGAGATCCACCAATAGCAAACCACAACCATCCAATCAACTCCTGACAGACAAAATTAAGCCCCACCCTACATTTTTCTTGTTCGAGAAGCTGTTTCACTCGGATAAACGTCACAATAGGGAATAAAATACTATCAAAACTTCCATTTCATGCTGACTTTAAAGGGAAAGTTCACCCAAAAATTAAAATAATGTCATTAATTACTCACCCTCATGTCGTTTTACACCCGTAAGGCCTTCGTTTCAGAAAACAAATTAAGATATTTTTGATGAAATCCGATAGCTCAGTGAGGCCTCCATAGACAGCAAAACTTCTCAAGATCCAGAAAGGTACTCAAAACATATTTAAAACAGTTCAGTGGTTCAATCTTTATATTATAAAGCGACTAGAATATATTTTGTGAACCAAAAAAACTAAATAACGACTTTTCACAGACATCTAGCGATGGCCGATTTCAAAACACTGCTTCGAATCTTTTGTTTCAAATCAGTGATTTGGATCGCGTGTCAAACTGCTGAAATCACGTGACTTTGCCGCTCCGAACCGCTGATTCAAAGCAAAAGCTCTGAAGCACTGTTTTGAAATCGGCCATCACTAGATTTCGGTGAAAAGTCGTTATTTCGGTTTTTTGGCACACAAAAAATATTCTCGTCACTTTATAATATAAAGATTGAACCACTGTACTCACATGAACTGTTTTAAATATGTTTTGAGTCCCTTTCTGGATCTTTTTTGAGAAGTTTTGCTGTCTATGGAGGCCTCACTGAGCCATCGGATTTCATCAAAAATATCTTAATTTGTGTTCTGAAACGAAGGCCTTACGGGTGTAAAACGACATGGGGGTGAGTAATTAATGACATTATTTTAATTTTTGGGTGAACTAACCCTTTAAATGAATCAAACGAAAAACAAACCTCTCAAATCCTCGACAATGATGTTGTCCTCTCGCTCGGCGATCTGAGAGGCCATGCCCATTATTAGCTCATCTACATCCTGACTGGACTGCAGGTTTGGATTCTAGAACATATACAACTTTTTATAAAATATAACTTAATGATATATTATAAATTATTTAATCATTTTAATTAAAATAATTTCTAAACAATCATTTCTAAACAAAAATTGTTTTAATTAGATTCATAAATAAATAAATTATACAATATATAATAAAGAAATCCCTTGAGACAAAGCCACCATGTATGAAATTTTAATTATATGGTCACATAATCCAAACCAAACCCCGTCTGTTATGACTCACATTTCGGTTCCAGAAGGAGTTGCATAAACGCAGGCCAGGATATTTACTTGCATCGTTGTTCACAGCACTTTTGTAGTGACACGTCCTGTTTCTGAATCCCAAAAATCGCATTTCAACACCATTTCAGGTACAATTGAGGATTTTATGTGTATATTTCCATTCAAAAGTTTTTAAAATGACTTTTATTCAGCAATTAATCTGCATTAATCTGCAAACAAATGTTGTTCTTTAGTACTTTCTATTCATTGATAAATCCTGGAAATAAACATTTTAAGCAGCACAACTGTTTTCAACATTGATAATAATAAGAAATGTTTCTTAAGCAGCAAATCAGCATATTAAAATGATTTCTGAAGGATCATGTGACGTGGAGTAATGATGCTGAAAATTCAGCTTTGATCACAGGAATGAATTACATTTTAAAATATATTCAAATAGAAAACAGTTTTTTATATATTTCAAAATATTACTGATTTTACTGTATTTTGATCAAATAAATGCAGCCTTTGGCAAACAGAAGAGACTTCTTTCAAAAACCTCAAACTTTACAAAACAGTGTAAGTAAATGTAATACTTAAGATTTTAACATAAATACTTCAATATTACTATTGACAGTGGTTTGTAACAAACAATAATTTTTACTTCAAAACATTTAAAAGGCTTTTAACTAAAAACTGCGTTTTACAAGCGATTAATTGAGAAATGTACCTTTTATATACACCAGGTGGCACAAGAGTCAGTTCAAACCTCACAGCAGCGGCTTCAAACTCAGCAGAGATCCCTGGATCAACATGTTTCTGATAACCTGCAGAAAGACAGAACCAGAGCAGTGCTGCGTGATTCAGCTTATATTATATATTCTGTTACTAGCTAATATTATTCAGTATATTTTTCACCAGCCACGTTTGTTCTCAAAAAACAAAAATGAAACCAAAATGAAATTAAATGAGTGATATAACTGAAGTAGAGCTCATGAATTTATAATGAGTTTACAGTCACATACAGTAACATTAAGTTAAGTTACTGCACTGCAATACTTCACTCAGCAGAAATGACATGCTTGGCATCTGTTAACCTGTAATGACTGCACACCGTAAGAGATATTTTAACAGACCACAAATTAGCCATCCTTTTGACTTGCGGCATAAAGTCTGCTCCGTTTGCAGGATATTCTGCCCTCGAACCACCCATTAAACACAGGAAGAGACGTCTAACCGACATGTGAAGTGACCAGCCACAGTTCATTTTGTTCGATACACCACAATCCTTTTATAAATAATAGTAAAGTGGAATATTCTATTCAACCTGTGGATATTAAATATCAGGATATTAATGCTATCTTGCCAACATCCACAGGTAGGTATTAGGAATAAAAGTATAGTACTCCCATCTGCTTGAGTGGAGAAGAATTACATGCCATAAAACTTTAAAGGTGCCCTAGAATCAAAAATTGAATTTACCTCGGCATAGTTGAATAACAAGAGTTCAGTACATGGAAATGACATAAGTTGAGTTTCAAACTCCATTGCTTCCTCCTTCTTATATAAATCTCATTTGTTTAAAAGACCTCCGGAAAACAGGCGAATCTCAACATAACACCGACTGTTACGTAACAGTCGGGATCATTAATATGTATGACCCCAATATTTGCATATGCCAGCTCATGTTCAAGCATTAGACAAGGGCAGCCAGTATTAATGTCTGGATCTGTGCACAGCTGAATCATCAGACTAGGTAAGCAAGCAAGAACAACAGTGAAAAATGTCAGATGGAGCAATAATAACTGATATGATCCATGATATCATGATATTTTTAGTGATATTTGCAAATTGTCTTCCTAAATGTTTCGTTAGCATGTTGCTTATGTACTGTTAAATATGGTTAAAGTTACCATCGTTTGTTACTGTATTCACAGAGACAAGAGCCATCGCTATTTTCATTTTTAAACACTTGCAGTCTGTATAATTCATAAACACAACTTCATTCTTTATAAATCTCTCCAACAGTGTGTAATGCTAGCTTTAGCCACGGAGCACTATCAAACTCATTCAGAAACAAATGTAAACATCCAAATAAATATACTCACATGAGCCGACGCATGCATGACGAACATCTTGTAAAGACCCATTTGAGGGTTATATTAGCTGTGTGAACTTTGTTTATGCACTGTATAATTGCACTTATAATTGAGAGCTCGTGAGGGCAGGGAGCGCGTGATTTAAAGGGGCCGCGCAGCCTGAATCGGTGCATAGTTAATGATGCCCCAAAATAGGCAGTTAAAAAAATTAATAAAAACAAATCTATGGGGTATTTTGAGCTGAAACTTCAGACACATTCAGGGGACACCTTAGACTTATATTACATCTTTTTAAAAGACGTTCTACGGCACCTTTAATTTTCTCTTAAAGGTGCAATATGTAAGATTTATGTCTGCTAGAGGACTATTCAAAACAAAGGCATAGCTTGATGATGCCAACTTTGAGCACCGAATCTTGGGACATGTGGTCTTCACATCACATCCGGTGGACTCGGGAAGAAATCATGTTCTTGGATGCGATTATTAACGTTATTACAGTATGAAGCAGAGCAGGGCCGAGTGTTGTGGGAGCTGAACGAGACCGCTGGAGAGATTGCACAACATACGCCTCGCGAGCAGCTGAACTTTTATTATGACACAGTCGCCGGCGCCGCTTCCGCTTTTCCGGTCATGAGTATGAGGTAACGCAGCTCTGTTTATCATATATGATACATTCTGTGTGTTGAAAATGTAATAACGTTACAGATGGCCCGGTCTGTTGTACTTGGTCTGCTCTGCTCTGATTGGTCAGATGGCTCAGTCTGTTGTGATTGGTCTGAAAACCATATGCAAATTTGTTACAAGCCTACGCAGGTTCATGCAGGAAGTAAGACTGGAATTACTGGCGACTCGTTTCAGACAGTTTGGTTCTTTCTTTTGGAAAACAATACGTTTTTGAGCACTTTGATTTTTGAAACTTTGCAAACCTTTTACATTCACATTACACACTACATAAAAGATAATATCTGAAAACACATAAGAGGGGAACTTTAATATGATATATGAGTGAGTGGAACTCAAATTCTAGTGTGACTTTCAGTAGGTGTGTTGTCTGAGACTGAGACAAACCACAGATTACTTAAGCATGTGCACATACAAACACACACACACACACACACACACACACACACACACACACACACACACACACACACACACACACACCTCTCACCTGGATAGGAAGTCACTTCTGTTCCTAGATAGGCCGGAAGCCACTCATAGAACGTTATTTTCTGAAGAAAGACAAAAAAAATACACATTCAGAAATCTAGACTAATATCACTAGATTCATACACTAGTGTTCAGAGGAAATGTGAAGTGAAGGATATTGCGGTACATCCCTCCAAATTGGCACCTGTGCTCTTACATGAAGTGAGTCAGTAATTGAGGACTGTTTGCTTTACCTGAAATGTGGCAATAACCCTCTTTCGAGCATTTTGGAAAAGCTCTTCATCTGACCAAGAGGGGTGTTCCTTTTTCAGTTTGGAGGCCAAGTAATTATGGTAACGAAACCAAATAATTCCTTCGGTGACTGAAAAGATGTTCTCATTGGCCCAGGCATTCCCAAACTCTGAGAACACACAAAACGAGCACTTGAAAACCACAACGTGTGTAACATTTTCATGAGCGTCTTGCAATGCACTTGGTAATAAAATAACACTTTATTAAGGGGTATTCATAACAGAATAAAAATAGTAATAAAAACATACAATATTGTGAAAATACAGTACTACAACTAAAGGGGTTGAAGTCACTTCACACTGTCCTCTTGTACTTTATTGCTTCATTTTTTTTTTTTTTTTGCAAGGTATGCAGCCATTTACAAGTGGTAAATATACATATATTGAAAATTATTTTTAAAAAATGATAGTCACTTGATATCACATACAAGTTAAGTAATAGCTGTGGTTTATTCAGAGTATTTTACATGCCATACCTGTTACGTAATTTTTTTTACAGGAACAAAACACCCACACATTGTTAGTGGACACATGCTAATGTAAAGGGATTAAACCTGGTTACAGACTAGATTAAGGGCAAAAAGTTTCAAAATGCTACATGAATCCCTTACAAAAATTTACCACAGTAACCAAAGTGACTTCTAAAATATGATAATTACTATAGTCACAGATACAACAATAAAACTCTGGTATTTATTATTTGTTTAATCATTCATTCATTCATTTAGTTATATAATAAATAAATGTATTTACTGTTTATTTATTTATCTAATTATTCATAAATAAATAAATAAATAAATAAATAAATAAATAAAATATTAATTTATATATTTATTAATAAATGAATAAATTGATTTTTATTATCCATTTATGTGTTGTTTCTTTTTCTTTGTATAAATAAATTAACAATATATAAATATATAAACCTATCTATCTATCTATTTATCTATCTATCTAATAACTTGATAAATACATTAATTAAAAAATAATTCATTCATTAATTATAAATAAATAAATATGTTATTTATTTATCTATTTTAAATAATTATTTATTTTAAATAAGTTTAATAATTTTAATAATTATTCTATTTTAAATATTTATCTATAATAAATTATTGGATAAATGGATAGATAAATAAATAAACAAATTAATTATTCCATTTACATAATTATTTTAGAATGAATGAATGAATGAATGAATGAATGAATGAATGAATGAATGAATGAATGAATGAATGAATGGGCAAATATTCTGAAAGCTTTTCACAGTCTTCGCATGAGACCCTATATTAATTTATAATTTATTAAAATAAATGATACTATAAGTACTACTAAAATAGTAGTAGCTATAGTATTTTTGAGGTACATTTTTGTAAGGGATGTAACTAGAAAGCCTGACTAAACTAAACTTTTCTGATTAGGCATGCAACTACTCGTCATGTGGTGATAAATGAATGCAGTGGCATGCACGGGTCTTGAGCCCCTGTCCCTTTAATCATGATAGTGAAAGTGCCCTTTGTGGTCGCATCGCGGTGTCTCCGCGTTCCCATTTCTCCTGCCCCCCAGATTGCGATTTCTACCGAGGGGGACCAACCCCCCCACCCCAGAACCAAATTTTCCCCTGCCCCCATGAAGATCGGTGCATGCCACTGAATGAATGTACTACAACTTCAAAAGTAGCAGTTCCATTTCTTACCATAGAGTTCCTGTGAGCCGGGACTATCGCTGGGGTCCGGCGCACTCCACATGAGGTAACCGCTGCTGCTACGCCTGGGCATGTCCTGTGAGGAGCCTGAAGCCAAGAGTCCGTCGGAAAACGTTCTCAAGGCATCAGACCAGGAGCTGGAGGATCCATAGATGGAGCTGCCATCTATCCACGCTGTCACGTGATTCACCTGAAATGAATTATGGGTAGATCAAAAACTCAACAGGTCCATTCCAAATCTCTTACAGTCTACTGTGACAACATGTGCACCTGTGTACGGGGATTGTTGGGACTTTGGCCCGAGCTCGGGTCCCACTCTGCTCTCTGGAACCGGAGCAGGACCGGTTGTGAAGAGTTGGAGACAAAGATGGGATCATCTTTTGGGACTTCAATATGCATGAACTCAGGTGGGCAACCAGGCCTATGGGATTCTGAGATCTCAGCCCACACATGGTGACCTAATTTAGTAATAAGTGGTCATCATGAGAAATCAAATTATCTTTGACCTTTTCAATACCAGGAAAACATCTTTTGAAGCAACGAAAATGTCTCACTGTGAAATCCTTGAAGAACTCTATAACACGCTTAATTCTTAATAGCACCAGTGCATAGATGTTGTTTTAAGTAATAAAATGTTCTTTGTTGAATGTAAAATGTTCTTCTATACCATCGGGCTATATGGCTCTATTTGGATATAAACTTGCAATTGCGAGAAAAAAGTAAGAATGGTGAGATATAAACACCCAATTGCGAGAAAAAAGTCAGAATGGTGAGATATAAACTCCCAATTGCGAGAAAAAAGTCAGAATGGTGAGATATAAACTCCCAATTGCGAGAAAAAAGTCAGAATTGTGAGATATAAACTCGTAATTGCGAGAAAAAAGTCAGAATGGTGAGATATAAACTCGCAGTTGCGAGAAAAAAGTCAGAATGGTGAGATATAAACTCCCAATTGCGAGAAAAAAGTCAGAATTGTGAGATATAAACTCGCAATTGAGATAAAAAAGTCAGAATGGTGAGATATAAACTCACAATTGCGAGAAAAAAGTCAGAATGGTGAGATATAAACTCGCAGTTGCAAGAAAAAAGTCAGAATGGTGAGATATAAACTCCCAATTGCGAGAAAAAAGTCAGAATGGTGAGATATAAACTCGCAGTTGCGAGAAAAAAGACAGAATTGTGAGATATAAACTCGCAATTGAGATAAAAAAGTCAGAATGGTGAGATATAAACTCCCAATTGCGAGAAAAAAGACAGAATTGTGAGATATAAACTCGCAGTTGCAAGAAAAAAGTCAGAATGGTGAGATATAAACTCCCAATTGCGAGAAAAAAGACAGAATTGTGAGATATAAACTCGCAATTGCGAGAAAAAAGTCAGAATGGTGAGATATAAACTCGCAGTTGCAAGAAAAAAGTCAGAATGGTGAGATATAAACTCCCAATTGCGAGAAAAAAGTCAGAATGGTGAGATATAAACTCCCAATTGCGAGAAAAAAGACAGAATTGTGAGATATAAACTCCCAATTGCGAGAAAAAAGACAGAATTGTGAGATATAAACTCGCAATTGCGAGAAAAAAGTCAGAATGGTGAGATATAAACTCGCAGTTGCAAGAAAAAAGTCAGAATGGTGAGATATAAACTCCCAATTGCGAGAAAAAAGTCAGAATGGTGAGATATAAACTCCCAATTGCGAGAAAAAAGACAGAATTGTGAGATATAAACTCGCAATTGCGAGAAAAAAGTCAGAATGGTGAGATATAAACTCCCAATTGCGAGAAAAAAGACAGAATTGTGAGATATAAACTCGCAATTGAGATAAAAAAGTCAGAATGTTGAGATATAAACTCCCAATTGCGAGAAAAAAGACAGAATTGTGAGATATAAACTCGCAGTTGCAAGAAAAAAGTCAGAATGGTGAGATATAAACTCCCAATTGCGAGAAAAAAGACAGAATGGTGAGATATAAACTCGCAATTGAGATAAAAAAGTCAGAATGGTGAGATATAAACTCGCAGTTGCGAGAAAAAAGTCAGAATGGTGAGATATAAACTCCCAATTGCGAGAAAAAAGTCAGAATGGTGAGATATAAACTCCCAATTGCGAGAAAAAAGTCAGAATGGTGAGATATAAACTCGCAGTTGCGAGAAAAAAGTCAGAATGGTGAGATATAAACTCCCAATTGCGAGAAAAAAGTCTGAATTGTGAGATATAAACTCCCAACTCTTCAATCTAACCAATCATAACGCCAAATCCTCCATTTTGTCCGACAAAGCAGTCAGGAGTTAGAAGATAAACCTTGGTGGACTTGAACTTGAAAAATGGTGTGTACTCATATCTTTAAGCGTTTGAAACAACAAACTTCTCATATTCATTCATGTTTATTTGATCCTATAAATTAACTAGTAGGAAGAGATGATTGGTTCCCGAGCCGCATGAGCGGAGGAGCTACAGCGATCTGTCACGACACATTAAAGAGCCACAAAGCATTTTTTATTGTTCGAATTTAATTAAAAAATGACACAGTTTGAAAGCTGGGACTTTGTTTAATATCGTCAGTATCCTGCTCTGTCTTGTCTGTCGACGTGTTGTCAGTGTCCTCTTTGTATTTTTCACTCTGTGTGGCGTGACAGCGCCATAGCTTGTCGGACAAAGCAACAGTAACTAATGGGGGCGGGTCTTTGCGAAGGGTCAATTGCAAGAAAAAAGTCAGAATGGTGAGATATAAAGTAAACGCTCAACTGTGACAAAAAAAGTCAGAAACTCACAATTGCCAGTTATTGTGTCGCAATTACCTTTTTAATTTTTTTATTCCATGGCGGAAACAAGCATCCATATTTTAAGGTGAATTAAATCAGGATGCCTTTTCCTAAATGGAATCTTCCTGAAAATTTCTTGAAACTGTAATTAAAGGGCTGGCTGCATCTCACTCAACAGGCTGCACCTAGTTTAAATGAGACACTCAAAAAGACACTCACCGAAGGCCACAGAGAGAACAGTTCTGTTCTTGTAGGACAGGAGACCGGATTGGCCACTCATGGCCGTGTTGCTTATCCGCCGGGGGTTGGGCAGGTGCGGTTCCTGTTGGGGCAGATAAACTCCATCTTTGTACTGCGCCGGCGAGAAACGGACCAGAGGTGCATCTGTAGGGGCAACATCCAGATATTTAGAAGAAAAAAAAATTGGTAACACTTTACTTGAAGGGGTGTGCATTAAACTGACATGACCCCTTCATAATCATGACATGACACATGAATATGAAGGAGGTTTTATGCATGTTTATGACAACTGTCATTAAGTGTCATTCACTCAATTATGTCATTTTTAATGCAAAAATGACATTGTGATGTCTTTGTTATGAAAACTTGACATTATTTAGCTTTATAAGTTAACATTACATTAAACTGTCATGTGGCTGGTTTTGACATGAGGCCATTATAATAGTGTCATGAATATGTATCTTGAGCTCAACTACAGTGGTACAAATTTAATTTGTCATTAAAATGTCATTAAGTGACAATACTCTGTTAATAATTTTATAACAGCATCATGAATAGTTAAGCACATATTAATGCCTTATTCTACATTCTTAATCCTACCCAATACCTAAACTTAACAATTAACTTACTATTAATAAGCAGTAAATTAGGAGTTTATTGAGGGGAAAGTCATAGTTAATCGTTTATATATGTGTTCCCTATACTGAAGTGTTACCAAAATAATGTAATGTAATGTTAACCCATAAAGCAAAGGAGTTTCTTAAGTTTGATAATTAATTTGCTATGTCATGTTTATGACAGGTTGTGTTGTCTTGGTAATGTCAAGTTTTCATGAAAAAGTCACTGACAGGTTATGATGTATTGGTTTATGTCAAGAAATCTCAAACAATGTCATCTTTGCATTAAAAATGACATAATTGAGTGAATGACACTTAATGACAGTTGTCATAAACATGCAAAAAAACTCCTTCATATTCATGTGTCATGTCATGATTATGAAGGGGTCATGTAAAGGGTAAAGTGTTACCAAAAATTCTTATATTTTTGTGAAAAAGCATAAAAGAAGAACAAATACACTGACCTGTAGCCCCGCGATCATGATATGCCAAATTATTGTACCACCCATCATACCTTTGAACTTCCCAGGTAATGGCAGAATTTGCACCTGTTTGGTTCAAGATCAAAGGGAGTTTGGCAACACTATAATAACTTATCTTAACTTATCTTATAATAACTTAACTTAAGTCATTAAACAAACATTATATGATGACTCACAGTACTGCACGCACATTCAAGATGGTCTTAAAATATACCTAGGACTTTTTAAAATCTAACTTACCAAAAAAATTTAATACAACTATAGTTATACTAATACAAGTAGTTATGGACAGTGTAAAATGAAGACAAAATATGCAACATTCTGCAAAAAAAAGCTCATTTGTGACAATGAAACTTTTTTATACCACTTATTGCAAAATAGGGGGATTTTTTTTTATTAACTTTGAAGCACAAAGCACTATTTTCATATAAACACTGTGAATACAGTGTTTAATTTTTAGCAGTACACATATAGGATAAAAAAGTACACAAAAGGATAAAAAATATTAATAGAGTGATGCAAGATTAGATAGATAGATAGATAGATAGATAGATAGATAGATAGATAGATAGATAGATAGATAGATAGATAGATAGATAGATAGATAGATAGATAGATAGATAGATAGATAGACAGACAGATAGATAGATAGATAGATAGATAGATAGATAGATAGATAGATAGATAGATAGATAGATAGATATAGACTCACCAACAGCTAGACAGAGAACAGTCAGAGCAGTTAAAGTCCTCCAGAGTCTCAAAGCCATTCTTGCAAACCAATGAAGCACCTCTTTGCCTAAGCAAGAGCTCTTCACTTCAGACTGGAGAAAACACTTACTGCTGAGTGTAAAAGTAGGCACAGCTTTCATTTAAGAATGACACAGCCTTAGAACAAATATTAAGGCAATTAAATGGAAAACAAAGTCACACCTGTCTTTACGGAAGAGCAGAACTCGCCTGTCCGCAGTAGATCGAATAGCAGCGAAAATAAAAGGAAGAGTCAGAGTGACGGAATGAGAGTCCGACCCACGTCCACACCTGACTGTTTCTCGCTCGAGTTTATGATGAAGGGCTGGTCATGAGCGGTTGACACCTTATCTGGAAATACCAATCAATGCAAATCAAAGCTGTTATTAGGAAGCGCGATCGTTTAAAAGATGAGCGCCGACCGGATCATCTTATTTCCAGGACACATATTTCCCTGTGTTGTTTTACGGCTCTCGTTGCGTCCGCAGGTGAGTTGCATTGCAGCATTGTGGAGATTTGGAAATGTCTATCAGGCGGCATCTAATCCTATCAGACTTTGAGAATGGCTATCCGATGTCTTTTGATTTATTGTAATCAAAAGGTGCGCTTACCTGGACCTACCTGAGTGGTAGTACTATAACGGGATGTTATATGAGTAGCGTTTTCTGTTGTAGGCCATATTTGTAATTTAAGTAATTGCACAGTTGTTTTAAAAACGGAAATTTATGTGCGAGAATGTGAGGAGGAGGTTTTGACCCCGTAATTAGTTTAAATCCTTCTGAAAGTCACAAATTTATTAAGTCTTGAAAGTAGCTTACATTTCTCGCTCTCTCTCTGTTTTTTACTACAAGTATTTGTTTCAACATTGTTTAACTAATTTTTACCGCTACAGTTAGAAAAGAAACGTGAGAATATTTTCACCCAGCGAGCTAACAGTGAACGTTCTCAGAACTTTGGATAACGTTCTGGGAAGGTTCTCTCGGAACGTACGTTAACATAACGTTCTTTTAAAGTTATCTGGTAGGTCTATTTAATAAATAATAATTTTTATACATCTTTCATGGAGAGTTTGTTTTCCTGAAACGTGTTAGTTGAACGTTCATCTGTTTTTTTAATGTTAAAGCTAGTCGAATATTCTCTAAACATTAGACGTTCCCATAGCTGTTTGCAAAATAATCGAATGGAACGTTCTCTAACGTTTTTTAAAACTTAAAAACTGGAACGTTCAGAGAACATTAAAAATAACTATTATTACTTAATTCGAACGTTAGCAAAACATTCTTAGAACGTGTTTTTGTTAGCAGAAAAATTGCTTGCGAACTGAGGTAACCAAAGCGGGCTGCTCGAGCGCTTCTGTCAGGATTATTTTCGGACGATATTTCAATAAAAAACATAATTTAACACTTACCAAATCACTAAAAAAAATAGTTGACGATTGCGAATTTTTCTAGAACACAGACCAAAAACGACGGGTACTGGTACGTACTTCAATATAGCGACTTAAAATTTCGACACCTTTGAAAGTCACTGCATAATTCGCACACAAGACTGTTATCTGCAATCTTCAGGTAACCGAGCCTCTGGCCAACACTGTCCTGCTTTCAGCTTTAGTTCTCGCCTGTTGGGGGAAGATGACTTTCTACGATGGCATTTACCCGTTCTACCCGCTACAAAGAAGCCCGTTCATCGTCGACATCAGCCTGCTGGTCGTTATCCTGGTTTTCTCGGTTCTGGCTGTCAGTTTCATCCTCATTCTACCAGGAATACGTGGCAAATCGGTGAGTGACTTGGATACATTTTTCTAGAAAATTACAATAACAATGCATCTACTACAGCTTTATAATAAGGGAAAACGATAAATGAAGGATGTGAGAGGATTATTCTATTTTATGAAATGACAAATAGGCTTTGTTGGTAAAAGATGCTTCCTTGAACCTTGAATTCACCTGAGTTGTCAAATGAATAGGCTAGCTATTTCATATTATTTAAAGTATTTCTTACTTTACATTTTTTTTAACATAATATGTGAATGTTTTGGGAAAATTATTTCCCTAAACCTAAAGATTAGTTTTAAAATCTCAGTGTCTGTATAACACCAATAGACTACTTTTTTTTTTTTTTGTCAATTTAGGTGACTTTTTTAAAAACTTTATTTGTAAACCTGATGTTTTATTTTTTATTAAGTTTTATTATATGAGTATTTTACATCATCTCTTTTTATATGTTTCAATTTCTTCGAAAAAAAAAAAAAAAGAATATTAAAATAAAATGTCCTCTTTTTCAGAGACTGTTCTGGATGTTCAGGATAATCATTAGTTTATTTATTGGAGTTGTTTTAGTTGGTGAGTATTTCAAGTATTTTTTAATAAGTAAGTTAGGAAATCTAGTAGTTGTTGCTATAGATGTGGGCCTCAAAATCTACAATGCGTGTTACAATGCGTGAATTGCTTTGCATTAGAAACCAAAATGCTGCTAAAGCTTTTCTCTGAACTTTGTCAATTTTTTAATGACTTTTAACAAAGGTCAAGGTGATTCAATTGAATGCCTCTTGGCTTTGTTATGTAATGCAATGACATTCATACAGTTTTTAAATGTGAGTAAGAATATTCAGCTGGAACAATAGAAATAAATGTTCCTTTAAGTCCTGTTATCTCATTTCATTATATAAGATCTGCTAAACTTATATAACATAGCCTACATTTTCATTCATGCTAAACTCTTCTTGTCCGCTTCAGCACTGAATTTTACTGGAGACTGGGCTGAAGCCAGAGTCAAGGCCAACGCCACCTACAAATCCTTCAGTAACGCAGTGGTGTCCGCTGAGGTGGGACTGCATGTGGGCCTTTATGGAATAAACATCACACTCAAAGGTGAACAAGATGAGTCCTTGACATTTTTGGTCCACTTTTTAGAGCCACAAATCTCCAATTTTGACGTCTGTTCCAACAGGCGAGCCAGTATCGCAGATAAACGAGACAATTAACTACAACGAGATCTTCAGGTGGTCGAGCAACGTGGATGAGCAGTACGGTGACGCGCTCGAGCGTGGTCTTCCCAACCCGATCCTTTACATCGCTGAGAAGTTCACACGCACCAGCGCTTGCGGGCTCATCTACCAGTACAGATACTCAGGCCGTTTCGCCTCAGCCAATCTGTGGTAAACCAACACACAGTCACCACCAATCTCTTACAGTAGTGTAAAGAAACTCCGTCCTATTCAACATATGCAAACAAGCTAAAGTAAAGAATGGCCTTCTCCCACAGGACGGCTTTTTGCTGCTGGCTGGTGGCCAACATCCTCTTCTCAATGCCTGTCATCCTCTATGCCGGCTACATGATGATAGCCACGGCTGCTTTCATCTTCTTCTCCATGGCTTCCTTCTCAACTATATACAACGTGCCCCAATGTGACTTCAGTATAGGTGCAGAGTCCTTAAGGACAGACTACAGCCATTCCTTCTGGATCGCTTTGGCTACGGGTAAATGCTCCTTATTGGAAAGCTTCTTGAAAGCATATAAAATACTATAAAACATGATTTAATTTGTGGTGGTTATGGATTTTCAGGTATGCTGTGCACTGTGATTGGTTTGGTGGTGGTGCTACTGGACTGTCTATTTCCTGGGAGGATGAGGGAGGCGTTCAGTGTGGGCGTGGACAATGAGGATGACGAATGCCATACCGGTGAAGGCTATCTCAACTCAGGCTTTCTAGAGGGAGTGATCCATGATGACAACATACAGATGGGGAATAGCGCTTTGCCTCAGCAGATCACTACATTAACAGTATGTTTATTACTACAGATAAAAGATATGATTTACACATTTACATTTCATAGGAGTTTCTTTCCATGGAACACAAAAGGAGATGTTTTGAAGAATCTTCATGCTGCTCTTTTCCATACAATGAATACATAACACCAAAATGATGTCATTAATTGTTTTAAAACTCACTGTCTTTGCTGTTTAAATATTGTTTTCTTTCTTTTTCTTTGTTTTTTAACAGAGGCTTTGAGGGGCGGTTTGTTGCCGTCCACAACTACTACTTGAAAACTTGCAGACTGAAACTTGCTGGGAGCAGCTGTATATAAAATTGTTACTGGTTCTATTCTATTGTTCTACTGCATATACGCATGTATATATGTACATAATGCAAAAAATAAAATACAAATTCTACAATGTATCCATTTCCATTATTTGTGTTACTGTATCTTCTTAATCAACTGAGATATTATTCACACATTATTGCAATAATGACATTTGGCAATGCCGAGATTGATTTCATAACCACAGGAATGTGGAAGTTTAAAGCTAATTTAATTCAATATAGGCGTATCATCATCAACTAGGGGTGTAACAATATATTGAGTCACAATATATCGCAATACTAAAATGCAACAATATGTATCATGGATAGTGACAATATATGTGGTGAATAGTTCACCCAAAATGAAAATTACTGTGTTTGAAAAGTTTTTGTGTCAGTACTACATTAAACTATTATATATAATGTTGAATTGAATGTATAATAATGAAATGGGGGAATATTTGTGAGTCCTGATAATGCCAAATGTTACCAGTAAAAAGTGGCCTACATTATTTTAAACATATCTAGTCAGTGACAGAGTGCAAACATATTCATCAAAATAGTTTCATCGTTAGAATCATGAATACTTTTATTCTGTTGTCACCATTATCCTGTGCATTGGGTTAACAGCACCAAGTCCAAACCTATTCATTTCCACCCCCAATGTAATACCAAATTTAGCATTTTAATCAACAGTGCATTTTTTGTTATGCTTTTACCATATGTTTTGGAGTATCACAATAATATCATATCGTGAGTTCAGTATCATGATATGTATCGAATCGTGACATGAGGGTATCGTTACACCCCTATCATCAACTACAAACTAAACCATAAAAGCCCACTTTCATTTCTTCATTACCAGTGTTGGGGAGTAACTAATTATTTATAATTTAATTACAAAATAAACAGTAACAGCTACTTAGGAAAAATGTGTAATTAAATTAGTTACTTAAGAAAATGTTAACGATAATAAAGGGGGTTACATCTGAATGTTTTCTGTAAAAAACTAGGATATGTTGAATATTATTAATTTATTTAATTGATTTCTTTCCCAAATTGCATTGACTGCTCTAAAATATGAGACATCAATGTTTCAGGAGTTTAGGACACAGAACAAGACACATGCTTATTCAATAACAATTTTCTATTTGGGTTTGCTTTATGGGTTTTGTTTTTTTCCAAGGCATTGTTACAATATTCTGGAAATGTTGGGACATTTTTTAAATTTGAATAAAATGAAAACTAAAAGACTTTCAAATCACATGAGTCTATATTTTTATTCACAATAGAACATAGATAACAAAACAAATGTTTAAACTGAGACATTTTACAATTTTATGCACAAAATGAGCTCATTTGAAATGTGATGCCTGCTACAGGTCTCAAAATAGTTGGGACGGGGGCATGTTTACCATGGTGTAGCATCAACATCTGGACATCGAGGTTATGAGTTTCTGGAGTTTTGGTGTTGAAATTTGGTCCCATTCTTGCCTGATATAGGTTTCCAGCTAGAGTTGTGGTCATCTTTGACATTTTCTTCTCTATAGGTGAAAGATCTGGATTGCAGGCAGGCCAATTCAGCACCCGGACTCTTCTATGACGAAGCCATGCTGTTGTAATAGCTGCAGTATGTGTTTTTGCATTGTCCTGCTGAAATACACAAGGCCTTCCCTGAAATAGATGTCATCTGGAGGGGAGCATATGTTGCTCTAAAACCTTTATATACCTTTCAGCATTCATAGTGCCTTCCAAAACATGCAAGCTGCCCATACCGTATGAGCAGAGATGCTGGCTTTTGAACTGAACGCTGATAACACCCTGGAAGGTCTCCCTCCTCTTTAGCCCGAAGGACATGGTGTCCATGATTTCCAACAAGAATGTCAAATTTGGACTCTTTGAACACTTTTCCACTTTGAAACAGTCCATTTTAAATGAGCCTTGGCCCACAGGACACGACTGCGCTTCTGGACCATGTTCACATATGGCTTTCTTTTTGCATGATAAAGCTTTAGTTGGCATCTGCAGATGGCACGGCGGATTGTGTTTACCGACAGTGGTTTCTGGAAGTATTCCTGGGCCCATTTAGTAATGTCATTGACAAAATCATGCCGATGAGTGATGCAGTGTCATCTGATTACACACTATCTATTTACTGCCTCTCTAAGATATCCCTTTTTATCCCTTGTAATCATGTTACAGACCTGAAATCAATTAACTTAATTAGTTGCTAGATGTTCTCCCAGCTGAATCTTTTCAAAATGTCTTGCTTTTTCAGCCATTTGTTGCCCCCGTGCCAACTATTTTGAGACCTGTAGCAGGCATCAAATTTGAAATTAGCTTATTTTGTGGATAAAAGTGTAAAATTTCTCAGTTTAAACATTTGTTATGTTATCTATAGTCTATTGTGATAAATAAAATATTGGTTCACGTGATTTGAAAGTCTTTTAGTTTTCATTTTATTCAAATTTAAAAAAACGTCCCAACATTTCTGGTATTTGGATTGTAAATGGCGGTGTTTCCTGACATAGCTATGCAAAGATTTGATTTAAAAAACAGTATTATGGCTATTAAACTATTTCTTGTTATGATTTTAAATCTGTATTTGACCTCAGAGAGATCTTAAAGTAAAAAGAGGTGCTAAAGTCTGATTTTGTGGTGGCTGTGCATTAAAATTAAATTATTATAATCTTAATTCAAATGATGAAGGATTCTGAAAGTCTGACAGCAGTCAGTATTGAGTTGGCTACTATTATAAGGTTAATCCTGCCTGGTTTAAATGATTGAAAATGATTAAAAGTTGAAAATATTTGTTAGAAATGTAGAAAAGTAATCCAAAAGTAATCAGTTACATTACTTTAATAAAGTAATTGTAAGTTACACTACTTATTACATTTTAAAAAGGTTAACTTGTAATCTGTAACCTATTACATTTCCAAAGTAACCTTCCTAACACTGTTCATTACTAATAACTGAAATAAAATAAAAAAAAATTAAAAACTATTTATTTACGTTAAATCGAAGCAAATAAACTAAAACTTAAGAAAAACGATAGACATATAAAAAGTACATAAATTAATAAAAATGGCTAAAATGCACAACTTAATTAAAAAGAACAAAATAAAAATAAAAACAAAAAATATAAAAATGAAAATATTAACAAAAACTATTATAGTATATAATTGATACTAAAATAACACTGATTCTGTGGATTTAATGCTCAGAGAAAAAATTAAAAAGCACTAAAATTACATGTCAAATGCAGATGGGGTTCATTCATGAGATAAATCAGACTCCATTCATTCTATATACATTATTTATAATATCATGCATGAACATGAATGCAGCTCAGGTTTTCTGATTAGTATATTTGTTAGTCTTCAAATCCGGCATGCTGAACTAGTAATCTACAGAAATGAGTCATTCATAGTGTACAGTACCCATTTATCACAGAGACACTGAGGACAGCCAGAACATCTCAAAGCAAATGTAACAGTAATCTTTGGATTTTAGCATGCTTGAGTCCATTTTTTGAGATTGTGAAATGAGGTTTGTTAGTTAAATGTATTGATAATGCCCTACTTTATCGATTAAATCATCAGTAACCAGTCACTTGGTATTTTTAACTCATAAGTACTTTGTTAGTACTTAAAAAGGCTTGAACCAAAGGCATTTAACATATATAATAAGTCAGCCATGGAAGACTGTCAGTATAATTACATTAATAAGCAAGTAACAGCCCCCTTTGATAAAGTAATTATGTGATTATGTGTGCATGTTTGCACTCTTTCTAATGATCTTAACATGCAGTCCGCAGCCACATGAAGCAAGACAGAGCTCTTGAATATTTTTCTGCTTTTTTTTTTTAGGAGGAGCTGTAAATGTTGCAGGAGAAAGTCCCAGATTCTTTATATGTACACTGGAGTCTCTTGACCAGTTAACAATCTGAACATGACGGCTGGCATTGTTTTCATGTTAATCTGTTGAGAAAAAGAAAAGACACCTCATTTTAACAACATTCACAGCATTAATAAATTACGTAATAACAATAATTGAATGTGAGCAGGGATGATGACTCTGTGCTTAAAATAAAGGTCAGTTTTTTTGACTCACGGCAAAGGCAAGGGGTGTAAAGTACTAATTGTTCTTGATAATTGTACAGTACTTGCGTATTGTTTTGAGGAATTTGTACTGTACTTGAGTTCAGTCGAAACTGAAAACTTGTACTCTGACTTAATTACATTGTTGTGGTAAAAAATAAACGTGTGTATATAATTGGCTTCCATTTTTATTGGGTATTTTTAATTGGTTTCTTTTAATCGTTTTACAAGAGTGTTGAAATGATACATTTGTCATATTTTCGATTTCCTTTTTTGGGCATGTCCCCCTCCACACTTAATACATAATAGTAATTATACATAATACATGTATAAAAAGCCTGTTTCACACTTTTCAAAACTTTTTGTTCATTTGGTATTTACACCCAAAGCCACTTTATAAGGTACACCTGTTGTTAACGCAAATTTCTAATCAGCCAATCACATGCCAACTCATTGTATTTAGGCATGTAAACATGGTCAATATGATCTGCTGAAGTTCAAACTGACCTTAAGAAGGTGATTTAAGTGACTTTGAACATGGCATGGTTGTTGGTGCCAGACGGGCTAGTATGAGTATTTCAGAAACTGCTGATCAACTGGGATTTTCACACACAACCATCTCTAGGGTTTACAGAGAATGAGAAAGTTCTGTGGTCAGAGAAGAATGACCAGACTGGTTTGAACAGTAACTCAAATAACTGCTCATTGCAACCAAGGTCTGTAGTATATCTCTGAATGCACAACACGTCAAACCCATAGACTAAAAAAAGATGGACTCTCTTCCATTGTAGTAAGTGAAGCTGTCAGCGTGCCAATATGGAGCTGACATCTTGAGTCTTGAGTCTGTGCAAAGTTAAAGTCAAAAAGTTAAAAGTTAAAGCTCCAATCTCCTCCCGAAGATTCAGAAAAAAGTCAGTGACTACTTCGCTCAGAGAAGCTGTCAATCTCAGCTGTCAATCATGATGTCTAAACCCGCATCAACTAACTCAACCCAGTCTCATTAGAAAAACGTACCTGTGGGAACGTTTTTGCGAGTCGCAAAATACGTACCAATCGGTTGTTTGCAATCACATGTTTCTGGTGACGCGCAAAATTCCGGTGGAGGGCAAGCAGTGAAAATTAGAATGGAAGAGATGGGGGAAAGTCCTTTCTGTGCTGGTTTAGAAAGGTATAAACAGAAAATCACAACATATGTTGGACGTGATCTTTATGTTATGAAGATGAGCGACTTTTCCACTGAATTGAAAGACTTTCCTGCCATCGAGGAGGTCGAGAATGTGAAGCTGCCGTCACGCCGCGTTCAGTTCTAGTCTGGGTTTGTTTATATCGCGCTGCCTTTCTGCTAGTGAAGTTAGGGCAGTATTTTGATTTTCTGTCATGATTGTGAAAAATGTCGCCATTGTAGGTCATTTATGCTTAATCGAGAATCGCAACAGGAGCTCACGTCATCGTTCAGGGAAAAAACTGGACGTGTAATACAATTGTTGCCTTTTATACGTGTAAAAACACAGTAAGGGAAAGCTGAGGAAAATAATCACATAGCTGAGTGGTTTTAAAAGTGTTGTCTTTGTTGTTGAATCAACTAATGTCAGCTTGTTAAACATTTATTTATTTGGACATTTTCTACCATACGATGGCTGAAGCAGCGGCGCGTGACACTGTTCTCATGGTAACCACATCAACATTGTGAACGGAATACTACAAAACTGAAGTGAAAACATCAAATTATCATTCAATGGGATAAAATAGCTTCTCTCAAACGATACCATGAAGAATGAATATTTAACCAAGTCAAAAACAAATAAGGTAAGCAGGTGTCCATCTTCATTTCAGTATCAGCAGACGCAAAACGCTATTAAAGGCAACAACTTTTAAAGTTAAAAAACGATATAAGTTATAAAAAATAGTATAAGTATGTAAACGATATAAACACCTTCTGGGTTCTTGATTTTATCGATTTGAGCAATTTTTGAGCAATTATCGTTTTTGATGGGATTCCTATATAGAAAAATCACTCCCTGCCCTCCAGACTTATTCGCGCTGCTGCTGTGACGTCATGTGCAAACAACCTATCACTGCAGTTTTGATGTGAAATGTCCACTGAGTGGCGCTAAAAGTGTGTTCATTTATTTTTATTTTTTGGCGGAACAGATTAACATGAATATGGTACGTTTTTATGACGTCGGTTTTTATGCGAATCACCGCAGTTCTGATTGATTTGACATTCGCACTCCATTGTGTTTTAAAATAACGTACCACCAACACTACACCTAAACCTACCCGATAGTGTTAACAAAAGCAAATGTGACATAAAAAGCATCTGTAATTGTGCCGTTTAGATCTCTCTTTGAGCTCTTTTACCATGACGCCTTTCACGGGATTCGTACACGAGGCTTCCTTGTCTCCGTATCAGCTGAGCTACCGAGCAAGATGTCAGAAAAGCGAAACATATGGAGCTGGTGGAGCGATGCAAAGTCCAAAATATATTCGTTTACAAATCGTGCACTTTGGTAAAAAACGTTTTGAAGTCATAACATAATATTGTGCAAGGAGACGTAAAAACGAGTCTTAATTAATCCATAATCTGACCCTGTAATCATAACTTTGTGTGAAAATGATTAAAGGTGCGTTCACACTTGTTTGGTTCATTTGGTCTGGACCAAAAAAGAAAAGAAAAACATTTAGTCCTTGTTCGATTAGCGTTTAGACACACATCTGATGCCTGTGATGGACAAACTCGCAACTATGACGAGAAATGCATGAGGATTCTGTCCTTTTTAGGGTCTCATCTTCCTGTTTTTGGTTTGTTTACATGTCTTTGGTCCGTGTTTCGTTCATTTGAACCGCACCAGAGTTCGATTGGAAGTGGACCGAGACCCATCTTTTCAGCTTGTTTGGTGCGCACCAGGGTTCAGATGGAAGCGTTCACATATGTTCAAATTAACCGCACTAACACCTTGGTTTGTTTTAATCAAACCAAACATGACAAGTGTGAACGCACCCTAAAAGCGCTTGCCGTTTTACTGCCTCTAGCGTTCATTTCTGTTGGAAACTGCAGTGATATGTACATATTGGTACGTATTTTGGTGACTCGTGAAAACGTTCCCACATATACGTCTTTCCTATGAGCCCAGGTTGCAATAACTACCTAAAAACAAATTTATTTAAAGATTAGCATAATAAAAAAGTGCATAAAATGACAGAAACCATCTTTGAGAAAAAAATATTTGACGTGTAACTATTACTGAAACTGACTCCACAGTCTCCAGATCTCAATCCAATAGAGCAGCTTTGGGATGCGGTGGATTGGGAGGATCATAGAGGCATGGGGGTTGGTTTATATCATTCATACTGGCAAGCAGCCTTTGGTGTATCATCATTGGTAGCTGCCAAGCCACTCCATAGCAAACAAACAGAGTACCCTAGCAACCATTTTGCAAGATCTATATCTCTGCATCAGAACATCGTACAGACTTGGCCGTTGGTTTATATTGTCAAGCAGCCTTTGGTGTATCATCATTGGCAGCTGCCAAGCCACTCCCTAGCAACCAAATGGAGTACCCTAGCAACCGTTTTTGCAAGATCTATATCTCTGCATCAGAACATCATAGAGACATGGCGGTTGGCACTTTTGACTCATGCTAGCAAAGTGGACTTCCAACATGCTACACATGCTAGCAGTGAATAGCTACATGCTAATAGTGATTAGCTTAGGGTTTAAACATGACACAAACTAGTAAAAATGTGTTAGCATCATGCTAATGGCATGCTAATTGTGTTAGCATCATGCTAATGGCATGCTAATTGTGTTAGCATGATGCTAATAAAATGCTAATCATGTTAGCATCATGCTAGCAAACATGCTAACCATGTTATCATCTTGTTAAAAACATACTAGCAAAATGGTAATCATGCTAGCATCATGATAACATTATGTTAATCATGTTAGCATGTGGCTAGCATTATGCTAATCATGTTAACAATTTGCTAGCATAATGCTAACATGATTAACATCTTGTTAAAATCATGCTAGCTACATGAAGTGTGTCCCAATTCGCATACTTCATGCACTATTCTATGACATTTTTAAGTATAAATAGTGCGAGTAGTGCGTTCACACAGAAAATTCCAAAAAGAAAAAGTGCACTTTAAATACCCGGATGATACACTAAATTAACGGAAAAACGAAGTGTGGAATGTTGTACACTTCATGTACTCAGCTGTCGCAGCTTTAATTACGTAGTGGAGGGGGAGGGGGTATCAAACTCTAATGTTAAATGACAAAATAACCTTTTACAATTCATGCACTACATGGATGAGTGCATAGTGCACAAGTACATAGTGTATAGTGCGTCATTTTGGATGCAACTATTGTAATCATGTTAGCATAATGCTAGCATTATGTTAATGTTAGCATTTTGCTAACATTATGCTAACATAATTAGCATCTTGTTAAAAACATGCTAACAGCATGTTAAGGTTGTTAGCATCATGTTAGCCACATGCTAATCATGTTAGCATTTGTTAAAAACAACCTAGCAGGACGGTAATTATGTTAGCATAATGCTAATCAAGAGTGCCGAGTTTTGCCACTGCAAGCACCATTCACATTTTCTTCAGGATTGTACATTCTAGATCATTCTACATTCAGCAAACAAATCTGCAGCAACTGTGTGACGCAATTATGAAAATATGGACCAAAATCTCTGAGGAATGTTTCCAGCACCTTGTTGAATCTATGCCACAAAGAATTCTGAAGGCAAAACCCAGAACATAATAAAGTGCCCGTTGAGTGTATGAGTGTGCTTACCAAATTTATTAAGCCAACACCACCCTAAACTAACAGTATTGGTGATTACCAAAATCATTTTTTATGTTTCTGTAATGGTTAATCCACACCAGTATGTGCAAGCTGTTTAGTCACAGTAGTGTTTGTAATGCTAAAATATAATTATTGTTGGGATTTCATAGATTCAATGATAGATCGCACAAAAGTTTCATCAAAAGCAAGTCTTTGGGAACATCTAGAAACTTTCAATAATAACAGAGACTGTGGAAAAGTACATAAAACAATGCCAGCAAGAACGAAAGCTGTTATACGAGATAAAATTATGTGTGAATAAAGACTATTTAGTTGTTTCAGTTTGTTATTTGCCTAATAAATGACAATAAAATTTTTAGTTTTAAGCAAGTTTTTGACAGATTCCTAAAATATTGTTTAAATATATTTATTCGCACTTACTGAAATAAATGAAATCTTAATATTCAAGCACAATTTAATGTGGAAACCGTTTACCTCATCCAAAAAAATTTATAGCTAAAACATTTTGTGGCCTTTAATGGGCTAATATTTTTGGCACAGTATCACTGTACTTTTACACCCCTGCCAAAATGTATGTATATATAAAACAGTACCTCTCCTACAGATACTGAAAGGGCGTGGACGATTTTCTCATGGGCCATAGCCACCACACTCTGTCCGTTTATCTCAATTATTCTGTGGCCGACACGCACCCCTCCCCTCTCGGCAATACCTCCACGCATCAGACTACAGATCTGTAAGTGTAAGATTGCAAAGTAGTCATGATACAACAAAAAAATCCCCTAACTATGCAAATAAACAGCAGCTGATTAGATAAGTTAAAGGATTAGTTCGCTTTCAAATAAAATTTTCCTGATAATTTACTCACCCCCATGTCATCCAAGATGTTCATGTCCTTCTTTCTTCAGTTGAAAAGAAATTAAGGTTTTTGATGAAAACATTCCAGGATTATTCTCCTTATAGTGGACTTCAATGGCCTCCAAAATGGTTGAAGGTCAAAATTACAGTTTCAGTGCAGCTTCAAAGGGCTTTAAACCATTTTTTCCATAAGTTGAATAGGGAATGCGTAGGACATACAGCGGAAGCTTTTTGACCTTCAACCGTCTGAAGTCCACTATAAGGGGAATAATCCTGGAATGTTTCATCAAAAACCTTCATTTCTTTTCAACTGAAGAAAGAAAGACATGAACATCTTGGATGACATGGGGGCGAGTAAATTATCAGGAAATTTTTATTTGTCTTTCCTAATCCTTGACACTTACTATTCCATTCTGAACGCTGAAACCGAGCTGGTATTGCAGGTCTGGTCTCTTTATGAGGACGGTAGTAACAGGTGGGCAACTCACTACACTCAGTTTCACCTGAACGTGATTCTTCAGGCCCTGAAACATAAGAATATGTAATACTGCAATCTAACGACACACAAGTGTTGAATACATGCACAAGAATGTCAAAACCTTGATGATGCCCTGACAGGTGGCGAGAGGCAGGCCCACCAGACTGGTGTCGTTGACGGCCATGATCTGATCGCCCACGTTGAGTTTGCCGGAGCGGGCGGCAGGGCTGTTGTTCAGCATGCAGGCCAAGATGACGGTGGGCAGGATGGAGCCCCAGCCCGACTCCACGATCACCACACCCAGTATCTCCCCCTTCTGCTTCTCTAGATGAAGCTGATTATAAAAAAAATAAAGAGCAAAATTAAATTATTGACTAGAAATAAAGAAAGAACTTCAAGAAGATGGAAAAGATTGTAAAATGAGGCAAAGAATATTCCATTAATAAAATGAATATGGGGTGGCAGGTGCTATTATATGTATGATTTAACACAAGAATGAGCCCAAAGATCCTGTGATCATGTTTTAAACATTTTATTTGTGTTTTTTTTTTTTTTTTTGCATTTACTCTTGCATATACACCAATATATTGGCCTGGCTAATTAATCGGTTAGTATTTAGCAATTATGTGTTTATTAATCAGCTGATAACCAGGATCAGTTTTCAGTTTTGTAATATTTCAATTCATTTTTGAGAGCTTTTTGTAGTAAATATTGTGAAAATAAAATAAATAATAAAAATAAATGTGTGATTAATTAGAAAATAATATAAAAATTAAAAACAAATGAATAGAAATTAATAAAAAAATTATATACTAATATATATTAAAAATATTACATTTATTATATATTTTTCATTCATATATATATATATATATATATATATATACACACAAATTATATAAATATAATAGTTAGTTTGTGTATAAACATTTATGTTTTCATTGTCATAACTAACATTTTTGAATTTTTGAGCATTTTGTAGTAAATATTGTGAAAATAAAATAAATACTAAAAATAAATGTGTGATTAATTAGAAAATATTAATAGAAATTAATTAAATAAATAAATTTATTTAATTCATTAAATACACACTTAAATATAAGTTATTTTATGTTTTTATTGTCATAGCTTAAATACTAAAATAAATGTTTGATTAATTACACAGTAATATAAAATAATATTAATAAATATTGATAAAATGTAATACATTAAAATTAAAAAATATATAAAAAATATTAAATACATATAATTTATAGTTATATAATTATTATATTTAATAAAAATATATATATTTGTAGAATTATAATGAATATATATTAACATATAATTGTGTGTATCTATCTATCTATCTACACACACACACACACACACACACACACACACACGCACACACAATTATATAAATATAATAGATACAGTTTATTAATTTAAGTTTTTATTGTCACAGCTATAAAATTGTTAAATACGTTACATTTGTGATAATAAATATACTGTATACTGACCCCCTGACCCAAACTGGTTGACCACTACACTAAAGTGAATAAAAAGTGATAGAAAAACATTATGAAAGACTGAGAGACGGGGATCTGGAAAAGACTCTCGCAGGAGCATCCCAACACATTTACACAAAAGCAGCTACAATTCCAAGCTGCTATGATGACGTTTCCAGTGCTTTAATTACCTCTTTAAGGTTTTCAGAATTGGAGAAATGGATGAGGTCGTCATTATACATCTCCTGTGTGTTCAGTATGTCACTGTATTCTTTCTGGCTGAGGTCCTTAGGATTGATCCCATTGGCTTGGAGGAACTCCTGGTAGGCCATGCTGAACGCCTGACCGATGGACTGTGCGATGAGCTGGGCCTGTGGGAGGAGGGGAAGAGGGGAGGTGAACCACTCAGAGAGGAGGATACTTGACGTGACGACATCTCAGAGTGAGAGAGTGCTTGACTCAAATCGAGAGAGCGGAAAAAAGTAAAGACAATTACATGAGCAGATACTCCATACAGCTTACTGTCAACATAGTGAAGAATAAACTGACTAGAGGTCACAGAAGCTATGAGCTACAAATTTCACAGACCACCTGTCATTCATAGTTACAGACTTAGTCATTATTCAAGCTAATCTGATCATGATTTCAGCCACCAAAAATAGTGTTTGTTAAATATTTCTTATTGAATATGACATATTATATTTTTGCTTAGTCATTATTTAGGCTAATTTGATAACGCTTTAAGCTACCAAAAATAGTGTTTTATATATTTTGACTAATTTGATAATGATTTTAGCTACTAATAAGATTATAAAATTTTACTATTAAGTTTTTTTAATTAAATATTGATAAAAAATTGTATTGTTGAATATGAAATATGATATTTAATAATTATTTTATTTGTAGATATCAATAAGAGTTTTTAATCAAATATTAACTTTTGCTCACTGAATATGAAATATTATATGCTTGTTTAGTAATTATTTAGGCTTTCAGCTTCAAATCAGTGTTTTAATAACATATTGCTTATTGAATACCAAATATTATATGTTTGTTTAGAAATTATTTTGTCTAATTTGTTAAAGCATTCAGTTACCAATAAAATTGTGTTCAATAATAACTAAATGCTAAATATTTCTTATTGAATATTATATATTGCATGTTTGTTTATTAATTACTAAATGTTTAATATTCTTATTGAATATTATATATTGCAAGTTTGTTTAATAATAACTAAATGTTAAATATTGCTTATTGAATATTATATATTGCAAGTTTGTTTATTAATTACTAAATGTTAAATATTGCTAATTGAATATTATATATATTGCATGTTTGTTTATTAATTGCTAAATTTTAAATATTGCTTATTGAATATTATATATTGCATGTTTGTTTATTAATTACTAAATTTTAAATATTGCTTATTGAATATTATATATTGCAAGTTTGTTTATTAATTACTAAATGTTAAATATTGCTAATTGAATATTATATATATTGCATGATTGTTTATTAATTGCTAAATTTTAAATATTTCTTACTGAATATTATATATTGCATGTTTGTTTAATAATAACTAAATGCTAAATATTGCTTATTGAATATTATATATTGCATGTTTGTTTAATAAAAACTAAATGTTAAATATTGCTTATTGAATATTATATATATTGCATGTTTGTTTATTAATTGCTACATTTTAAATATTTCTTATTGAATATTATATATTGCAAGTTTGTTTATTAATTGCTACATTTTAAATATTGCTTATTGAATTTTATATATTGCATGTTTGTTTATTAATTACTAAATGTTAAATATTGCTTATTGAATATTATATATTGCAAGTTTGTTTATTAATTGCTAAATTTTAAATATTTCTTACTGAATATTATATATTGCATGTTTGTTCAATAATAACTAAATGCTAAATATTGCTTATTGAATATTATATATTGCATGTTGTTTATTAATTGCTAAATGTTAAATATTTCTTATTGAATATTATATATTGCATGTTTGTTTATTAATTGCTAAATTTTAAATATTTCTTATTGAATATTATATATTGCATGTTTAATAATAACTAAATGTTAAATATTGCTTATTGAATATTATATATTGCATGTTTGTTTAATAATAACTAAATGTTAAATATTGCTTATTGAATATTATATATATTGCATGTTTGTTTATTCATTGCTAAATTTTAAATATTGCTTATTGAATATTATATATTGCATGTTTGTTTATTAATAACTAAATGCTAAATATTGCTTATTGAATATTATATATTGCATGTTATTTATTAATTGCTAAATGTTAAATATTTCTTTTTGAATATTATATATTGCATGTTTGTTTATTAAATGTCTAGGCAATTCTGAGCTCAGTCATTTTACCACATTTAAAACTATAAATTCCACAGAATCCTGCAGATTTTTTCCCAATAAAATCAGTGCATAAACGGCAAAATATTCCATCTGGGTTTTTGACTAATAATATGTGTATATAATATGACAATATACAGACAGATAAGCATATAGTAGGTAGTTATTAACGGGTACCATGATTCAACACTGATATGAGGACAGATTTATTATGAAGTTTTTGATTGATAGATTAAAGCTTAAGTGTGTGAGTAAGTGTGTAAGTAACAAACAATATTTATTTGTAATATTTGTAGACACACTTCAGCTTTAATCTTTAATCATAATAAATACATTATTCACGTCATTCATAATTTTCAGAAAAGATCAGTCTCACATCCTCTGACTCAAAGACGTAGCATATCATGCGGTACTGCTTCCGACTTTCTGTGTTGAGGTCTGATTCTGTGCAGTCGAGCGAGGAGGAGTTAGACAGACGCCGGCGGGCCATCAGAACCACCACGTTACCGATGTCTGCGATGTATGAGATGGTGCGGAGGGCGTTGTCCATCATCGTCTCCTGCGAACAAGGATCAGGAGTTAGCCAATGAAAAGTCTGTAAGCATTAATCCTGCACCTTGTTCTTTAATGTCAACATTTTTCTTTCTAAAAGGGCAATTTGTCTTTTTATGAGATAGTAAAGTGGGAAGAAGGAAAATTGTATTGGGAATTGACACAAACCTGCATTCCCATTAGAGCACCATACAACACTGTCTATACTGTATATTCATAAAATAGTTGATATATTGATACAATTACCAGGTTTATATGAAATGTACCAACCTGTGTGTCAGCATTGAGCACCTTAATTGCCTTGGTTGAGATGAACAAGTCAATCTCAGTCAAGCTCTGAGATTCACCCTCTACAGACTAAAGAACAGTTACAGAAAGGTTACAGTGTCATCTAGTGGAATGAGAGAGAACTTCTGACACCAGCTGCTATTTTTTTAATGGACATTAAACATTTTCTCTTGTAAAATACCTTAACACAGTCCACAGCTTCCTGCGCTTGCTTCATGCGCACACTTTTAGACGGGTTTCTTTCGGACAGCAGCTGGGTAGAGCCAAGGTAGTTTGCAGCAAAGATGATTCCATTGATGAGATCTTCTGGCTCACATGGACCAGGGACTGGAAAACAAATGCAAAGACCAGGATAAACAACTACACTAATAAAGCTCTAATATTAATAAAACACCAACGATCAACACATGTACCGATGCATATTTCAGATTTGTGTCACAATATTCAAATAAAACAGAACTTACTATCCACAAAGCTTGGAAAAGAGGGATTTCTCTGGGTCTGCTGAAAAGCAAAACAATAATTAAGGTACAGATCTCTTTTCAGGTTACAGCTTGCCCTATAGATATATTCTGAGGGACAGAACTGACTCTGCGATTACTATTCAGCATATAAATAGGTAACTTGCCGGTCTCTTTTGTCCGGATGGAGGCTCTGTACTACTGTCCTCTGGACTACTCTGAGAAACCTGTCGAAACATTAAAACAGACAATGCTATTTTGATATATAGGTACAATTTATAATTGACATGATGATGAGACATGATTATTGATGAAAATGTAGGGCTGAAGCCATAATATAAGTGGATGGTAGTGCTTTTGTAATAAAAAAACAGTAGCCAATAGCCAGTCAGTTGTAGCAGGCCAGCGGTTGATTAAACTGTTTAGATTATTTGTGGCAAAACGACTCAATTTTTAGGAAATGCAACACAAAATGTCTGCCCCTGTATATACATATTAGTTAAATTAGCACAATTAGCATTAGCATAATTAGCTTCAATTATATTTGGAACCAAATGGCTAAAGATTTGAATAAAAAAGGAATGTTGTATGTTGTTTTCCCAACAACCATTTTTTCCAGTTTTTACTGTATCAGTGTTCAGAGGCTTAACTAACAATCGAATAGTCTTTTGTTTCAAATCTTCGAATCTGCCCAGAGTGTTTCCTTCGCCTGCAGCCTGAGACACATCCCTGCAACCTAACGGGACAAGAGGTTTGGAGAATGGATGGATGGAAATCTTCAAATTGGAAACATTTGATGCTTGTCTAGACCAATCACAATCTTTTGGACAGTCACTAGCACACTTTTCCTGAACGCTTTCCATTCGATTCCTAGTAGCACAACTTGACCCTGGAGGGACCCTTGGTTGTTTGGGGGTTTCCTGGTTCCTTTTATAGTTAATAACTGATTCACACTCTTGCCCCACTCTATCATGACTGGAATCTTGGGGACGATTTCTGCCGTCTCTGTGAAAGACTTCAGAACAATCGCCTTTATGTGGGATCTCATTGTTGTTCAACTCCACTTCTTTCCCTTCATAGTGACTAGGCGGACCAAGAAGGTAGAAGTCTGGTGTTTTCACACCTATGGATCATTTGTTTTGTTTCGAAACAGGGACTAAATTTGTTACAATGTTGTATTTTTTTCTTGGTTTGGTTCGCTTTCACAAGGCAACATTTCAAAGTGTACCAAAATATGTTTATACAAGTCATATGCGAGTACCACTGTCCTCTTATTGGTCAGAGTTTTCTCAGCGTCATCCATCAAAATGATTGTCAAGTTCGCTCCCTGAGCTTATTGTGGCTTTATTTGTAACTGTTGAGACACATGCAAACACTATATGAATGTAGCTGTAATTCCCGCTCTTAAATTACATACTACATTCGTATTAATGCTGCGGCAAATTCACACGCGCTCTCTCTGGATTTCCCAGTGCTGTCTAGGCTGTTTTGAGACCATATATGAATGTTATAATGCAGCTAGAGCCGGAATCAAGGCTTCGTCAGGACAGCATTCTCGCACGGAGAAGCGCAATTACACAACATTTAAGATGAAGAGGTGCTCTTTGGTTTTCAACTACCGTAACTAATGTTCTCACTCACAGAATCAGACACTACTGCTTTTTTTATAACACATTTCCCGTTATGAATTATGGTTTGGTTTGTTGCGTCGGATTGCTTTCACATCTCAAGCGAACCGCTCCAGAGTTCATTTGGAAGTGTACCGAGACACACCCGAGCGCGATTGCTGCATTCACGTCTGCCCAAACAAACTGCACCAAACGGGACAACGCACTCTAGTGCGCTTCAGCCGAACTAAATGAGGCAGGTGTGAAAGCACCCTAAGGGTGTATTCACACCTTTCTTGTTTGGTTCGACTGAATCAAACTCGAGTTTGTTTCCCTCCTTAGTGCAGATCATTTTGGCAGGTGTGACTACAGCAATCTCACTTTGGTGTGGGCCAAACAACCGTACCGAGACCCAGCTGAAGAGGTGGTCTCAGTCCGGTTCAAAACAAACTCTGGTACGGTTGAATTTCTGTCCAATGAATGGATGACCGTAGCACACGTGTGGTTTTGTTTATGAATTTTGGTTCACTTGCAAAAAAGGCAGTGTGAAATCGAACCAAAAAAAAAAAAAAAAAAAAAAAAATCAACATTGTATTTGGTCCGGACCAAAAGCAAGTGAACTAGTGGACTTTACTGGTGTGAATACACCCTAAGAGTCTCCAAATAAGATAAGAACAGTCTGTCTGATCAAAGCTACCATCCACATTTTTTGGCATTTAGGAATGGGTCAATCTGGAATAAATAACAATAACTATAACTATAACTACAAAATAAAACTACAATAACAAGGATCAACTCAAATGGAACCAAACATTGCAGTTCCTCTGCAAAGAGGAAGAAAAGACTTCTTGACAGTTAGCAAAGAATTCACAGTTACCTGTTCCTGACTAGGCCTTGTCTTCTCCATTTCAACAGGTTTGGCCAAGTCTTTATGCAGCCATTTGTTTGGGGACTGTATAGGTGTATTAACATGGGCTCTGGATTCGCTGTTTCTCCTGCCTGATGATGTTGAAGAGGCCCTGGAACTGTCAGGAGCCCCTTTCCCATTATTTGTTTGATCAGGTGAACCTTTGTTCCTTCCTGAGTTGTTTAGGGCAATTTTAAGTTTGGTCTTAACTCCAATTGCAATCTGGTCTTCCTCAACATCCCCATTACCCCTTGTCTCTTTTCCACCTTTTGGTTTGTGATTACAAATGGGACGGTCATGTCCTCTGTTTTTGCTGTCTCCAGGACTTTTACTTTGCTCGTGTGAATGTTTCCCATCTCCGTCCCTGTCGTCCTCTATAGGGTATTTTAGCAAATGCCTTTTTTTCCAAGCACCTCTGTCCTCTGGATCTGCAAATGTTGCTTTATTGTTGACCCCGCTACTGTCCTGGTAAGCAATGTATCTGTTGTGTGCTCTTTCCGAATGATGTCCTCTAAATCCGAAACTTTGTCTAGAGTCTCCTCTACACTCTCTGACCACTGGGACATCACAATCTTTTGGACAGTCACTAGCACACTCTTCCTGAACACTTTCCATTCGATTCCTAGGAGCACAACTTGACCCTGGAGGGATATCCCTTGGTTGTTTGGGGGTTTCCTGGTTCCTTCTATAGTTACTAACTGATTCACTTTCTTGCCCCACTCTATCATGACTGGAATCTTGGGGACGATTTCTGCCATCTCTGGGAAAGTCTTCAGAACAATCGCCTTTATGTGGGATCTCATTGTTGTTCAACTCCACTTCTTTCCCTTCATAGTGATAAAAACCATCATTGTCTTCTTCTTCGCTGTCCTCTTCCCCTTCTTCCTCAGTCTCTTCTTCATCCTCCTCGTCCTCAGCCATGGGGGCTTGTACGAAGGTTGTCTCTGTGATAGGCTCTGGGCGTTTGTAGACCATCGTTGGTGCATCTTGCTGCGGTGCCTTGTAAAAGCCTTCAGAGTGTTCCCAAGCCTTTTCTGGTTTACAGCTATCCCGGACTTTCCGAGATGTGCCGGGACACTCAGCACCATCTGCACCTTCATGACAGTCCATTCCTTCCATGTAGCTTTCATCCTCAGGACAACAGTGGACATAGTAGGTCATCCTATCCGCTTCGGTTTGCAGTTCCTCATCTTCCTCATAATCATGCTCCTCCTCGTCTTCCCCGGATGCTACATTATCATACTCGGACAGCGAGTCTTCTTCCATGCTATCTGGCTGAAGGGGGCTTTCGCCTTGGATGGAGTCGTCCCCAGACCCATCACTCAGACAGGACCTAGCTGGCGTAGGTGAGGGTGGTTGGATGTCCAGTTTGTCATTCCGAAGTTCCTCAGGAACTGGATCAACTCCATCTCCATAGAGCTTTTCACTTCTCTCAGGTGCAGTGCTAGAGGCTGAAGGGTTGAGCTGTGAAACAATGGCTCTGGTCCCTGGTCTTCTCCAGAGAGCCATGACTGGCTTCATCAGGTCCACAGAAGTGGGATTCTGTCAGCCCTGAAACAAGAAATGCCAAAAGTGAGTTTGATGAGTAAATTAAATATCCATGGAGCAGCAAATATGTGGAACATTCCTCATATTAAACCACTAAAATGAATTCAAGATCAAAATCACAATGTGTCTTCATCACACTGGAAGTGGAAGACTAGGGGGACAAAAAAGGTCCACTGTCCACTGTCAATAGTACAGCAATATATAAAGCACAGCTCAAACAGAAGCCACTTTCAAACCAAGCAGCTTTCTGTTGGTCAATGTGGTGAATCCATGTGACCAATTTGAACTTGAAATCTGCTTGGGGAAACTTTCACCATGAAATCCCATGCATGAGTCCTGAGTAGTAATGGGTCGATCATGAACGATTAGTTTATTTTGAACAAATCTTTAATATGACTTGGGAACAACGAGTTGTCTCAGAGAGTGAATTGTTCGTTCCCTTTCAAGGTAACTTGCACTGTGTCGGTAACTACACTTTGGGGAATGCCCTTAGCGTAGCGCACTCCACAAATTGTTGTTGCTGATGCAGTGTCTCATTTCCTTTCTCAGGGAACAAGGGTTACAGTCGTAACCTGAGATGTTTTGTGTTGACTGTGCATGTGCAATATCCTATAGGTTCTTTACAGGAAATGATTAGTTCATCACTCGAGTCTTCGGGTTTGGGTCCGAGTCGATCCTGTGACAGCCCCATAGAGGCTATCCATTCTGTACAGGAAAGAGAAATGATTAGTTCACCTCGACAAAAGAATGAGCTATACCGACTGCATAGCTTCAGCCTATGGGGTTGTCACGTGATGAACGAATAACTCGAACCCGAAGACTCGAGAGGTGAACTTATCAATTCTGTATCTGGTACCGACTGCTTAGCTTCAGCCTATGGGGCTGTCACGTGATGAACGAATGACTTGGCTCAACATCGTGATGGACGATGGCATCATCTATCAGCCCAACCCTATATGTAATGAAATAAAGTGTGCTAGTATCCAGCAAGTACTGGAAAAAAATGTCACTCAGGCATCATTGTGTGCAGTAATTTTCATCTACACATTGACTTTGTAATCCCTGAGCTGTATCAAAACCTCTGAGGAAAACAACCTCATCCAAATCAAGCACAGTACACCGCAGCATCAGGGAGACAGATCTGCACAATTCAGCAGGTGTATCAGCAGGAAACATGCTGATATTTTCCTGCACTACAGGGATTTCTCCCTTGATGAGAGGCATCAGATTCCCAGTGGAAATACGGCCTCCTTTTGATTATGTGACTCGCTTAATTTGTCCCCTTATACAACACAAGCTTGCTTCAACACAGATGGACAGATTTTTTTTTTTTTTTGTTTGAAATCTTCATAATTGTTTTTTTAGGATACTGAAAATCAGGAAACGTGGGATCTATAGTCAACACTTATTTGCAGATACGGAGCAACTGAACAAAGTTTGAAAACAACCTTTTAAGCATGGCTTAAGTGTCCAATACTTTTGTAGGCCATTGTTTAAGAATGGAAATTCAGGGGTGGCAGTAGAATGTTAAGATTTGCTAAGTTTGCTAATCTATCTGCATTTAATGTGGTTTGTATAAATTTGCAAAGTAAATTGATTCTTATTTCTCATGAATTACGCAACTCACAGTTTGCAATTTCAGATAAACTGTGGAAATTGGCCCACATCTTAAAAGAGAAAACAGCAAGCCTAAGCTGAAAATGTAGTCTTGGTTGAAGCTTGTAATCGAACACATTAGTATCGCTATTAGACCAGCAAGGAACTTCTGACTGGCCAATATACCCGTCTTCCTTAATGTTCCTTTATGTTCAGCGACTGTCAATGAATTTGCGGGGATTTTTTTCCCCCCATTTGGTCTAAATTGTAGATCTTTGTTATTCAGCAATGCATAAATATGCCTTCATTCACTTTTCTGTGAAGTTCATTTAATAAAATAGGTTTAAAATAAATACCATTTTGAGTATGTGAATACAATAAAACTTAGATTTAAATAGATTACCATTTAAATCTAAATAAGTAATTGTTCACTTGAACTAACAACAGGGTTCCCGCTCCTTTTGCCAAATAAAATTTCCATGGCATTTCCAGGGTTCACACATATTATGAACAATGAATTTAAATGATTTTTCTTAATTATGAAATTATTTTTTAAACTTCATTTTATAGAGATTGTACTCAGAAAGAGCCATTTCAATAAAATATTTAAATATTTTAGAGCAGAAAATAAGAAAAAACAAATCACTTTCCATAACTTCTTAAAATGCCCTGATATTTCCAGGTTTTACAAGCTTTTTTCATTCATGATAAGGAATAAAATCATTTAGATTGCACTCAAATTGAACAATTTCTAACTGCACTGAATATAATTAAAGGTGCAATATGTAATATTTTCTGTCCACTAGTGGTCGCGTGTTGAAAATGATGTTATAACAATACTCTTATATATTAGAATGTCATATTAAATGCTGGATGCCTTGTGTTGATAAATGGCATACAATTCATTTTAAAACATATTGTATAATGGAGAAAATTCTGTATTACTGTTACTAACAATAAAGCTGCATCTGATTATGCTATGTTAGCTACTTGACAAAATAGTGTTTTTCTCTGAGGCATGGTAAAGCATAGTACTCAAAATCAAGAAAATTAGATTTAAACAATAAGAGTAAACATGTTGAGCTATATAACAACAATTAGTTTACTGTCTATAAATATATCAAAACAGTTGTTCCCTTGCCTATTAAAACATGTAAATATTAAAGCGTCTTTGGTGTTTCCATGGTTTCTACAAAATAAAACCGGAAACAGAAGGTAACGCGGGTATGACGCAATTGACAGGCGACTCCTCACACGTCCCGGAGCCTTGGATAAAATTGCAATTTTCTCACTGCAATTTACAAATAATTGGAAACATTTGGGATATTGTAAGTACTCAAGTGAACAAAATATATATAACACTGGCCTAGTGGTTTTTGGATGTTTTACTGCAAAATTCTTACATATTGCACCTTTAAATGAAATACTTTAGAGCTTAACCTAACTTGAAAATGTATAAACACCATAGTAATTTCCATGACTTTCTAATCTTTTTGTTCAAATTTCCATAGCTTTTCTAGTCCTAGAATTTTTTTAATTCCCTTATTATACATATCCATATTTTACATTACCTGCATGACCAATGTGTGTGTGTGTGTGTGTGTGTGTAGGATGTGCCCATATCTGACAAACTAAATGGGCTGGTAAAGGACAATTACACAAATGCACAATCTGTCAAACATGGTCTGAAATGTAAAGGTGCAAAGGCAACCCCTAGACCTGCAGGGAGTTGCGGTCTCATCTAAATGTAAATGCTTTTGTCTGGACACTTCACTGCTGAATCAAATAAACAAAACATCTTAAACCAGCATAAGCTAGTAAAAGAACTTCAGCTTTGTTGGCCTTAGCTGGTTTAAACTGGTCTCTCAACCTGACCAAGCTGGTTATCAGCTGGATTAACTAGTCAACAAGCTGGTATTTAAGTCTGATCAGGTAAAAAAGTGTCCCAAACCTCTCTAAACACCCCAACAGACAACACAAGCGGTTTATGCTGGTTTTTTCAGCAATGTTGTATGGTCAGACAGCACATTAAGCTTACCCAAATGCATTTGCAAAACAGTCGTTCAATTCGGAATTGTAAATATTTTGAAAAGTTTCTAAATGAACCTCCTTCAGCACCAAAATAAGCCTCATATCCAGCGGTTCTGACGTCACGATCCATTCTTCCAGTGATCTCGAGGCTGAATTACTGCATCCATCGTCCATCGACCCGGACTCCTCACACAGCCCAAATGAATCACAAACACAGCCCATAATCCGTCAATCATGGCCAAAATGCTCTTGTTTCTGCACATAACATCATCATGAACATTTCCCCGCCTCATATCCAGAGAATATGAAGATACGTCGCCGTTTCAGCGTCATTACCGAGATGCCACATGCATGTGCACGCGCTTAAAACCTGCACTCACTCACAACGACAAAATACACGTGGTGATGAGCATTAGCACGTTGTGTATTTTGTCTTTTTAGTTCAGGTATTATAAAACTGACTAAAATCGAAGCATGTATATGTAACGACCGACGATAAGCTTTTAAAATGAAGAAGTGCTTACCGAAGCCAGTTTGGCGTTGCTCAACCAAATGAGTATTTGTCGTTGTATTGCTCAGACACTTACAGACCAAATGCTAGGACATGTCTTCCATGAACCACAGATGCTGAGGAACGTGGATGTAGCTTGTACACACACCCGTCCCTCAGCATCCCGGGACAGTGAAGCGCTTTATGACTTTTTTTAAAGAGACAGTCTAACATCACAGCAAAAATAGGCTACTAGCAAATACAATCTTTAGATTTTTCCTCAACTTATAAAGCATTTATTTCTCCGTGACAAGAAACCCCTTTCCTATCTGAAGTCAACAAACTTAAAACATAAGTAGTCTTGTCTTTATCAATCAAATTGGAAAAGCTGCATAACTGTATTGTGTACAGCATACTACATCAGTATACAATGCATTGCATAGCCTTCTGTATATTTTATAAAGTATGTTACAGTATGCAATAATAAACATAGTATAATCAGGGTGTCTGAATTTGCCCCCAAACCCTCATACTGTGCACTATTTCAGAGGACAGCCATTTGTGGTGGTGTCTGAAACCATAGTGGACATTATTGAATACACTCATTCAATCCCATAATGCACCACAAACAACTGATGTACACTCATCGGCTAGTTGCAAAAGAATACCCTGCACTGGAAGGGTCGTGCCAAATTAATTCCAGTGTCTTGGCAGAAGATGGTGTCCGCAGCACTTCTGGCGCACTCAGTGTCTTGTTTTCATTCACTCATTTTGTGTACTTTATTAGTGGAGTAATAAAGTGAATAGTGAATGAGGGTGTAGGGCGTGATTTCAGTTACAGTCCATTTGAAAACAGGTCAGGTCGATTCCCCAGCAAGTCTTGTAAAATATTGGAGATATTCCTAATATAGGACTACATTAGAAATATCTTCAATATTTTACAAGACTTGCTGGGGAATCGACCTGTTAGCACACGTACATCTCGGAGACGTCTATTTGATGTCTGTGTTTACGTCATGAAGATGGATTTTTTTTAGACTGTTTGCTTACCTGCAATACGTCTACAGGACGTTTCCTGTCAGATGTCAATTAGACGTTTAGAAGATGTCTTTAAGATTTTTATGGTTTACAATGTATGTAAAACTGACATCTCAAAGATGTCTATCAGATGTTTATAAACAGCAGATGCTTTCCAGATGAAGTGATCTTTAAAGGGTTAGTTCACCCAAAAATGAAAATTCTGTCATTTATTACTTACCCTTATGCCGTTCCACACTCGTAAAACCTTTGTTAATCTTTGGAACACAAATTAAGATATTTAGTTGAAATCCGATGGCTCCGTGATGCCTTCATAGGGAGCAATGACATTTCCTCTCTCAAGATCCATAAAGGTACTAAAAACATATTTAAATCGGTTCATGTGAGTACAGTGGTTCAATATTAATATTATAAAGTGATGAGAATATTTTTGGACCGCCAAATAATGACTTATTTAGTAATGGCCGATTTCAAAACACTGCTTCAGGAAGCATCAGAGCACAAATTAATCAGTGTATCTGTTGGGAGCGCCAAAGTCACGTGATTTTAGCCGTTGCCAGTTTGACACGCAATCTGAATCATGATTCGATACACTAATTCATTATTCTCTGATGCTTCATAACAGACCTCTTGGAGACGTATGGGTGCTATACAGTGGAACTTATTCAAGGTCAACACTATCTTAAATCTTTCTCTGAGAGATAGTCGTAGAGTCTGAAGAGCAGAACAATTTTCTGTAAATAGTTCATACAGTATAGATCATCATAGAATCCAGGTATGTTAAAGACCATAAAATCAAGACAATTTTCTTTGCATACAAAAACTCTTAAAAGACCCCATGAAATCAGTTGACGAGCAGTTGTCTTATTGGAACAGGAAGTTTGAGTGGGACAAATAGCGAGGACTGACAGTTGACTTCAGCTACATCACAGCCATGAACCATTCACCATTATTTACTGTTCGCTACTTTAGTTCACTAATAGTCAACAACTCTCTGCTGAGACGTCAGAATTAACTATTCTGTAGCTGGTAACTGTTGAGTGTACATTGGTTGTACACTTGTTATTGCAGTGCATTATGGGATTGATTGAGTGCTCTTGATTATGTCCCCTATGGTTTCAGGCACCACTACAAATGGCTGTTCCCTCAAACAGTGCACGGAATGAAAGCGAGGCTATGTGGGACAGACATACATCTCTTCAGTGGGTTTTGTTATTTAATGTGTTTTTAGACCGTTATGCTGATGCAACACTGCAAAAAATATCTTTCTGAGAAATTTCAGTAGACAAAAAAAACCCAGACAATATGAGCTGTGGAAAATTATAAGTGATCTTGGAGCTTTATACAGCTCATAACAGCGGATGCCATTGAAAATACTGTAAGGGGCCATTCACACAGAATGCGTTTTTCCATTCCAGTGTGCTACTGTTCCATTGTTTTCTATGTAAATGCACGCTAGAAGGACATGTATGACTGTTGCACTCGCGTCTTGCTTTTAAAGCATCTCGCTTATGACATGGGCTGTGTCCGAAATCGCGTACTGTTTACTTGGTACTACATTTGAATTTAAATTTACTTCACGACTGTTGAAAAAGTATGTTCTATATAGTACGAATGCGTGTAGTATGAATGAATTCGGACGTACTACATCCGCTATGTATGACCTACCAGCATCAGTTACGTCCCTTCAACTCCATTCACAAATCCTCTCCTGTGGCCTCATGGGATAGTAAAGTGTCCATTGTATGGGCACTTCAGAATCTTGCTGGAAGTAGTAAGTCATTCGGGTACTTTCCGCCTACTGTTTTTCGAATACAATGAATTCGGACATACTACTCTGGTCACACACTGTTTTTTGCGTACTATATAGTAGAGTAGTATTCGATTTTGGATGCAGCGATGGCGTTATAAAAATGCTGCGCTCAAGTTAAATTCAGTTCAACGCCTCTTGACCTTGCGTTTTTTCCTCATTCCGCTGCCCGTGTTTCGCATTTTTCAAAGCAAAAATGCATGTTTGAACGAGCCCTAAGTCTATCCCTCACTGCTTCGCTTTCATTCCTGTTATGGCGGTGCTCTGAATAATGTCTATATTTCTGACGACGCATGATTTGCGGGACAATTTTGACAGTGAAATTTTGAGGGACAAAAAAAAGGTCTATTTTCAATAGTGCAGTGATAAATTAAGCATTTAAAAAGTAACTTTAACTAAGCAGTTTTTTGTTGGTCAATAAGGTGAATCCGCACCAACAAATGAACTCGATTCTAAATCTGTTTGTTATCCCTGGATGGAGCTCTGACAGAGTTAGTCCAGGAAGATTTGTCTGTAAGGGTACTGTTTAAACGCACAGCTACCTGACAAATATTTTTACAGCTATCCCTCTGCTTGAGGAAGATCCATTTAGATCCTCTCTGATGGATAGATCCATTTAGATCCGCTCTGACAGACAAAAAAGTTGAGTTATCCCTCCAGCGTGAGGAAGATCCATTTAGATCCGCCCTGATGGATAGATCAATTTAGATCCACTCTGATGGACAAAAAAGTTGAGTTATCCCTCCAGCGTGAGGAAGATCCATTTAGATCCGCCCTGATGGATAGATCCTTTTAAATCCGCTCTGACAGACACCAAAGTTGAGTAGAGTTATCCCTTGATGGAGCTCTGGATAGAGTTCGTCCAGGAAGATATGTCTATAAGGGTATTGTTTAAACGCACAGCTACCTGACAAATATAAATATTTTTACAGTTATCCCTCTGCGTGAGGAAGATCCATTTAGATCCGCCCTGATGGATAGATCCATTAAGATCTGCTCTGATGGACAAAAAATTTAGTTATCCCTCCAGCGTGAGGAAGATCCATTTAGATCCGCTCTGATGGATAGATCCGTTTGATCCGCTCTGACAGACACCAAAGTTGAGTAGAGTTATCCCTGGATGGAGCTCTGGATAGAGTTAGTTGAGGAAGATTTGTCTGTAAGGGTACTGTTTAAACGCACAGCTACCTGACAAATATAAATATTTTTACAGTTATCCCTCTGCGTGAGGAAGATCCATTTAGATCCGCTCAGACGGACTAAAAAGTTGTTATCTCTCCAGTGTGAGGAAGATCCATTTAGATCCGCTCAGACGGACTAAGAAGTTGTTATCTCTCCAGTGTGAGGAAGATCCGTTTAGATCCACTCTGATGGATAGATCCGTTTAGATCCTCTCTGATGGACTAAAAAGTTGTTATCCCTCCAGTGTGAGGAAGATCCATTTAGATCCGCTTTGATGGATAGATCCGTTTAGAATCGCTCTGACGGACAACAAAAAACTCCCTGAAGCTTCCTAACTCTTCCATCCAGATAGTGGTATTCTCTGTTTTTACTGTTATTTTTATTTCTTATGCATTCCATTTTTATTATTATTATGTTTTTTTTTTTTTTTTTTTAATTACCATTGTGTATGAAATGTGCTATACAAATAAAATTGCCTTTCCTAAATCTGTGTGGGGGTATTTTTGTCCTCATGCAAAATTCCAGATTGCGTGGCGACCGCAACTTTAGTTGGTTGTAGGGGGAGGTGTGTTCTAGTGATATTTTGATTGGACAAAATCAGCATAGTGCAGGATGAGTCATCAATATTTTCTTCCTTTTTCTAGTAGCGAGAGACTGTAAACTTTTAATGAATATCCTAACAGTTATTTTGTCAGTGTTTATTAGCATATGGCCTCAGAGCTAACACACATGGACTAAAAACACAAAACTGTAAGTTTGATTTGAGGGAGTGTTTAAATAAACTGTCAATGTTTAAGAACATTATTCATTACATTCATTTATTTACTTTGTAGGGAGCAATGCCTTGCATTTATGTGACTGTTGGCCTTTATTTTGAAATGTCTGGAAATCTTCCCACAGTGTGTTCAGCTTCACTCCTTCATTCCCCTCAGCGACACAGACATCATGGCGGACGCCGATTCTTGGGGTGAGAATTTGTGTAAACTTCACCGTTATTTTTCTTTTCTGTCCGTTCGAATTTCTATTAATATGTTTTCTCGAATAAATTGTCGCCATAAAGCACGGATGTCATTAAGCAGTCTGTCTAAACGCTCTGTTGTTTTCCAGATGCTGATAGTTTCGAGCCCGAGGAGCCCCTCAAAAAGGCGGCAGTTCATGACAAATGGGAGGGCGAGGATGAAGAGGACGACGTGAAAGTTAGTAGCAGATGCTTTTTTGTCGTTCACAAATCATAATGTGTGTTAATTTCTTTAACAATGAAGAAGTTACAGTCAGCTAACTCTAGCTAGCTACTCCTGCTAACTCTAAAGTGTCAAAACATCCTGGTGATTATGAGTCTAAATATGTGTCCAGTTAGTATTAGCATAGGCGTACACCTGCTTAAAGACATAGTTAGACAGTGAAATCATAGTAATTATATGAACTAATTCCATGCTAAAGGTATGTCTTTGCTTACACTTAGTAATAATTACTGTACTTAGACTTTTCACAGCTGAACATCACTGTCATCTGTTGCTAATCTCAAATGATCACACATCATGTCTCAAAGTAGTCAGCCTTCATAAGAGGTTAGATTGATTTTATTTATGTGGAAGTAAAGATCTCCAGCTAATCTGTTCATTTATTCAACCTAGCACCATGCTTTAATTTGTGTTTTGAAATGCATTTTTTACGTAGGATAACTGGGATGATGATGAGGAGGAAGAAAAGGAGGAAGAAAAGGAGGAAGAAAAAAAGACAGGTACAGTGATAATGAAATGCATAAATTGGTACAGTCAAAATAGCTCAATGATGCATTGTACTCTGCCTTTTGAGGTTCAATTTTGTATTTTGCATATATAGAGGCTGAAGCTAAACCTATAGAAAAGAAGAAACTCAGTGAAAAGATAAAAGAAAAGGAAAATTTACAAAGAAAAAAACAAGAGGAGCTCAGAAAACAAGTAAGTTTAGACATGGCAGTGTTTCACTTGTTTTTTTTCCCAGCAAAAAGTTATGTTTAACATTTTCTAACTTGTTTAATATTTGATGTACATTGTGACCCTTTTGACAGTGTTTTTATAATCAGCATTTGTAACTCCCATTTTTTTCATTTTATATGCAAACACTACTGTTCAAAAGTTTGAGGTAAGTAAGATTTGTTTTTAAAAACATTAATATGCACAGTATGTTAATATGTTTATTCAGCAAGGATGGATCACATTGATCCTAAGTGACAGTAAAGACATTTATAATTAGGGCTGGACCCGATGAAAGATCTTTCTAGTATTCGTTTATTTAAGCCATTAGTTGACTAAATGCATAGTTATATATGGTTTCATTGGATGCACGCACATTGCCACTGTTAAGGCTTGTTCACACCGGGACGTTTTTTTCCCGTGCGTTTTTCGCCAACGTTTAACACCTCTGTGACTAAACAAGGGCCCCCATTGTGAGTGTGCACACTGACGCTCAAAACGGCGAAAAAGCGTAATTTAAAAAAGTAGCCTCTGGTTCGTCTTTTTTTTTTTGGTTTGACGCTCCGCGTTAAAAACTGGCCGACCAATTAAATTGGCGCTTTTGCTCGCGTGCCTGGAGCTGCTGAAGTTACAGTAAAACATGACTTGGTGGCGCTCAAGCACAAAACGGTCTTGCCGAGCACACATTGATACCAAGACGACAAAGAGAAAGTAAGTAGACGAGGAAGACCCCTACAGACTATGGGTGCTCTGCCAGTTCTTGGCCACACCAATAGAGGTGTATTATATTCCATTTTATTTCTGTGTTTTTTTTTTTTTTTTTGTTTTAAATTCAAGAAATGTAGTTGAGAATGTATTTCATAAATATGTTTATTTGCACTACCGTTCACTTGCAATACTGTCATTGTGACATCGTTTCTGACTACCATCTCCTCATTTCATGTTTATGCCATGTCATTTTATATCTGTAATTTTATCTTTTTTAATTTTAATAATATCTAAATTCATAAACATGTTTATTTGTACTACCGTTCACTTGCATTAAGCACTAGCGCCATATTCTGTCAGGGGGGGAATTTGCACGTTCACTCGGCGCATCGCCAGTGAATATCGTTTTGGTATGAACAAGAAAAACGCTGACGATAAGCGCGCACAATAATTGTCCCGGCTTTACGCGACTGGCCCGAAGTTAACTTTTGGTCTATGTTTGTTGAACTGGTCTGGTAGTAACTTTGTCGCATTTAAGTTTGGCCCAGTAATGCTGCTTTTCTTCTACTGGTAACCCAAAATAATACTGGCTAGGCATAGTTTTAACTTGTTAGCTGTTGTAATTTACTTATTTATTTTGCTTGCTATCAGAAATAATCTACTCTAGAGGGACTCTGCTGTTATAAATTAGTCTGCTGGAAGTTAAGTTTGGGCCACAAAACGTTCATTTTTGTTGTTGCTGTTGAAACAGTCTATATTTATTAATTAAATATATATGGGGGGTGGTACTAAACTATCATGAGCCTACATAGGCATAATATAGCCTATTCCATGCTCAAGTGCGCACGTAAAGCTTTAAGGTGCCGTAGAATGGAAAATTGAATTTACCTTGGCATAGTTGAATAACAAGAGTTCAGTACATGGAAATGACATACAGTGAGTCTCAAACACCATTGTTTCCTCCTTTATATGAATCTCATTTATTTAAAAGACCTCCGAAGAACAGGCGAATCTCAACATAACACCGACTGTTACATAACAGTCGGGATCATTAATATGTACGCCCCCAATATTTGTATATGCCAGCTCATGTTCAAGGCATTACACAAGGGCAGCCAGTATTAATGTCTGGATCTGTGCACAGCTGAATCATCAGACTAGGTAAGCAAGCAAGAACAATAGCGAAAAATGGCAGATGGAGCAATAATAACTGACATGATCCATGATAACATGATATTTTTAGTGATATTTGTAAATTGTTTTTATAAATGTTTCGTTAGCATTTTGCTAATGTACTGTTAAATATGGTTAAAGTTACCATCGTTTGTTACTGTATTCACAGAGACAAGAGCCGTCGCTATTTTCATTTTTAAACACTTGCAGTCTGTATAATTCATAAACACAACTTCATTCTTTATAAATCTCTCCAACAGTGTGTAATGTAAGCTTTAGCCACGGAGCACTATCAAACTCATTCATAATCAAATGTAAACATCCAAATAAATACCATACTTACGCGATTAGACGCTGCATGACGAACTCTTTGAAAAGATCCATTTTGAAGGTTATATTAGTTGTGTGAACTTTGTTTATGCAATGTATTAGAGTTGCAGGCTCGGGGGTGGGGAGCGTGAGCATTTAAAGGGGCCGCAGCCTGAATCGCCGCATATTTAATGATGCCCCAAAATAGGCAGTTAAAAAAATGAATAAAAATAAATCTATGGGGTATTTTGAGCTGAAACTTCAGACACATTCAGGGGACACCTTAGACTTATATTACATCTTGTGAAAACGCGTTCTACGGCACCTATAATAAAGCACACATAAAATCTTAATGGCTTTAAACTTTTTAACAGTAGTGTATTTAAATATATATATATATATATATGTGTGTGTGTGTATATGTGTGTATATATGTATGTATATTATATATATGTGTAACTCATACATTTTTATTAATAGAATAAGTGTGACAAGGATATAGCAAGACTTTTACTAAGCATAAATGTAATTTTTTTAACAGTTAGAGTCGTCAAAAAGCAGCACAGAACTCACACCAGAAGAGGAGCTGGCAGAAAAACTTAGAGTGAAAAAACTACAGGAGGATTCAGACTTAGAACTAGCAAAAGAGGCATTTGGTAAGTGCTTTCAGGTAGAGTTGTCTAAAGTACTGAAATTTAAAAAATGTGATGCTTTGAGCGCTGTTGAGCGGATTCGTAAACACCTCGGATTGGCCATTGTGTTCACGCACTCAATAGATAAGTCTGTGATTGGCTACAATGATCAACGCTACAAAAACAGTTTTGTAAATAGTCATCAATGACGCTTGCACAGATACACATAAACACCTCAGTGTGCTTTCAAACTCTCTGGTGCATTAATCATTGTAGCAAATCACAGACATATCTGACGAGCATGTGAACACAATGGCCAATCAGAGGTGTTTACGAATCTGCTCAACAGTGCTCAAAGCGTCACATTTTTTAAATTTCAGTACTGAAGTCGGTACTTTTGACAACTCTATTTTCAGTATATCCAGATCTACATTTTTACCCATAAATAGGCTTGAATTTTTTACTTTTATTCTCTTTGCAGGTGTAGTATCAAATAATGTTACAGGAATTGATGCAATGAGTCCCTCTTCAAAAGAAGACTTTACAGAGTTTGAGCGGTTGCTAAAAGAAAAAATTTCTCCCTATGAAAAGTCTATACACTATTCCAGCTTTTTAGAGACACTGTTTAGGGACCTGTGTCTTTCATGTAAGTATGCCTCATTTTTAATAGTTTTTCTTTTATTCTCAATGTAAATCATGTATGACACTTTTGGTTTTGCAGTGGAAGTTGAGGACTTGAAGAAAATTAGCAACTCACTAACAGTGTTACTAAGTGAAAAGCAGAGGCAAGAAAAGGTATGAAATCCATTTAATGCCAAACATTTACTAACTCTTAGTACATTTTCTTTTTCAATGTTTTATACATACACACACACACACGTTGTCGGGCAGACACCTCGTATGTCCAGATCCGCTACTTTTCAGGAAATGGGAAAAACACTATTTAAAATAAAATAAATTAAACACTGTTGTCAAAGTTCATATTGTGGCTTTATATATGTTCAGACACTTGCGTCATTATATTTACATTTTACTAAAATCAAGCTCAAATGGAGTTTCAAGGTTTTAATAAATTTATGAGAATTTTGGACATGTTTTGTCCATCAGTAGGTGGCATCTGAGGCAGTAAGTGCATCACATTATGTTAGGATGATAAAAGGAAAATGTATATATGTAAGTTACATTAAAAAATAACCAAATTTGTTTTTCATTAAATCATAGTCGATATATAAAAGTAATAAATAAGCAAAATACTGTATATTTGACTTAAATAATTAACAGATTAACATCGGGGGGAAAAAGTGCGACAAGTAGTAGCCTTGTTCGCACCCTGTTCACTATGAAAATAAAATAGGCAAACATATTAAAATTTACTCTCAATTTAATTGATACCAGTTGTGTGGTAAAAGATAAGCAAATTCCCTGCCAATGGACTTTAATTTCTGACAGTATGCTGTCAAGTCACTGGGTATCAGACGTAAATATGTTGTGGGGCTATCATGCAGTAAGTTAATTTTGTAACGTTAGCAAAAAAAATTTTGAAACATTTCTTTGAAGAACTTGACCATAATTATGAACACAAGATTAAATGTAACATAAAACAAGTGACTATTTGTTGTTAAAATCCTTATTATTGGCAAAAATTATGTACATTTTTAGGTCTCATTGTTCGTTTGGACGGCCATGTTGCCACTGTAGCCGGCGTATTCTCATACCACTTCGTTTGAAGGGGGTCCTGAAAAAATCTTCATTTGAAGTGCTATCTGGCCCTTCCCTCTACCCCTACAACCAAAAGAGAATCAACGCACTCCTACCCCTTCAATGCGCAAAACAGAGGGGTAGGGGTAAGGGGTAGAAATGGGATTGGGCCTAAGGGCGATTTCACACCTATGGATTGGTTGTTTTTCCGAAACGGGGACTAAATTTGTTACAATGTTGCATTTTCTTATTGGTTTGGTTTGCATTCACACGGCAATATTTCAAAGCGTACCAAAATGTGTTATGCAAGTCACATGCGAGTACAACTGTCCTCTTATCGGTCAATTTTCTCAGCGTCATCCATCAAACTGATTGACAAGTTCTTATTGTGGCTTTATTTGTGACCGTCAAGACGCATGCAAACATTATACAAATGTAGCCTTCATTACCGCTGTTAAATAATATACTACATTCATATTAATGCTGCGGCAAATTCAAACGCGCTCTCTCTGGATCCCCCAGTGCTGTCTAGTAGGTTAACTGTGTCACGTATGAATGTATTAATGCAGCAGAGCGGGAATCAAGGCTTCGTCGGGACAGCATTCTCGCACAGAGAAGCGCAATTACACAATGTTTAAGATGAAGAGGTGCTCTTTGGTTTCAACTACGGTAACTAATGTGTTCACTCACAGAATAAGAAATTGCTGCTTTTTATATAACACATTTCCCATTATGAAATTTGATATCGTTTGGTTCATTGGTCCGTTGGGTCAGATTGCTTTCACATCTCAAGCTAACAGCTCCACAGTTCGTTTGAAAGCGTACCGAGACCACCTCTTCAAGGAGGTCTTGGTACGATTGTTTGGTCCGCTTTTGGTGCGCACCCGAGTGCGATTGCTGCATTCACACCTACCCAAACAAACCGCATCAAAGGGGACAACGTGTGTGTGTGTATGTGTATGTTAAATTAATAAATTAATATATTATAATTATTTTTTGGTCCTAAATATTTTATATATATTTTTTTTTATTCAATAGGCAAACAAAGGTAAAAAGAAAAAGAAGGGAGTTTTACCAGGAGGAGGTTTAAAAGCCAAGCTGAGAGATGATCTGGCAGACTACGGGGAGTTTGACGGTGGTTATGCACAAGACTATGAGGATTTCATGTGACCAAGGCTTCACCCATTGATAACTTTTGCTGATTGCTGAACCATACACCTTAACAGCATGACCTTACCCCACAGTCAGGCCCACTACCAGAACCATGCTAGAAAACGTCAGCCCGCGCAATGCACACTATCCCCTCAAAGAGGTTTATGAAGAGAATGAATTAACTGAGGTATTTTTCTCTGTTGTGAATTTAGGTCAGTGTTTGTCGGAATAATAAAACCGATAAAATGGGCGGCTCCTCACAAATGTGAACCTACAGTATCGATTAATCGTGACAGTCCAGGCTTATATGAACAAAGAGTGTTATTGTTCGGTAACTGCTACTTGGAAATAAATTACATTCTATGCAAATTTCTTTCCGTATTGATCTCAATTTGCTTCGGTCGTTATCCTTTTTGAATGGGATGTTTCTTTTGCAAACCAGGCCGACCCCAATACAACCTGATGTGATGATATCTAAGTAGTCACATGGTTCATCAATCATGTCTACAATCAAACGTTTTATTTGTTTTTGTTCATAGACGATAGTGAGCTCATTTGTTTAGATAAGTAAATCTAGATTGTAGCATACTTAATGTAAGCATAATACATTGAAAGTAACACCTTTACGTTTGTAGCTCCTAATGCATTCCATGTAAAGTCTAAGACCAAAAGTATCACTAAATGAACTGTGTTAAAGATACATTGCAGCATTATTAGGATTACCTCAATTTTTGCAGAGCAAAATATGCGAATTACAAATATAACTCATGTTTTCAATGCAGCAAGTTATGCAGTTACTCATTTGACCTCAACCATGCCAGCAAAGAATGAGCGTGATTCTTCTGCTGCTGATGAATAAGGGACTGAATGGTGATGTAGGGTCTTTTCAGGCATCGTTGTTTGGCTTTCCATTTTCTTGACAACTTTAAGTGTGGTAGACATGCTTTAAAGAGACTTACGATCAGCAAAGCCGATAATAGGACTCTGCACTGTTTTATAAAGATCTAATTTAATAAAAGTTGCTGAAAAATCATTAGTTGTTCTGTCTTTTTTGTTTTGTATTGTCTGGTATATCCGTAACCATTGCACAGTCTATATAAACTTGCTGAGAGATGAAACAATTATATGCTAATTTACAGAATGCTGTTGATCAGGCTTCAAGCATGAAATGAAAATGTTTTGTAAATGCATGTTATAGATCTTCTTGTGAATGAGTTATCCATATGTTGAAATCTTTTTAAACAAAATATAACTGAATCTTCCAATGAAATCACCAGACTTCTCCAATCATTTAGTAAACACTTCTCCACAATCGACTACATGCATGCATTCATTCTTGTGTGCAACAACCACATTTCACAATCCAATTAACAATTAATGGATATAAAAGTTTATATTTTTCAAGATAAAAAGCATTTATTTTTTGTTTTTTACAAATATGAATTATTCATAAATATGTTCCTGGGGAGTCGCACCACATGACAACCACATTTTGCAACTGGAACTAACCTGCTATTTTAACCTGTTAACAGTCACCCTCATTTTCTTTTAAACATGGACATGAAAATGCACCATCCAAACTTGAGGGCCGTTTACACAACACCGTTTTCAACTAATAATGGAAAACTTTTTATGCGCTTTGGGTATTCATTTATACATCAATGGTATTTTGAGGGCCTGAAAACGAAAACTTGAAAATTGGTTTCAAAATGTATGTTTTTGAAAACGATACCATTATCATAACAAAACCATGAATTGGTAAAAACGGTGATGTAATGTGCATGCATTTTATATGTTAAGTCTATAGGAACGTAGGAAAGAGACTTTGCTAACTACTGGCCTGGCATAAATAATAGAGCGTTTTTAGTTATTTTTCGCGGATCCATGTGAACGGGGATCGTTTTTACATTGTTTTAACGTACCCTTAAATGGTTGTAATTCATGAATGCTTTGGAATACAGACCAGGTTGGTCTATTTTAAAAGACGTCACTGCAGGTTATTGCTGAAATTAATGCACTTAAAAAAAAGTTATAGAAGTTTATAGCATTCTCATGTCAAATTAATACATTTCTGTCACAATATCACTTTGATCACAAAACAGTCAACCAATATGGAACCTTGAGCCTTTTCAACAATTTTGTCAAGATTTGAAAAAGATTTGATTATAAAATAGTGCAGTAAATTTGGTAATATAAAACATGACACCGCCCACTTGGGGGAGGAGCCTGCTAAAAGTTTTTAAAGTACGTTATGGTTTTCACAGGATAAAATTTAACACCTACTAGTGTTAATGGTTATATTTTCATTGACAGTCAGGAGGATCTACAGGAGTTCTCTATGATATTTCATATATTCTTTTTTTTTGTGTTTTTTTCATGTTGGTCACACTACTTTTATTTTTGCAAACAAAAGTTTTCTTTCAATATTAATAATCAGCGAAGCAATTTTTTCATAAGAAATAGTAAAGATCTACTTTAAAAGGTTTTCTTTTTATGAATTTCAGGACATTGGTTACTTTACACCCCCTAAAAATATCAAAATGAATTTTAATCGAGAAAAACATGCCCATCATAGATGTACGAGTTGCATTTTATGTATTTTGAAAAAATAATAGACCAAGACAAAAAAATGAGCTCCATTTCATTGACTTTTATTCTTTTAAATAATTCAGCACTAATAAATCATTCACAATAAGACTAGAAAATTATCTTTTAATAATCTTTTATTGTACTTTTCCATTAATTTAGTTAAAACAACATTAAAATTGCATTTATACAGAATTTTATTTATACAAGCATTTTCACTCACTTTATCATCTAATATTTTATTATCTACAGTAGATGTTTATTAAGGATAAAGCGGTCAAGGGTGTGACCTTTGAGACTGTTCTGAAAACTATAGCCAGACGGAAAGGGGTGTTTTATTGCGTAGTAGCTTATGAAAACGGTGCACACAGGTCTTCTCAGATAACCTGCCAATGTTCCAATCTTGTCCTTGTTGCTCATGGCCGATTATCTTGATCACACCGTGAATTGCACCCTCTACTATTGGTCATGTGACCTGTGCACAAAGGGTCCAGTCTTTTCCCCTTGGTCCAACTTATTGGTTTTCAGACAAAAAGAAAACAACAGAGCGATTGTAAAGATAAGACTTGGGGATAATTAACAGCAAATCCAGACTCAACAAACGTAATTCCCTCATCATCCATTGGTTGTGAAGAAGGGAGGAGGTTTGTTGGTATGAGTTTGAATGATGTGTGTGTGTGGTCGTAAAGTGTGGTCTTGGTTGTGAGGCCCGTTATATAAACGGGGTGTACGGTTCAAGCCGACCCATCTCGAAACGTGAAACCCAACCATGAGTCCACGCGTCTTCTCAATCTTGGTCATTTTGTGGCTGGTAATGGCTGTGGAAATGGCCACCTTGGAGGGTCAGCAGATCCTCCAAGCCTTGCACTGTCCACCCTGCGAACGCATTCATTGTTCCCCTCGTAGAGCGCTGAAGCTCCAGTGTCAGGGTGGTATAACCACTGGGATTTGCGGTTGTTGTCCAGCCTGTGCCAAACTCGCAGGAGAAAGCTGTGGAGGCACCTGGGACTACCTGGGGAAGTGCGATGAAGGGCTGGTTTGCGTTTACCAAGAAGCTACAGATGGAAAACCAGAGGCAGAACTCAAGGGAACCTGCAAATCAGGTATCACTGAAGCTGAAGATGCCAAGTTACTCTGCCCACATGTTACATACATAGAATACTAAAGGTCCAAATTAAAGTGCAAAGTTGGTTCTTGAATTCAGGTTTCTCATGGGCATGGACAATATCAGGTAATACCAGGCCTGAGAAGTCATGGAAAATTATCTTAAAGGAAAAATCATTAAGATTTCTATAGTTGATTTTCTAAATTACTGTATTTAGTTGCTAAAAATGGCTCTTTTTGAGTGCATTAGCCTTTTTAAAAACTTGTAACGCACATATTTATGCCTTATTCTGCATGACCATATTCTACATCTCTTAATCCTACCCAATACCGAAACAACTACCTTACTATTAATTAGCAGTAATTAGGAGTTTATTGAGGCAAAAGTTGTAGTTGATAGTTGGTTAATAGTGAGAATTGGACCCTAATCTAAAGTGTGACCATTTATTTAAATGTTTCCACTCATGAACGGATGGAACAGTCATTGTAATGTGTTGGTTAAAAGGAGTGAGAAGCCTGTGAATTATACAAGAGCTATATGAAGATTCAACAGGGGTTTTCAAACGAGTCCAGGGACCCACCGGAGAGCCACAGTAGGGGTTGCTTGGGAAAAAATGTCAGAGAAAAAATATAAATAATAGTAGTAATAAACATCTTTTGGTAACACTTTATTTTAGGGTATTTTAACTAGTTGCTTATTAGCTTGCATATTAGAATATTGGCTGTTTATTAGTAATTATTAAGCACATATTAATGCCTTATTCTACATGACCTTATTTTACATTCTTAAACCTACCCAATACCTAAACTTAACAATTACCTTACTAACTATTAATAAGAAGTAAATAAGGAGTTTATTGAGGGAAAGTCATAGTTAATAGTTTATATGTGTTCCCTATACTAAAGTGTTAACCAGCTTTTTATTGAACTTACTGTTTTATTCCATTGATAGCCATAGTTTTCCACACACATAGTTTTTCGTCACTTTGGAATTATAAGGTTCTATCTGACATTTTTGTCAAAATTGAGTTGTTCATCATATATTGATATACTGTTATAGTTTGTCTTTGAGTTTTTTTCTATTAAGTTTTAGTTCTTAGTTATTTTAGTACTTCAACTTAAATTAAAACAGTTTAAATAATTTTTTTATATATATTTTATTAATGTTTATTCTATCTATATCTATGTACATAAGGCATGGATGGTATGAAATAAATGAAAAGTGCTACGCAAATAAATTTAAATTTAATTGACAATATTTCAATTTTGCTATACATCTACATAGTTTCAAATTTTATGAATTTATTCTGGTTGTAATATAACAACAACATTAAAAGCAATCATTTTGGAAACATGTTATCTTCATAATATCACATATTTTTCTCACATAGTATAATTTCCTCACCAAACTTTATGCCTTAAAACATTTATCTGCCTTTATATTTTACATTTCCCTATAGCGATTCCCTATATCCCTATGGGTTTTTGCCATCTAATAGTATGAAAACCCCTGTGTTACAATCTCATCATGAGGAGCGCGCACCTGCTTATGTTTTAACTTTATATCCACTCTTGAAGAAACGGCATCATCAAGGTTAATGTCATTTATGAACTGTGAAGAGAGATACGGCAGTCAAGGATTCCTTTGATCTCGGAGCAATTTCCCATAAAATCAAAGCTCTGATTGTTCTTATCTAGACAGTGATGAAATCCACAACCCTTCCTGAAGAACTGCATCCGTATTGTAACGGGATTCCATCAATTTTATTGTCTGTTTTTTTCTTTGACCTGCAGAACAATATTTCACAATGTATTTTATTATTTGGCACTTATTGCATTCATTTTCAATGCATTTTGGATTTGTATTTCCAAACAGTGCTTGAGGTTCTCAAAGCCGACACTTGCAGACCTGAGTGCACATGGGAGTTCTGCAAGGCAAATCCCAATGAAATATGCTCAGCAAGGTAACTTTTCTACATTAAGTTTTGATATTTGATTAATCTTGAATGATTTCAGACTAAGTTACTGGCATCTGTTGTCTCTTTCATTTGTGCTTGATGAATATTTCCCGTCGCAGGTCTGTGTCGATGCAGAAGCGTGAGTGTGGAGGTCACTGCCAGCACACAACCTGCTCCAGCTGCTTGGTTCTCAGACCTCCATCTTGTGCTCAGACCTGTTCCCCAACAGACCACGTCTGTCTGCATCGCTTTGGAAGGTGTGTGCGTGGTCACCTGACCGAAGACAAACATCCAACTGTCTGCCACCAGAACCTACAGGTCAGTTTTACTGTTGTCTTGCGCTTTATCATTCTGTTTTTGACATTAAGCTGAAATATAATTGTTTATTTATATGATCATTACAATATTGTTTTTTTTTTTATTAAAACAAAATGATTTTATTGAAGTATACTTTGGGGCCAAAGGGTTAGTTCACCCAAAAATGAAATTTCTGTCATTAATTATTCACCCTCATGTCGTTCCAAACCCATAAGACCATCTTCAGAACACAAATTAAGATATTTTTGATGAAATCCATGAGCTTTTTGGCCTCTGATAGCAATGTTATTACCACTTTCAAGCCCCAGAAAGGTAGTCACATGGACTATTTTAAGACATATTTACTACCTTTCTGGGGCTTGAAAGTGGTAATAACACTGCAGTCTATCGGAGGCCAAAATGCTAATTTTATCAAAAATATCTTAATTTGTGTTCTGAAGACGAACAAAGGTCTTACAGGTGTGGAACGGCATGAGGGTGAGTAATTAATGACAGAATTTACTTTTTTGGGTGAATTAACCCTTTAAACCGTATATATATTAAATGGGGTATATGTAGAATTCAAAAACTCTTGTTATTAGCGACACCGGTGGCCGTTAAGTGAACTGCAGACAGTACCTTAGTGCTTGTGCTTGCGCTTGTAACGTACAAGAGACTGACCGGCGAAGTTCTTTTTCGTTCTTCGCTTAGGGTAAAAAGAATTTGGAAATAACTTTGCAGCGATATACTAATAACAAACATCCAGACGCTGTAAATGACAGCGGTGAGAGAAAGCATCTGATCATAGCAATGTGGATACGTCAGTCTACAGGCTTTCAGAGAAAACTTAGGAAGTCGGGGAAGGTCTTTTCACACATTGACAATAAAAATGCATTTAATACATGAAAATTCTTACATATACCCCCTTTAAATTATAAAATATATATGAAAAAATAACTATATATTTCATATATTACAAATAATTCTAAATATTATAAAAAAAATTACAATTATATATACACCGATCAGGCATAACATTATGAGCACTGACAGGTAACACTGATTATCTCTTCATCACGGGATATATCAGGCAGCAAGTGAAAATTTTGTCCTCAAAGTTGATGTGTTAGAAGGAAAAATGGGCAAGCGTAAGGATTTGAGCGAGTTTGACAAGGGCCAAATTGTGATGGCTAGATGACTGGGTCAGAGCATCTTCAAAACTGCAGCTCTTGTTGGGTGTTCCTGGTCTGCAGTGGTCTGTATCTATCAAAAGGATAGTGGTGAACCAGCGACAGCATCAAGGGCGGCCAAGACTCATTGATGCACGTGGGGAGCGAAGGCTGGCCCGTGTGGTCCGATCCAACAGATGAGCTACTGTAGCTCAAATTGATCTAGAAGTTAATGCTGGTTCAGAGGTGTCAGAATACACAGTGCAACGCATTTTGTTGCATATGGGGCTGCAGACCAGTCATGGTGCCCATGCTGACCCCTGTCCACCGCCAAAACCTCCAACAGTGGACACGTGAGCCCTACCCTACTTTGACACATATCACCTACCCAAGCATTGTTGCAGATCATGTACACCCTTTCATGGAAATGTTATTCCCTGGTGGCTGTGGCCTCTTTCAGTGGGATAATTCACCCTGACACAAAGCAAAAATGGTTCAGGAATGGTTTGAGGAGCACAACAACGAGTTTGAGGTGTTGTCCACATTCCCAGATCCCAATCCAATCGAGCATCTGTGGGATGTGTTGAACAAACAAGTCCAATCCATAGAGGCTCCACCTCGCAACTTACAGGACTTAAAGGATCTGCTGCTAACATCTTGGTACCAGATACCACAGCACACCTTCAGGGGTCTAGTGGAGTCCATGTCTCGATGGGTCAGAGCTGTTTTGGCAGCAAAAGGGGAACCAACACAATATTAGTAAGGTGGTCATAATGTTATGCCTGATCGGGGTATATATATATATATATATAAACACAATTCTATTTTATTTATCTCATTTATAATAATTTACTATTGTTTTATTAAAGTATACAGTAATTTGTATTCTATTATAATATATTTAAGCATAATATAATTACTTTGATATTCTTTTAACAGAATAACTCTGAGGGATTCTTTGTGTGTTTGGCTCCTGCCTGTCCATCTGCAGCAAACTGATTCTACATTTTAAGAGGCATTTAAGAGGCAGCTATTTTTATCAATGTATTAAATTACTATGTAAAAATGTTACTGTATAATATAAATCATGAATAATAAAAAAAATTTGATTCATAAATGCTGTGAAATTTTACGCATTAATGTTGTACAGCTCTTGTATTTTGTTAAAGGTGCCATCGAACGTTTTTTTACAAGATGTAATATAAGTCTAAGGTGTCCCCTGAATGTGTCTTTGAAGTTTTAGCTCTAAATACCCCATAGATTTTTTTATTAATTCATTTTTTTAACTGCCTATTGTGGGGCATCATTAAATATGAGCAGATTCAGGATGTGGCCCCTTTAAATGCTCACGCTCCCCATCCCCGAGCCTGCAACTCTAATACATTGCATAAACAAAGTTCACACAGCTAATATAACCCTCAAAACGAATCTTTACAAAGTGTTCGTCATGCAGCGTCTAATCGCGTAAGTATGGTATTTATTTGGATGTTTACATTTGATTCTGAATGAGTTTGATAGTGCTCCGTGGCTAAAGCTTACATTACACACTGTTGGAGAGATTTATAAAGAATGAAGTTGTGTTTATGAATTATACAGACTGCAAGTGTTTAAAAATGAAAATAGCGACGGCTCTTGTCTCCGTGAATACAGTAACAAACGATGGTAACTTTAACCACATTTAACAGTACATTAGCAACATGCTAACGAAACATTTAGAAAGACAATTCACAAATATCACTAAAAATATCATGTTATCATGGATCATGTCAGTTATTATTGCTCCATCTGCCATTTTTCGCTATTGTCCTTGCTTGCTTATCTAGTCTGACGTTAATACTGGCTGCCCTTGTCTAATGCCTTGAACATGGGCTGGCATATGCAAATATTGGGGGCGTACATATTAATGATCCCGACTGTTACGTAACAGTCTGTGTTATGTTGAGATTCGCCTGTTCTTCAGAGGTCTTTTAAACAAATGAGATTTATATAAGGAGGAAACAATGGAGTTTGAGACTCACTGTATGTCATTTCCATGTACTGAACTCTTGTTATTCAACTATGCCGAGGTAAATTCAATTTTCAATTCGATGGCACGGCTTTAAATATAATCTTAAACACTCCTGTGTTGTTGTCATTAAAACACACTAAAACAATGTTAACTCTGCATATGTATTCTGATATTTGTATGTGCAAATGACTAATGAATAAAACTGGCTTTCAATTTATATATATATATATATATATATATATATATATATATATATATATATATATATATATATATATATATATATATATATATATATATATAAAAAATATAAAAGAGACAAATAAGGTCAGGCTGACTTGTTTGCCCACCGTAAACACGTTCCCACTCCTGTCTGGCTTGTTACTCAATAACAATATATTTATGAGCCTGCAATTAGACATCCATCGATGAGCCAGAACAGATCCATGGCAGATCAACCAGTTCACAATTCTTTTGATGTCTGCCTTATATAAAGCTGCATCAAGAAAATAAATGTTAATTGTGATAAACGCATTGGCATTAAATACTCTTTATAGGTTTATAATATGCTTCTCAACCTAAAAAACAACATGTGACAAATAAGTATATTTTTACATTTTTAATATGGGATAATTGCTCTTTTTTATAATTATGTCAACAGCAATTTAAATATATGCATTTAACTAATTTTATGCATGAAAGTAAATACCACTTTAAAAAAATGTAATTCAAAATTTTAAAAAGTTGTAATCTACGGTGCACACAAATGAGTCTCTGCTTCTCGAGATGAAAAACATGCCGCTTTTTGTAATCAGTCATATTTTACTGCTTTTGTTTTTGACTGATAAAAATATTAGCCAGACAAAACGTTCAGCATGCCAAGAGCCATAAACTAGAACAACAGCCAGTTTACTACTGCATTTCACTCTGTCCCTTAAGAAACACACTGTAATCGTGTTGCATTTATTTAATTTAAATAATTTCACAATTCAGATTCTCTGAATAAGTCAAGTTGGAAACATTTATGCAAAATCAAGACTAATTTTCCTTACAGTTTTAATGATACTGACCAACATAACATGGGTTTTCTGCATAGTTGACTTGATCTAGGAACAGGAGAACTTATATATTTGCCTCAAAACAGAAAAATATCTCAAATAAAAGCACAAAGATTTCCATACGTGATTATTTTTATTAATATAAGCAGCAATTTTGCTAAAGTCTAGGTTGAAAAGGCAGGTAAAGACAGCGCTTTTGTCTTGATCATTTGGTTGTAACTAACGTAGTGAACCCATCATTCAAAATGTAAAAACAGGCTACATGCTAACATGTAACATTCTCGGTTGCTAACATCAGCGCTCATTCTACAGTTTTACTTCTGACAGATGCACAGTGTTTATGTAATTCTACGTAGCATAAAGAAAACGAAGGAAAGTATGTAAAAATCAAAGAGATACAGGGAGGAATGTCGTGTTGAGCGAATAAAATAGTTCCTGAGTCTTTTTTCCTCTTTCATGATAGTCTTTGTGAGTAAAAGGCACTTTGGACGAGAGCGTTTATGTGAAGCGAGCGGTCTGGGTTACCGGAACATTCTGTGCCAGAAGGACTGAAAAGCGGACGAGTTGAAGGCACCGATGAACATGAGGAGCAGGATATAGAGGCCCATCATGATGGCAAAATGATGTCTGACGAGCCACGACCTCCCTTGAGCATGTCTGGAATCAGAACAGGACATCAGTTAATTTAATGAATAGAAAACAATGAACATTCTTGAGTCTATCACGCTTCAAATAGATACAAAAGCATCATAAAAGTATCCTAAAAGTGGTCTATATGACTAATGCTCTTTGGAAGTCATACTAGGGCTGGGTTAGAAATATCGATTTCTCGATTTTAATCAATTCTTATTTTGGCCCTGTTTACACCTGGTATTAAAGGATTAGTTCACTTTCAAATTAAAATTTCCTGATAATTTACTCACCCTCATGTCATTTTGTCATGTCAGTTTGAACTAGGGCTGCACGATTTGGAGAAAAAATCTAATTGAGATTTTTCTGGTTAAAATTGCGATTTAAAAGGTACAATTTGTGTTATTTTTTTTCCCGCAAGAGGTCGCTAGAAGCCTATTCAAAACAAAGGCGTAGTTTGATGACGCCAAGTTTTAGAGCGGAAACTTGGGACATGTGGTCTCCATCTCAACGGGCGGTGCAAAAGAATAGGGATTGGAGTCTGGAAGAACTCATGTTCGTGGATGCGATTATTAACGTTACTGTAGTGTGAAGCAGAGCAGGACCGAGTGTTGTGGAGCTGAACGAGGAGCTGGAGCGATTGATCAACACACGCCTCACAAGCAGCAGGACTTTTATTATGACACAGTTGCCGGCGCCGCTTCCGCTTTTCCGGTCATGAGTTTACGGGAGCTGTCCTTGTCGACAGAACCAGCGGCAGATGGTAAACAGTAATTATGTTCCATAAATAAGTAACACAATCCACCATAAAACGTGCAAGAAGTAAATAAGGAACTGCTTGAAGCAAGCTAGTGGTTTGCTGGACGCTAGACACTACTTCCGCATACTTCCGTCCACGGCACTGTTGTCATGTGGTTTCTATGTCAGTAATGGCAGTAACAAAGGTAACTGACGTCATTGATTTAGTCACTGTTTAGAATGGGAATTTTCTCATGATTTACAAGTAGTTGAAAACATTAGAGATATTGTTAGTACTCAGCTGGACAAAATATATAACACTAGCCTAGTGGTTTGTGGATATTTTACTGCAAAAATTTTACATATTGTACCTTTAAAATGCGATTTTTATAAAACAATTAAAAAAATATATATAAACAATACCAGGCTTGTTTTGCTTTTTTGTAGGGCTGCACAATTTGGCCCAAAATTTTGTGCTAATATATTATTTTGACTATTTTTTTATTTTATTATTAATATCATCATTATTGCTAAAAAAATTAAACCAAATAAGAAATATTACTGTTGTAATAACTTTCATAATTCAAGTATTTAGCATTAGTATGATGTGGGGTTACCTGTTAACATGCAAGCAGTATGTCTATAAGTTATTAGAATGATCTAAGGATTTATTATCAAATATTATATTATGATAAAAATCTTTTTTTTTTTTTTTTTTTGTCGTCAGGAGGTACGCAAAATCAAAAATGGAGTATTTGTATTTAATACTCCATATTTAATACGAGCCTCTTATGCATCCACTGTGGAAAAAAAACCTGTACACTTATGTACGCTGGAGAAAAACATATTGATTATATGTTTCCCTCAAAGTTCTTTAGAAAGAGGAATTATTTTTCCTATTTTCACCCTGAATAGGACTGAGTAAGCTTTATTTTGTACAGAAGAGGATTAGGGCCAAGCAATAATAAAAAAATAAAAGCATCTCGAGATTAAAGTCATTAAATTATGAGAAAAATGTCGTTAAATTTCGAGAAAAAAGTCAAGATAAAATGTTGAGAATAAAGTCATTTAATAACGAGAAAAAAGTTGTTAAATTACGAGAACAAATTCGTTAAATTATGAGAAAAATGTCGTTAAATTTCGAGAAAAAAGTCAAGATAAAATGTTGAGAATAAAGTCATTTAATAACGAGAAAAAAGTTGTTAAATTCCGAGAACAAATTCATTAAATTATGAGAAAAATGTCGTTAAATTTCGAGAAAAAAGTCGAGATAAAATATTGAGAATAAAGCAATTTAATAACGAGAAAAAAGTCGTTAAATTACGAGAACAAATTCGTTATATTATGAGAAAAATGTCGTTAAATTTCGAGAAAAAAGTCGAGTACCTGATACATACACCAATTAACCAATATTGAGTTGAATCGAATCAAAATCTGAACTGAATTGAATAGCCAGCTCTAAGCCATACGATAGCTTTGTGTGAGAAACATCAAAATTTAAGTCGTTATTTACTAAAAATCTTAACATCCGGCCAAGATTTGTTCTTTTGAGTCGGATCTTTTGAATGATACAGTTCACATTACCAGTCTATATGATTTGTTCAAGATTGTCTGTGAATAACTTTATTTGGGTCTGTTTATCACGTAAAGCTTTGCATCCTTTTAAAGTTCTAGTCTCTTACTCATTGTAATTATATGAAAAAATGTGAGTGAACCATTTCTCTGAAGTGGATTTTTTTGAGTTATGAAAGTACTACAAAGAAAGTCTTTATATAAAGCGTGATGTCTACTGAGATGCACCAGTCGGGTCCATGTGAATGAGGAAGTCTCACCGTGATCTGTAGCGTCTCTGAGAATACACCAGCAGGTATTTCACTCTCAAAAGCTCGTTGTTGGTCACCACAAAGTACTTCTCAGGCACCTCGCCACCTTCACTGTTCCTGGCCCTCAGACGCTGGCGGTCAATGCTCTCGGAGTCTGAAACACACAAAGTGGGAGCTGAATTTTAGGTATCTGCTGGGATGGTATCATAATGGATGGTAATTTTTACACAAAATTGGAATAAATATCAAAACTTGTGTTTGCTTTTATTTTGTTGAGACGAATGAAGCATACTAATGTTTGAATGGTTTACTGTTGCATACTCTTTCACATACTATTTAAAAAAATACATTAGGGGGAGAGTGGGGTAAGATGTGCCACCAACCCCCACTTTAAAGCAAACTACGCATAATTTGTGTCATGACTATATATTTAAAAAGGGCTAATCAGACAGAGATGACTTCGTATTTCGTGATTTATTTTTAATTTATTTAGGAAAAAGATCAGCGCAACAGCAATGACATAAAACTATAAATTATAAAAATGTTTTTGGTTGGTCAGAATTTTAATATAATAATTTAATATAATATTAAACCTTCTTTACTGGTTTATGTAAATATAAACAAAAATAAAAGAAGACTGTCAATAATATATGAATATATATTTTTTCTCATTTATTTACGGAAGAGGATTAGGGCCAAGCAATAATAAAATAAAACCATCTCGAGATTAAAGTTGTTAAATTACGAGAAAAATGTCGTTAAATTTTGAGAAAAAAGTCGAGATAAAACATTGAGAATAAACTCATTAAATTACGAGAAAAAAGTCGTTAAATTACGAGAACAAATTCGTTAAATTTTGAGAAAAAAGTTGAGATAAAATGTTGAGAATAAAGTCATTAAATTACGAGAAAAAAGTCGTTGAGAACAAATTCGTAATTTAAAACGTAATTTAATGACTTTATTCTCAACATTTTATCATGACTTTTTTCTCAAAATTTAACGACTTTTTCTCATAATTTAACAAATTTGTTCTCGTAATTTAATGACTTTATTCTCAACATTTTATCATGACTTTTTTCTCAAAATTTAATGACTTTTTCTCATAATTTAACAAATTTGTTCTCGTAATTTAATGACTTTATTCTCAACATTTTATCTCAACTTTTTTCTCAAAATTTAACACGTTTTTTTCTCGAAATGTAACACGTTTTTTCTCTAAATTTAACAACTTTGATCTCGAGATGGTTTTATTTTTTATTATTGCTTGGCCCTAATCCTCTTCCGTATTATGTTTTATTGCCTAGAAGACAACTGAAATAAGTGGCTCATCTTACCCCCACACACCTACTATATACTGCAAAATACACTAAAATTTTATTATAAAAAGGTCCATTTCAAATAAATGCTGTTCCTTTGAACTTTTTATTCATCAAAGAATCCTGAAAAACAATACATCAAGATTTCCACAAAAATGTGAAGCAGCACAACTGTTTTCAACATCGATAATAATAAGAAATGTTTCTTGAGCAGCAAATCAGCATATTAGAAAGATTTCTGAAAGATCATATGACACTGAAGACTGGAGTAATGATGATGAATAGATGTATTAAAATAGAAAAAAACTTATTTTAAATTGAAATATTTCACAATATTAATGTTTTTACTGTATTTTTGATCAAATAAATGCAGCCTTGGTGAGCTGAAGAGACTTCTTTTCAAAACTTTTGAACAGTAATACATACAGCTGTTCATCTGACACATTACCTTTCCTCTTCACCTGACACTTCACATCAGGATGATCGATGATTTCACACAAGGCAACGCAGCTGATCAAAGGCCCGAGGACGCTTTCCCTCCATCCGTTACCGTGAGGACTGTAAAGAATGGCCATGCTGAGATCACTGGTCAGGTATGTGCCCTCCCCAAACAGTGAGGTCTGAAATATCAAATCATAATCAAAGATTAAGAGTCTTACTGTGTTGAACCAATGAGCAGATAGCACTGTGGTTACAATTATCATCTTCACACATATTATCTAAACACGAACTGATAAGGGACAGTCAAACACATCTGCAAGGCAAAATTATTTGTAGTCCTCAATGATAATCAAAGAATGGTTGTCTGGAGAGCATCCAAAATAGGTATAAATGGCCATCATCCTCCAGAAAAACTGACCTTGTTCAGATGGCAGTGTAATCCGTTGTGTATAATGGAGTGGAAGTTCTCCAGTCTGCTGCCGTGGAATGCATAGATGAGGTCCCGTCCTTCCCGCGTCCTCTCAAACTTGGAGTTGAGCAAGTCACAGTACTGCAGTTCAAAGAGGAAGTCTGGGGCTGGAGCTGAAATCCCCTCACTTTGCGTCAGCTGGCTGAGTCTGGCAAACTTACGGAGTGAGAATGAATATCAGTGAACATTTATATTAGCAAAATTAAACAGACTAGTCTGTGGGTTGTCTGAATGACTACCAGAACCTAAAATGATTTACATGAGGTTTGGTTTTGTTTTCTTAACGATTTGTACATTATTCTGCTGATGCAAATTGAACACCGTACTCAAATGACTCTTATGAATCTTATTAGTGAATCAAACAACCAAGTAGCATAGAGCATGCACAGTGCAACCAATGTAGTCTGATTCCTGAACAAATGACTCCTATGAGCTGGTTCTTTTTAGTGAATCAGAAACATAGAACATGACCAGTGTTGCTCCATCCCTAAACTAATGATTCTTATGAGCAGATTCTTTTTATGGAATCAATCAGTGCAGCCCGAACTAATGGCTCTTATTGGTTCTTTTTGTGAATCAGAAACATGGAGTGTTTTTTTCCTCCCTCAAATTAATAATTATTATAGTAATTCACAAACATATAGTGCTAACACAGTGTAGTCTGAATGAATGATTCTTATGAGCTGGTTCTTTTAAGTGAATCACAAAGATGGAGTGGTTCTAGGGTTGATCCATTATGAACAAATGACTCTTATGAACCAGTTCTTTTGTTTCTGAATCAGAAACAAAGAGTCCTACTAATGTTGCTCCATCCCCCAAACAAATGATTCTTATCAGCCGGTTCTTTTTAGTGAATCACAAAGATGGAGTGGTTCTAGGGTTGATCCATTATGAACAAATGACTCTTATGAACCAGTTCTTTTGTTTCTGAATCAGAAACAAAGAGTGCTACCAATGTTGCTCCATTCCAAAACAAATGAATCTTATCAGTCGATTCTTTTTAGTGAATCAGAAAGATAGAGTGCTAAAAGTGTTTTTCCTTCCTCCAATCAATAATTAATATGAGCTGGTACTTTATAGTAATTCACAAACATACGAAGTGACCAGTGTAGTCTGAACTAATGATTCTTATCAGCCGGCTCTTTTTAGTGAATCACAAAGATAGAGTGATCCATTATGAACAAATGATTCTTATGAACCAGTTCTTTTTAGTGAATCAGAAATAGAGTGTTGCTTCTGTTGTTCCTTCCATGAACAAGTTATTTTAATGAGTCGGTTCTTTTAGTGAATCAAAAACATGACCAGCGCAGTCCAAACTAATGACATTTGAACCAGTTATTCTTATTGTTGTAATAAGAGTTTTAATTTATTAAAACATAATTATTTGGCAAATATGTTGCAACTGTTCAATGTTGTCTATTTGTGTTTTGTTACATCTGTTCAGTTGAAATACTGCATTTCTTTCTTTCTTTTTTAACATTTCTTTCTCAAAAGTATTAAAAGAACTTTTTATAGAATCATTAAGATGAATCAGAGCAAAGATCTGAATTAAGATTAGCAATACCTCCTCTTTCTGCAGGGTCTTCACAGCAAAACTCTTGGAGGACAGAACCCAGTGCACAAGAGCCAGATGATGATCTCCATCACCCTGTCCCAGACGCACCAGATCCCTCACGTTTGGCAAAGTATCCACATCTTTTTGCTGTGAAGAATCAAAACAATAAAATATGGTTGTTTGGGAAAGCCAACAACATGGAGAGTTCAAGTTCTTCAAACGTCTTACCAGCTCTTCAAAGTCCTTGATCTCTCCTCTAAGGTAGCGAGGAGGGAAGGGTCTGAGCACCGAATCGCGTTTGTAGCTCTGGACGGCGGCCACGAAGAGACTGCAGCGCAGGTCCGCTGCTACAGGGTCTCGATGCAGACAGGAGCAGACCAGCTCTCTGACCGCAGCTGTCGGGAGAGGCGGCTGCATTCCCAACACTAAAACACACAGAACATCAGAATTCACACAGAAATTATCATAATATAAGAAGTGATTTTGATTAACTAATGTATATATATACATACATACATACATATAGAGGTACATAAACGGGCCATTCTACAGAATTGGAATTTCTAGTAATTGTGCAGTTAATTCTCATATTGTATTTTCAGAAAGTTTTGGAATATTTTTCCACTCCCCAAATTTGTCACTACCGAAATACAGTAATAAATAATTTAATAATAAGGGTTACATTGACCTATTAAGATTTTGTTTACATCTACCTTGTAAATATATTTTTTTGCTATTTTTAAAAAAAGTTTTCACTGGTAAATCAATAACAATTACAATTTGAATTTATGAGATTTGTTGTATTTTGAATCCAATCTTTCTTTGTAAAAGGCATAAAGTTTATCATACTGATTCCAAAGTTAAAGGTGCAGTATGTAGGAGGTCACTAAAGGCCTATTCAAAACAAAGGCATAGCTTGATGACGCTAAGTTTGAGCGTGGAATCTTGGGACATGTGGTCTTCACCTCAACGGACAGTGGGAAAGAATTGGGATGGGACTCAGGAAGAAATCATGCTAATGGATGCGATTATTAACGTTACTATAGTATGAAGCAGAGCAGGACTGAGTGTTGTGGGAGCTGAACGAGGAGCTGGAGCGATTGATCAACACACGCCTCACGAGCAGCGGGACTTTTATTATGACACAGTTGTCGGCGCCACTTCCGCTTTTCCGGTCATGAGTATGAGGTAACGCAGCTCTGTTTATCATATTAGATACATTTGAGTATGTTGAAAATGATGTTATAACGTTACTCTGTGCGTTCACTCAGCGGCTGCTGTGAGAAATTTGTTTGAGACACACTGCAGTAAGATAGATCGATTTTAGTATATCATATTAAATACTGGATGGCTTGTTTTGATAAATGGCATGCAATTAATTTTAAAACGTATTGTATGATGGAGAAAATTCTGTATTACTGTTACTAAAAATAAAGCTGCATCTGATTATGCTTTGTTAGCTACTTCACAAAATAGTGTTTTTCTCTGAGGCATGGTAATACATGGTACTCGCTAAAAATCAAGAAAATTAGATTTAAACAATAAGACTAAACGTGTTGAGCTAAATAATAATAATTAGTTTTCTGTCTATAAAAATATCAAATCAGTCGTTCCCTTGTCTATTAAAACATGTAAATATTAAAGCTTATTTGGTGTTTCCATAGTTTTTACAAAATAAAACCGGAAACCGAGGGTAATGCGGGTATGACGCAATTGACAGGCGACTCCTCACACTTCCCGGAGCCTTGGATAAAATTGCAATTTTCTCACGATTTACAAATAGTTGGAAACATTTGGGATATTGTAAGTACTCAAGTGAACAAAATATATAACACTGGCCTAGTGGTTTTTGGATATTTTACTGCAAAATTCTTACATATTGCACCTTTAAGGATTCACTGAACCAAACACTATAAAATCTTAGTTGATAATTCAATTGCTTTATTTTTGACAAAACATCCCATGTTTCCATCGTGACTGCACGGTTTTGGTAGTGACAGTAATGTTATAGTAGCGACCACATCACATTAGAGAATTTTAAGTCACATACTAAAACACTAATGATTTGCATAATAAAACAAACTAAAATTTTGTTTATTTCCCCCAAATAAATGATTATATGTTCCCTTTTGTCACTATCAAAACAATGATGTCACTACACTAAAAAAAAAACATTTTATTGAATAACACTTAAAAACACAATGATGTCCTGATCAAAAATGTAGAAGTGTGGTTAAAATCAGTCTCTCAAACATGCACTGTTTCGGTAGTGACATGAGAACGAGGGACGCATTTAATTTACAGTTAACTTCACTTTTAAAAAATAAAATAAAAACAAAAATATATTTTTAAAACATTATTTCAATATTTTCACAAGTTGAAATTTAGGGGTTTAGGGTTTGAGACAGCCACCTCTATATTAAAAGTAGCCAATAAATGATGATTTTATATATATTAAACTTACTGATATTTTAAACATTATTGTGAAATTCAATAGATAATTACGGAAGAGGATTAGGGCCAAGCAATAATAAAAAAAGAAAAACATCTCGAGATTAAAGTTGTTAAATTTCGAGAAAAACTTTGAGATAAAATGTTGAGAATAAACTCATTAAATTATGACAAAAAAAGTTGCTAAATTACGAGAACAAATTTGTTAAATTTCGAATTTGTTCTCATAATTTAACAACTTTTTTCTCGTAATTTAATGACTTTATTCTCATAATTTAATGAGTTTTTTTTCTCGAAATTTAACACGTTTTTTCTCGTAATTTAACAAGTTTATTCTCAACATTTTATCTCGACTTTTTTCTCGAAATTTAACACGTTTTTTCTCGTAATTTAACAAGTTTATTCTCAACATTTTATCTCGACTTTTTTCTCAAAATTTAACACGTCTTTTTCTCGTAATTTAACAAGTTTATTCTCAACATTTTATCTCGACTTTTTTCTCGAAATTTAACATGTTTTTTCTCGTAATTTAACAAATTTATTCTCAACATTTTATCTCGACTTTTTTCTCGAAATTTAACACGTTTTTTCTCGTAATTTAACAAGTTTATTCTCAACATTTTATCTCGACTTTTTTCTCGAAATTTAACAAGTTTTTTCTCGTAATTTAATGAGTTTATTCTCAACATTTTATCTTGACTTTCTCGAAATTTAACAAGTTTTTTCTCGTAATTTAATGAGTTTATTCTCAACATTTTATCTCGACTTTTTTTCGAAATTTAAAACGTTTTTTCTCGTAATTTAATGAGTTTATTCTCAACATTTTATCGAGTTTTTTCTCGAAATTTAACGTTTTTTTCTCGTAATTTAACAAGTTTATTCTCAACATTTTATCTCGACTTTTTTCTCGAAATTTAACACGTTTTTTCTCGTAATTTAATGAGTTTATTCTCAATTTTATCTCGACTTTTTTCTCGAAATTTAACACGTTTTTTCTCGTAATTTAACAAGTTTATTCTCAACATTTTATCTCGACTTTTTTCTCGAAATTTAACATGTTTTTTCTCGTAATTTAACAAGTTTATTCTCAACATTTTATCTCGACTTTTTTCTCGAAATTTAACATGTTTTTTCTCGTAATTTAACAAGTTTATTCTCAACATTTTATCTCGACTTTTTTCTTGAAATTTAACACGTTTTTTTCTCGTAATTTAACAAATTTATTCTAAACATTTTATCTCGACTTTTTTCTCGAAATTTAACACGTTTTTTCTCGTAATTTAATGAGTTTATTCTCAACATTTTATCTCGACTTTTTTCTCGAAATTTAACACGTTTTTTCTCGTAATTTTATGAGTTTATTCTCAACATTTTATCTCGACTTTTTTTCGAAATTTAAAACGTTTTTTCTCGTAATTTAATGAGTTTATTCTCAACATTTTATCTCGAGTTTTTTCTCGAAATTTAACACGTTTTTTTTCTCGTAATTTAACAAGTTTATTCTCAACATTTTATCTCGACTTTTTTCTCGAAATTTAACACGTTTTTTCTCGTAATTTAATGAGTTTATTCTCAATTTTATCTCAACTTTTTTCTCGAAATTTAACACGTTTTTTCTCGTAATTTAACAAGTTTATTCTCAACATTTTATCTCGACTTTTTTCTCGAAATTTAACACGTTTTTTCTCGTAATTTAATGAGTTTATTCTCAATTTTATCTCAACTTTTTTCTCGAAATTTAACACGTTTTTTCTCGTAATTTAACAAGTTTATTCTCAACATTTTATCTCGACTTTTTTCTCGAAATTTAACATGTTTTTTCTCGTAATTTAACAAGTTTATTCTCAACATTTTATCTCGACTTTTTTCTCGAAATTTAACATGTTTTTTCTCGTAATTTAACAAGTTTATTCTCAACATTTTATCTTGACTTTTTTCTTGAAATTTAACATGTTTTTTCTCGTAATTTAATGAGTTTATTCTCAACATTTTATCTCGAGTTTTTTCTCAAAATTTAACACGTTTTTTTCTCGTAATTTAACAAGTTTATTCTCAACATTTTATCTTGACTTTTTTCTCGAAATTTAACACGTTTTTTCTCGTAATTTAATGCGTTTATTCTCAATTTTATCTCAACTTTTTTCTCGAAATTTAACACGTTTTTTCTCGTAATTTAATGAGTTTATTCTCAACATTTTATCTCGACTTTTTTCTCGAAATTTAACACGTTTTTTCTCGTAATTTAATGAGTTTATTCTCAACATTTTATTTAGACTTTTTTCTCGAAATGTAACAACTTTAATCTCGAGATGGTTTTATTTTTTTATTATTGTTTGGCCCTAATCCTCTTCCGCAGATAATTGAAGGATCTTAGTTAATATCTAATATTTGAATACTTACATGTGTTTTTTGGTTGTGGGACAACAGTTTGCACCAATTCTGTAGAATGGCCCATATATATATATATATATATATATATATATATATATATATATATATTATAGTAAAATATGTATGTATGTAATTATGATATTTTACATTATATTTATAAATTCATTGTAATAATTCTATAATAATTATACATTCCCTAAATGTGTGTATATTTACCATCTTGTGTTCATTCTAAAAATGATTTTTTAACAAAGTGAAGAATTAAATTTAATTAAGAAGAATTAAATGAATGCATCATTTAAAAAAATAATAATAACTTGTTTTCTGATTAACTTAGCTGCTATTAGTTAAAACATCAGCTAGTGAAAGTCAACCCGTAATCTAATCTAATCTCTGATTTGCTCTTGGACTTCTAATGCTCGAAAGTGCGACTGTTTCAATGCAGAAGCTCGTTTATAGTCTCTGATGACTTTGTTTACATGTTAAGCCTGTTAGCTGGTTAGCTCAGCTTATCATCTCATTACTGGAGAAATTCACTCCAGCTTCAACACACAAACGATCACTCTACTCAACGAGTACTCATCACTCTACTTGTAAATACATTTAAAAACATAAAACATACATACACATATATTACCTTATGTGCCTGAAGCTCACGCATCTGACAGCCACCGGAAGCTAAACGTGTCCAAGTTACTGCTGCAGCTCACAGCAACTGAACTGCCTCGACCAGCAGGGGGCGCCGTACACTGAATGCCAATGGAAAACATCTTCTTCTTGTTTAATGGCGATCCATTCTTTACAAGCATTGTCGCCACCTACTGTGCTGGATAACAAACCGTATATTTACATCTTACATGAATAAGGATTGGAATATGGATGTTTCATACTCTTCCCAATCAGCCCTGTTATAGTTGCAGTGTACACAGACAATTCATTGAGCAATTTGAGTTTTTCCCTTCTAAGATTTAGAGGCATCTCGAATGGAAAACATCTATGGATGGAGAGGACTATGAATACTGTAAGTCATGAAAGGAGCACATACAGTATATTCTCTCTTTGGTAACTCTTTACAAGTTCTCATTAGTTAATGTACTAATTTAATTAACATGAACTAACAATAAGCAATAATTTGTTACAGTATTTATTAATCTTTGATAACATTAGTTAACAATACAGCTGTTATTCATGTTAGCTCACAGGGAACTAGCCTAATATTTACAAATACAACTTTTGTTTTAAATATAGTAAATGTTGAAATTAACATTGAGATTAATAAATGAAGTCGTATTGTTTATTCTTAGTTAACCAATGAAACCTTATTGTAAAGTGTTACACTCCTCAATATAAATATATTCAAACAATATTTAATGTAATCTCTATGTGGTAATTATAGACAGATCTATTGTCTTACTTTATCTAAAATCTACCCAACAATCTCTCTGATTTCAAGTAGACGACAGTGTAGATACTAGATACTTCAGATGTGAGAAGCATTTTAGGGCATGCATTGTGTTACCAGAAGTGGCTGAGTGCTGTTGTTCTCATTTCGTAGTAACGTTACGGAGCGCTGAATATTATTGCCGGAGATCAATTATGTATGAAAAAATCAGGTCAGTGTTTTGCTGAGGGATAGGCTTCTGGAAAAAGGCCTAGAATCTATACTGGAAATAATAAACAATGCAATTTGCTCAACAATGATGAAACTGTTTTATATATAAACTGTCAATAGTGGGCCCAGCGTAAAAATTACTGTTGGTAATAACATAAAAGATGACAGAAATATAGAAATTTCTTTAATCTTACTTTTGGTCAATATTCTGTTTTATTAATATCCTATTTATTTTTTTAAAGAACTGAATTAATGTGGTATTATGTGGGGGGAAAAAATGGTACATATTCATTGGAAATAGACTGCATATTGATGTAGGATTTCTGCAGACATATGATAATGCATGATCTAAAGATGTGAAAACCACAATAGCTTATCTGCTCCAAACTACTGCAAAACTGGCAAGATCACCATGACTTTTAGAGATGACATGGCCTGATGAATGATAATCTATGCAGAAAGGGCCTCGAGTGGCTCTACCTGATCTCTCTTAAAGACAGTGGTGTATAAAGTACTCGAAAACCATACTTGAGTAAAAGTATAGTTATCTTACCAGAAAATGACTTTGGTAGAAGTCAAAGTCACTGTTTAGAATGTTACTTGAGTAAAAGTTTTAAAGTATGTGATATTTTTTGTACTCAAGTATTTTTTTTTCTTAAATTAAACGTACTTAAGTATTGAAATGGGCATTTCAAGCAAAAATAATATTCGAAAATCGCTGGGAATTATTCGATTATTATTCGAAAATCGCACCCCTCCCCCGCATCAACACACAAACAGTGGGAGAGAGACCATTCACGCTTTCAATCTGTATGATATTGATAAACTGTTTAATTCATTGGAGAATATGCTGTCCTAACTCAAGCCATATGATTGTAATGTGCTAAAACATATTAATATGTTCGTTAATATAAGTGAAAGTAAAATCTGCATGGCCATTCATAACAGTGCGAAGCAGAGCGAGCGCTTTCAATTAATTCCTACGTTGAGCTTCCGGAGGAATAAACTGAAAACGCTCGCTCTCCGCCAGTGTGGACTATCAGTGTCGCTCGCTCGCGGCGTTCGCCTCGCTTTTGTCCAGTCCGGCACCTTTTTGTGGACACGCACCATGAATGACTGAGGGGATTTTACGTTCACTTTCAAATTAGCGTCAATTCGGGAGCGGTGACAAGTTATGATACCGATGTTGTTCCTGAACACCGGCAACACCGACTATCGCAGCAAGCTTACCTCAAGCCATATTGATTTTAGTCTGTCTGCCCAAACTCGTTATATCATTGTGAACAGCCTGAATGACGGCACGTGTGTCGTGTGAACACTGATTTTACGTCTCTGTTATATGCCACGCTTGTCTATGTTCTGCTGTTAACAGCTTTTTAGGTGCGTTATTGGCAGCGCGCGCGCCTCCCTCTGGTTACATGAACGTGTCACCATTGGAAACATGAGAATTTTTTTAAGACGACAATCGCGCAACCTATTCGATATTCTATAATTAAATCGACTAATCGAATATTCGAAAATCGTGACACATCCCTAAAAAGTACAAGTAAATGTAAAATACAAAAGGAGCAAAAAATATAATTAAAAATTGTTCTATACACAGTTTGAGCAGCAAGATTGTGTTCAGTTTTAAATATTTCTTACATTTTGTTTCTTTGAATTAAAAAATGGCAAAATGTTTATTGTAATTTTTAAATATAAAAAATACTAATATATTAATTATACATTGATCGTAACCCTAACCATAATGTTAATTAATAGTGCATTATAACTAATGTAAGAGACAACTTTAAAATGTAAAAATGTAAATGTCGAAATTAACAATGAACAATACTTTTATAAACCTTTAATTTACAAATGGACTCTTATTGTAAAGTGTTACCATTTCATAACAGCCATGCTTAAAACTTACCATCTTTACACACAAAATATAGAATGGGTCTATTATATGTACACATTATTTGCTTCTATTTTAGAAAACTTGATGATGATCTAATCAAAATATGTGTTACAGTGCCAATAAAAAGAACAAATTGAATAGTATACATTTTATTTAGGAAATGTAGTGGAGTAAAAGTAAAAGTTGACAGAAATATAAAGACTCAAGTAAAGTACAGATTCTCTCAAAAAATACTTAAGTACTGTAACGAAGTATTATTACTTCGTTACATTACACCACTGCTTAAAGACGTTTTACTGGGGTTCAGATTGAACGACCACCTTGCATTCTCGTTGTGTTTACTCTCTTTTTACAGTTTGTTGGTATTATACTCAGATGTCATCAATAACAGTTTTTTTATTTCTACATAATTGTAATTTAACGTATGTTTCATTTGAATTAAATCTTTTGATTTTAATATTAATTTTTAACTGTTCTATTATTCTTCAAAGATAATCTTTTCATTTTCCACCATTATATTCAGCTTATTTCTTATATATATATATATATATATATATATATATATATATATATATATACACACACCTTATATAGATATATACTGTATACATACATACAGTATCTCACATAAGTGTGTACACCCCTCACATTTTTGTAAGTATTTTATTATACCTTTTCATGTGACAACACTGAAAAAAACGACACTTTGCTACAATGTAAAGTAGTGAGTGTACAGCTTGTATAACAGTGTAAATTTGCTGTCCCCTCAAAATAACTCAACACACAGCCATTAATGTCTAAACCGCTGGCGACACAAGTGAGTACACCCCTAAGTGAAAATGTCCAAATTGGGCCTAAAGTGTGAATATTTTGTGTGGCCGATATTATTTTCCAGCACTGCCTTAACCCTCTTGGGCATGGAGTTCACCAGAGCTTCACAGGTTGCCACTGGAGTCCTCTTCCATTCCTCCAGGACGACATCACGGAGCTGGTGCATGTTAGAGACCTTGCGCTCCTCCACCTTCCGTTTGAGGATGCCCCACAGATGCTCAATGGGGTTTAGGTCTGGGGACATGCTTGGCCAGTCCATCACCTTTACCCTCAGCTTCTTTAGCAAGGCAGTGGTCCTCTTGGAGGTGTGTTTGGGGTCGTTATCATGTTGGAATACTGCTCTGCGGCCCAGTCTCCGAAGGGAGGGGATCATGCTCTGCTCATTCCTGGTTCCCTCAATGAACTGTAGCTCCCCAGTGCCGACAGCACTCATGCAGCCCCAGACCATGACACTCGCACCACCATGCTTGTCTGTAGGCAAGACACACTTGTCTTTGTACTCCTCACCTGGTTGCTGCCACACACGCTTGACACCATCTCAAACAAATAAGTTTAACTTGGTCTCATCAGACCATAGGACATGGTTCCAGTAATTCTTAGTGTGCTTGTCTTCAGCAAACTGTTTGTGGGCTTTCTTGTGCCTCATCTTTAGAAGAGGCTTCCTTCTGGGACGACAGCCATCAGACCAATTTGATGCAGTGTGCGGCGTATGGTCTGAGCACTGACAGGCTGACCCCCCACCCCTTCAACCTCTGCAGCAATGCTGGCAGCACTCATACGTCTGTTTCCCAAACACAACCTCTGGATATGACGCTGAGCACGTGCACTCAACTTCTTTGGTCGACCATGGCGAGGCCTGTTCTGAGTGTAACACACCTGCTCCCCATTCACACCTGAGACCTTGTAACACTAACAAGTCACATGACACCGGGGAGACAAAATGGCTAATTGGGCCCAATTTGGACATTTTCACTTAGGGGTGTACTCACTTTTGTGGCCAGCGATTTAGACATTAATGGCTGTGTGTTGAGTTATTTTGAGGGGACAGCAAATTCACACTGTTATACAAGCTGTACACTCACTACTTTACATTATAGCAAAGTGTCATTTCTTCAGTGTTGTCACATGAAAAGATATAATAAAATTGTGACGAGCAGGGCGGGCGAGAGCCGCGAGGGAACGGCGCGAGGCCGGTGACGCGAGTGATAATGAGCGTCACCTGCGAGGCGTGCCGGCCTCGAGTCTCTCACGGAGGAGCTCCGGAGGCATAAATGGAGGAGCGACTACAATGAAAGACGAGAGAGGACCAGGCCTGGACTTTATTTTATGTTTTGTTATGTTTGTGTGGCCGGCAGACGTCCGCGAGGGTCTGCCGGCATTACTTTCGTTTTGTTCTTTGTTTATTTTGAATTAAAGTTTGTTGAATGTTCGCCGGTTTCCGCCTCCTTCTTCCCGTATCTACTGACCGTGTTACATTGGTGCCGAAACACGGGAGGAAGGAGGGACATGCTGTCGAAGAGCCCTCGCTGCTGAGGGGGATCGCGGTGCTGCGGAGTTCGGGCAGCGCGGGAGTGAAGACCGCGAGAGGCTGCCCGAGGCGGTGGTGCTGGAGCCTTGTGAAAGGTGGGACGGAGACCCGGATGCCGTGCTCCTGGGACGAGGTGGGGTGGCTGCCGTCCTGGACCTGGAGGGAGCGGAGGAGTCGCCGCCGTCTGCCGTGGGCCGGAGCCTGCTGCCGTCCGCCATGAAGGGGAGGAGCAGGGGACGGGGGACTCGCTGCCAGCTGCCCTCAGTCGGAGGAGCCATCGCCGGCCGCCAGGAGGCGGTCGAGGATCGGGCCGTCCACCGAGCGTCCAGTGCCACCGCATGGCACCGCGAAGAAGAGCCTCTTGGCAGGCTGAGGACCGAGCGGCAGTGTGTCTGGGAGCCGGACCCAGCTTTTTTTTTTTTCTTTCTTTTTCCTCTCTCCCCTCTCTCGTCCTGTCGCTCCCCTTGCTTCCGTCTCCTTTCTCTCGTCTCGTCTGTCCTTACCCCAAGGTGCTGCGGCCGCCGAGACAGGCCCCGGGGGGGAGTAAAGCGCAGTCTCGGAGGTACCCCCCGGCCTGCGAGGGGCGTTGGGGGTATGTGACGAGCAGGGCGGGCGAGAGCCGTGAGGGAACGGCGCGAGGCCGGTGACGCGAGTGATAATGAGCGTCACCTGCGAGGCGTGCCGGCCTCGAGTCTCTCACGGAGGAGCTCCGGAGGCATAAAAGGAGGAGCGACTACAATGAAAGATGAGAGAGGACCAGGCCTGGACTTTATTTTATGTTTTGTTATGTTTGTGTGGCCGGCAGACGTCCGCGAGGGTCTGCCGGCATTACTTTCGTTTTGTTCTTTGTTTATTTTGAATTAAAGTTTGTTGAATGTTCGCCGGTTCCCACCTCCTTCTTCCCGTATCTACTGACCGTGTTACAAAAATATTTACAAAAATGAAAATGTGAGGGGTGTACAAATACACACACACACACACACACAGTATATACATACAAACATATATATTTAAACACACGCACACAAATGATTGTAAGTAGGCTAGGCTAATAACTTTATCGCTCGTTGAAAAAAATACAACGCATGCGATACATCCACAAAGAACAACACCACATACTGAACAAGGGAAACACAAGAAGGATACAGACAGGAATGAAGGGTGAACAAGCATAACAAGAAACACCCGGGAACAATCAATGCAACTAATCAACAAAGAAAACTACAAACAGACTACAAACAGGAACAAAATAGAAACACAAAATAAGAGCCCTGAGCAGGGGTTGTGACAATATACATATATTAAATGTACAAAATGTATAGAAATAGCCATATATATATATATATATATATATATATATATATATATATATATATATATATATAGTAGTATAAGTGTAGTAGCCCAATTAACATTCAGTGTATGTAAAAGGTAATAAATGTAGGCTATTATTAAATGTGCGTCTGTATACATTTATTACATTTTATACATGAAGAACGTTATTACTTAAGTAATATATGTTTTTATTTCTGTACATTTATAAAGCTTCAGTACCGTGGAGAGCGGCCACACACAGCTTTTGAGAAGCAAGTGAAGGAATGAAGTATCGCGAGTGTAGAGACCTCACGAGCTGATGTATTCATCAGCATCACACTCACTCGGATGCTCATCGACGCGCGTGCGTGCGTTTGTGTGTAGGAGTACCGTGACGTGATTGTTTTCACTCCCATATTCCTAATATCATCTCAGAATATAACGGATTCGGGAAACATCACCATCACAAGTGCGTCGATCATCGAATGGGAAGCGGGTTAATAGATGCAACTGAGCGCGTGCACTGGCAACATATTCTTGGGTGAACGCGCGAGAAGGTAAGGAAACGATGCTTTTCACTTTCTTACCGTCGTTTTTCAGATATATGTACTCTGAACAGATTATATATGTCTTACGTGCCTGGAAAAAGCAGAAATGGATGCATTCTTAGCATGCACTGTTGAATAAAACACCTCCCCGTTCAGCTCCATCTTTTCCCTTGAAGGGCGCTGTGCTCGACCTCTTTTCCGCTCTGAAATGAATGAAAATGTTGTTGCAAAATATTCTTTTGCTCGTGTTTTCTCCTTGACTTCTAATCTTGCTTTTTATAACAGCACTTCCTATTTGGATTCATGAAATATAACGATAGGACAGCTTGATTATATCATTGCAATCTGTACACCACCCCGGCGACATGCCCTTCACTTTCCAACCGGGTTTGGCTAGAATCGAGCGAGAAAAAGCAGCAGTCGTTTGATAATAATCGCTACAAATAAGCAGTTGATAATTATCGTTACTAATAAATGGTACATCTTTAAGAATGTTAGGTTAAAAATATAGTCGCTACGAATACACGTTTGTTAAAATAAACGGTTTAAAATAATCGCTACGAAACGATTCATTTAATTAGATTCGAATCGTTTGAATCATTTTTCATTCCACTAACTCTAAGTCCTCTCGACAGCTGTATGTAGTCCAACAAGGGATGATTCAGTTAGCAGGCCTCATAAACCTGTATTCCTGATTTAAATAACAATCAATGTGACGATCACCATGTTTACATGTTCGCAAATATTCCGATATTACTCAGAATTTAGCAATATTATGATTTTATTTTAGTGTCACGTGAATGCATTAACTTGATTACCATAAACAGATGAAGCCAATATCTTCAGAGTTTTCTAAACATTTGAATATTAAAATTGTATTAGTAATATTCACTATAAATACATATATTCTGTGGATTTGTAAACGAAAGTAATCTTGGGTTTTAAAAAAAATCAAGCTATTCAGTCACAATGACAAATCAGTTTGTAGGTATACCTGGATTAAAAAAAATAAAAAATAAATTGTCAAGGGACCCCTTATGAATTATCTATTTTTAGAAATAGTTTTTGGATATGTTAGTTTTGTATTTGTTAAACAATTTTTGTAGTCAACATTACTTGAAGAGATTTTTATGTTTTTTTGTACAAAACAAGTCATTCCTCAAAAAGAATAAAAGTTTTTAAAAGCATATTTGCTTTATACATTCTATGTTATCAGAATATGAACTTTAATCTGACAGTAATGTGCATGTAAAAATAGTCAGTGTTACAGGCTGCTTAAAGGTGCAAGTTTTTGACTGTACTAAAGCATAAAAATACTATAATATGTTTATGTTTATTATACATGCTGAGTTCACATACTCGTTTCTCTGAAAACCATTGCTACTGCCAGTTATTTTACTTTGAAATTTGCGTTCCGTGTCGGAATTTCTGTTTTTGATTCCGTCTGTGCGAGATCACACATTGCCAATTTACCCAATAGTATTTCTCCACCCCGGGTTGCCAGTTGGTGGAAAATGCATGCAGCGGATTGCAGCCATGGATGCCAGCGAACAAACTGGGTCAGAGATTGCAGATTCTACCCGACCTAAAAAGCCCTAGCATCCTTCTAAAAATCTTTATGAACGGGAGCATATTAAAACGCGATATCAACTCATCATAAATCAATTAATTATCTTACAGTGTGTAAGTCTCCTCGCCTTCCAATGTCAATTGAGCTCGCTTCTGTTGCATGTCCTCAAACTGGCAACCTGCGAGAGCGTCGAGTCTAAGGAGGAGGGGGCGGGGCAAACAATATTTTGAATTTGGACTGCAGTACCCATTTCAACCACTAGCTGTCATTCTTACATAGAGCACGTTTAATGTTTATGGGCCCTATTTAAACTAGGGGTGTAACGATACGCTCAGGTCACGATACGGTACGTATCTCGTTACTGAGTTCACGATACAATACGTATCATGATATTTTGAACAAAATGAAACTGAAATTCAAATAATATTTATTTAAAAACAAATTTCAATAATTTGTTGTATATACAAGATCACATTTCAAGGTTTAATAAAAACATTCTGTATTCAAATTAACAGCTGAATAGTTCTGTCTGTCACTGATAAAAAAATTTAACATGAACTTAGAATTAAGAATCCTAAGGGACCGTTCACATATCTAAAAACACGTGCGACCGCACCGCTTCTCCTTCTTTCCAAAGCGCTTGCGCTCCCGTGGTGTCGGTCGTTGCTATGCAACCATGAACAGCGCTTCTCCAAGAGGAGTAGGAAGTTTCAGCAAAGGGTAAATTGATTTCTAGCCCTTGCATTACCTTTAATACTAGATATATTTATGGAGACAAGATAAAAAACCACCCTGTGAATCTATGATCAGCTGTTCGGCTGAGCTTTTGTTGTTTTGTTACGGAAAGGCCATAGCTGATCGGTTGGTTCTTGTCACATGGCCTGCGGTGCGAAATTCTGAAAAGTTGAGAATTTTTCATCTCGAAAATGCACCGCATGCGTGTCGCGACCGTGTTGCTTCCATTATGAATTCGGCTGCCGCGCGGCTACTTTTGAAATAACTGACTTGCACGTGGAAAAGACGCAATATGTGAATGGCCCGACAGAACTTCTTAAAGCAAAGCATTGCAAGCATTTTTCACTGCGGTGAAAGAAAGCCACGACTTTTCTCACGCGATCAAGCAAGAGACTGACACGAGAAACGTTTAAACCTGCTTGCAAGATTCGAAGTGTGTGCGAAACACTTACTAGAGAGCTGATTGAGACACACCCTTAATATGCGGTGACAACCCGGCTTCTCTCACTGCCACCTCCATGTTGCAGAGTAGGTCCCGTCAGCAGCTCAACCAATAAGATTAGACTGCCGCTATATCGTAAAAGTATCGTCATCACTCTACGATACCTATCATTACATTTTTGCATCGCGAAATATCATACTGTGATATATCGTTACACCCCTAATGTAAACGCATGGTCTTAAAGCGCATGGCGCAAGTGCTCAGAATCCAAGGGCGTGTCTGAATCCACTTTTGCTAATTTAACGACGGGAAAAATGGCCGGCACACCTGGTGCATGGTCTCAAAGGGTTGTCCCTATTCTCTTAATGAGGGATGGGTGTGTTTTGGGCGTAACATACAATAAACCAGCAATCAGAGTCTCATCTCCCATTCCCTCTAAAAGCCAGTTGCGCTCACGCCATGGCGGATTCGCTATTTACATGGCAGAATTTGCAAGTGGAAAAATTGAACGCTTCTCTAGCGAGGAAACAGATCTGCTTATGTGCTGGGTTAAAGCGCGAAAGCAGACCATCTACGGGAAAAGCCGGTTTCCACCAAAGCATTTTTATCTTTATGTGCTCAATAATAATCTTTTACATTGTAACCCTTTTATTTTTTAATATTTGGCATGTTTGTGTGCTGCTGTGTGTGTAACAAGCAGAGTGTACAAGTGTACACCCGCATATAGGCACATATTACTAATGCGCTCTTTAAATAACAAAAAAATATTGCGCCATTGACGCAGTCTTATTTCAGTTGCCTCAAAATAGCAACACGCCAACAATGCGCCTGAACACACCTTGTTTTCAAACCAGCACGCCCATGGGTGCACAAATGCATTTGTTATTTAAACAACGTGGTGCAGGACATGAAAATGATAACTGCGTCGGGCTGAAACTAGCAAAAACACTTGTGGCGCTGCATTGCGCCAGGTGTATGATAGGGCCCTATAGGTTTTATGTTTGTAATCCTGAATAAGGAATGAAATCATTTGAGTTATTAGAGACACAGCTGGATCTAGCTTGTGTTTTCTAAAGTTATTCCATTGCTTTCTGGTTGTATTTTGTAGAAAATTTTGATAAATATCAAAAAACAAGCTTCGCTTTCACACTGGAATACATTATATTGCTAAATGAGGTTGCAACCTATTGTATTTTAAACACTTAAAGTGTTTCATTGCAGTGTGTGAATTTGTTGTGTCTTTAATATGTGTTTACAGGTTTATAAAAATTAAAGTTTGACGTTGGTGATCTAAAAAAAGGAATCTCCATGGCAGGTGAGAGCTTTTAACTTCCTTATACCAAACTGAATTGTTACCATATTCAAGTACCAAGGTATTTGCATGGTACTGTAAGGCAGTTCAAATGGTACCATGGCATGTGTTATTAGTTTTGTTACTGAACCAGTACTTAAGGGGTTAAGCTTTAAATTGTTTTTTTTCCCCACAGAAAACAATTTCCCACCTCTTCCACGGTTCATTCCTCTGAAACCATGTTTTTACCAAGACTTCAACGAGATCCCAGACCAGTGGCGTACAATGTGCAAACGAATGTATTACCTATGGATATGTACGTTCTTAAATATTTCATATATTATATTTTTGGAGTATTTTCACTGCATGTAGCTTTTTGGTTCATTATGGTAGTAGATTGCAATCATGTGGCTTTATTTGCCATTACAATGTCTCTTTTGTTTTCACTGTAAACACTGAGAAATAACAGACACACGAAAACTTGTAGAGACTGGTTTTGTATTTTGATCCATGGGTAAAAGAGTGGGGTGTCATATTACTCATGTTATTGTACAGTTTACTATGTTATCATTCAGTTTCACAAGCATTACATTTGCTTTTGACGTGTAGGATATTTACAAACTGCTTTTTTTATTAGCACACTAATTGGGAACTATTTTGAAATGGGTCTGGGAGTTGAGAAAGTAAGTATTTGTTGAAATAAATAGACATTTGTTGTAGTTTCTAAAGTATTGCTAGGTTTAATTTTAGTTTACTTAGCTATTACATTTTAGTCATTGTGTGTCATAATAAATGTGCACAATCTGCCCTGTTCCAACAGATTGTTTAGTTTTCCTTGTAATGTAGTCGCCCACCATTCATGCTAAGTGTTGGGAAAAGTTACTTTTAAAAGTAATGCATTACAATATTGCGTTAGTTACTTTTTATGGAAAGTAATGTGTTATGTTATTTTTGTATTATTTTTTCATCTGGGCAGTTTTTTTGTGTGTTTTTTTTAAATAACATAAAAGTTATATTTTTGGCAAATATTAAGGCCCTTTCACACATAAAGTGATATGAATAAGCCTCAGGCTGGAGGAAATGCAAATTCACACCTGTACAGTAGAGGACGCAGCTCAAACAACACAGATAAAAAAATCCCCAGAGTTAAATCAACTGCTCAGAGAACAAATGGTCCCTCTCTACATAGAGTTAAAATAACACTGAAGCAGAGTTAAAGTTAATGAGATAACATGCTGTTTGTGGAGTTGTTTAATTTAATGTATTTTATCTTCAGTTGAGTTAATCTAAGGCTGTGGCTGGAAGTCATTTGTACTTATGTTTCTCTTCAGTGATTCTGCTTGTTAACAGCAGGTGTTCATCACTAATGCTCAATCATAACTTAATCACTTAATTATCTCATTAACTTTAACTCTGCTTCAGTGTTACTTTAACACTATATAGAGAGGGACCATATGTAATCTGATCAGAGTTGGTTTAACTCTGGGAATTTTGCTGTGAAGCCTTTCAGCTGTGCGGCCTTTCTGGAACACAAGAATAGGACGCATTAGAAGAAGTAAATAAGGAAATGCCTACTCACATTTAGTCTAGAACTATCATGTTCAATAACTATCATGTTCACACAACGCACACACCTCAGCACCTACGATTTCTATCAGCATGGGGACAGGAGAGCTGCCAGTCAATAAATTAACTTATTTGAAAAAGTAACTCCGATATTGTGTTGTAAATGTGAAAGTAATGCGTTACTTTACTAGTTACTCGAAAAAGTAATCTGATTACGTAACACGTGTAACTTGTAATGCGTTACGCCCAACACTGTCACCTACAACCCTAAAGTATGCATCAAATGCTATATTATGTGTACATGGTATTTAGATATACTTTATAAGAGAAAGCGATCAGGTTTTTTTTTTCATTTATTTTAAATGTAATTTTTTTTACTTTTTTCTCTTGCAGTGAATAGTGCCACTCTTGCAGCAAACCTGATTGGCTGTCTAGCATGGATGTGCGGAGGGGGCGGGGCAACCAATTTTGGAATGGCCATTCTGTGGCTGTTACTGTTCACCCCATGCTCATACGTGTGTTGGTTTAGGCCCATCTACAAGGCCTTCAAGTGAGTTCAGTTAATGTTTAAAGATGTTTTAAAAGTAGGCAGAGTCTTTGATGAATGTAATCATGCTAATGCAGTTCACTCTTTCTTTTTACAGGACAGACAGTTCTTTCAACTTCATGGCGTTCTTTTTCGTCTTCATGGCGCAGGTGGTGATCAGTATCATTCAGGCTGTTGGAATCCCAGGATGGGGAGTTTGGTAAGAACAACTTATTGTGTTTAAAAAATTACATCAGATAGATAGACAAACAGACAGATATAAAAACAGATAGATAGATAGACAGACAGACAGATAGATGGATAGATACAACAAAGCTGGGTCAGTTCCAGTTGAGTTACACTATAGAAACTCAAATGACTCATTTACTCTTGCGTCACATATTATTTTTAGCACACACATAGTATGGTCTGTTTAGACTAGAGTATATTAGGGTGTTATATAACATTCTGCATTTATATGATCTTTTCATGTGCTGTGCTTTTTAAGTAGCATGTTAATGAGGAGAATATCTCTTCTTTATGTGTTTCTGTTACAGTGGCTGGCTCGCCACGATCACTTTCTTCAGCACTAATATTGGCTCTGCCGTCGTTATGCTGATTCCAACCATAATGTTCACTGTCGTGGCTGCTTTCTCGGTCATTGCCCTCACCAAGGTACCCATTATTGTTCCTCCATCATTATTGTTTTGAAAATAAACAGATCTCGTGATATTTCCTAAAAGTCAAGCAGTACAGAATGTATTTATCTTTTTTTTTTTTCTCCTGAGCAAAAGTCCTCAGTAATCTCACATTTCTATAGAGTTTCTGAAGAGATGTACTCAAATTTGCCCAAAAACCTTTTTTAATTTTTCATCTTTAAAAAACATTTAACAATTCTTGAAATTAATATCTATTTATTCTGTACCTATAATATTGTGATGCCTTAATTCACTTTAAAACATTTAAACATTTGATTAAGTGTTTTTTTTTTATTATTATTATTATTTTAGACAAAATATTATAGGATAATATTTGTATTTTGTTATTAATTTTTTTAATAAAATATCTGCCATTTATCGATTATTGGTTTGAATATTGCCATTTATCCATTATGGAAATAATTATTGACTTATGTATCACCCACAATTTTTAATATTTAAAAACACTAATCATTTAGTAACAGTAATCTTAACAATTCTTGAAATGAATATCCTTTTTTTATACAGTACATTATAATATTGTGATTCTATTTTTTTTACTTTAGACAAAATATTATACTATATTTTTTATTATTATTTTAATTTTTTAAAGTTAATATCTGCCCTTTATCTATTATTGGTTTTATGAAAGTAATTAAAATCGTTGATATATTGCCACAATTTTAATATAATTTTATAGCTCTATCATCTGTATGCCAACAATTGTCTAATTTTTTATTTTTTTATTTTATTTTATTTCATTTTTTTTCTTAATGAAAGATTCCTAAGCAAAGTATAAACTTTCTAACAAAAGTTATGCTCAAATCAAAGCCAGTTTGTATATTAAACATTAAATATGTTCTGATTTGACTTTCATTTTTATTAAGGACACACAAATTACTTAAAAACTTGTCTAACGTGGTTAGAACATGTGGTTAGAACATGTTAGAGCTGTGACGGTGGCAGTTTTTGGTGGTAATGGATCAACTACCGGTGGTGGTTGAAGGGGGGAGGGTGTAAATGTATACTGACCTAAATTAAATACATTTTGAATTTTAAAAAAATAATGAACGAGGCTCAAGCATCTGTTTTGTAACAAACGTGGGTGCTTATTTTAGCACTTCCGTCAGTGGAACAACACACTACAGCCTGTAAAACACTGAAATAAATAAAAATAAATAATGGTAACCTAAATAATTTGAGGGAAAGCGAAACTATATTACCAGCGTGTGTGAAATGTGCTATTTAGATAAACTTGGCGTGAGCTAAATCTATGTAGGGCCTCGTTCGACCGGACTTACCAAATGACGATATCAACCAGGAACGTGACCAAACAAAGCTTCAGTTGACCAACTGGTGCATTTCCTGACCCCAAGACCCCCAGCCTTAACAGAAAGAATGACGTGATTTTGTTGAACAAAGAAGGCTGTCTTGAGCTCATCAGCAGTAAATTAATCAAAACCTATCACGTTGAATCTCAAAAGGACAATTGTCGATCATTTGAAGTATTAAATATATCGTGATTACTAAAATATTGGAATCAATGCATTATACAGTGGGTACAGAAAGTATTCAGACCCCTTTAAATTATTCACTCTTTGTTAAATGATTTTAGCAAATGGTTGCAATATAAGTTCATTTTCTTTCCTCATTAATGTACACACAGCACCGCATATTGACAGAAAAACACAGAATTGTTGACATTTTTGCAGATTTATTAAAAAAGAAACTGAAATATCAAATGGTCCTAAGTATTCAGACCCTTTGCTCAGTATTTAGTAGAAGCACCCTTTTGATCTAATACAGCCATGAGTCTTTTTGGGAAAGATGCAACAAGTTTTTCACACCTGGATTTGGGGATCCTCTGCCATTCCTCCTTGCAGATCCTCTCCAGTTCTGTCAGGTTGGATGGTAAACGTTGGTGGACAGCCATTTTTAGGTCTCTCCAGAGATGCTCAATTGGGTTTAAGTCAGGGCTCTGGCTGGGCCATTCAAGAACAGTCACAAAGTTGTTGTGAAGCCACTCCTTCGTTATTTTAGCTGTGTGATTAGGGTCATTGTCTTGTTTGGAAGGTAAACCTTCGGCCCAGTCTGAGGTCCTGAGCACTCTGGAGAAGGTTTTCGTCCAGGATATCCCTGTACTTATCCTTGTTTCATCTTTCCCTCGATTGCAACCAGTCGTCCTGTCCCTGCAGCTGAAAAACACCCTCACAGCCATGATGCTGCCACCACCATGCTTCACTGTTGGGACTGTATTGGACAGGTGATGAGCAGTGCCTGGTTTAGTCCACACATACCGCTTAGAATTAAGGCCAAAAAGTTCTATCTTGGTCTCATCAGACCAGAGAATCTTATTTCTTATTGGAGTCCTTCATGCAGGCTTTCATGTGTCTTGCACTGAGGAGAGGCTTCCGTCGGGCCACTCTGCCATAAACCCCCGACTGGTGGAGGGCTGCAGTGATGGTTGACTTTCTACAACTTTCTCCCATCTCCCGACTGCATCTCTGGAGCTCAGCCACAGTGATCTTTGGGTTCTTCTTTATCTCTCTCACCAAGGCTCTTCTCCCCCTGTTGCTCAGTTTGGCCGGACGGCCAGCTCTAGGAAGGGTTCTGGTCATCCCAAACATCTTCCATTTAAGGATTATGGAGGCCACTGTGCTCTTAGGAACCTTAAGTGCAGCAGAAATTTTTTTGTAACCTTGGCCAGATCTGTGCCTTGCCACAATTCTGTCTCTGAGCTCTTCAGGCAGTTCCTTTGACCTCATGATTCTCATTTGCTCTGACATGCACTGTGAGCTGTAAGGTCTTATATAGACAGGTGTGTGGCTTTCCTAATCAAGTCCAATCAGTATAATCAAGCTGGATTCAAATGAAGGTGTAGAACCATCTCAAAGATGATCAGAAGGAATGGACAGCACCTGAGTTAAATATATGAGTGTCACAGCAAAGGGTCTGAATACTTAGGACCATGTGATATTTCAGTTTTTCTTTTTTAATAAATCTGCAAAAATGTCAACAATTCTGTGTTTTTCTGTCAATATGGGGTGCTGTGTGTACATTAATGAGGAAAAAAATGAACTTAAATGATTTTAGCAAATGGCTGCAATATAACAAAGAGTGAAACATTTAAGGTGGTCTGAATACTTTCCCTTAGGCACTTTCTTTCTCTTGTAATCATTGTTTTAATTAGGTCAGTCTAGTATTATGTGTGTAAGAAGTGTGTCATGTTTGAGTTCTAAATAGGGCTGGGCTATATATCGAATGCTTTTGTCACGCGCATTTCGTCAGTAAAGCCGGTTCCCTGATTGCCGCTAAATCGCCATCACCTGCTTTCAAATGGAGCGGCATTTAATAGACAGAGCCGTAGTTCACTGGTAAGCCATGCAATATCGTGTTCAATATCGACGGCGATTCATATCGATAATGAACGCGATATTGCGTGGCTTATCAGTGAACTACGGCTCTGTATATTAAATGCCACTTCATTTGAAAGCAGGTGATGGCGATTTAGCGGCAATCAGGGAACCAGCTTTACTGACGAAATGCGCGTGACAAAAGCATTCGATATATCGCCCAGCCCTAGTTCTAAATACAGGATTTATAATTCTCTGTAATTCTGGGTGCATGAAACATTGAAATTGAGTATCAGGAAGATATTAGGAAACATTATAAAGTTGTTAATAAAACAGGAGAATGTTCCGCGGATATCACACGATGTAATCAATAGACAATAGACAGGGCGTGTCTAAGCTCCGTAGCAACGTCTCATTGGAGGATCACATCTGAAGGATGGAGCCAGCTTGCTTCTTTAAAACTATGCTGTCCAAAATAGCTATTCGTTGAAGCACCGATACTTTGACCACGGCTGAAAAGTTGTTTGGGTTATGCTGAAAAGAAGAAGTTGAAGAACCTATACTTTGTCCCATGGCTGATTTTCCATCTTAACAGTCGCTGACTATCTTCATCCACGAGCCGCGCAGCTTGATACTTCTCGCCCAAAATCTGTCACACTCCGTGAACTATCTGACCAAAGTCTCCAAAGAAGAAAGCTGCTCAGAATAGCGCGTTTCACCAGCCGGCAACTTCCTTCAAAGCTTCCGCGCAACCCAACGAAGGGCTTCCGCTCAACCAGAGCCACGAAACACACACCTACCTCAGCTGTCAGAGTGAATGCAGATACAAGCCAAACTTCTCTCTCTCTCTCGCTGGAAACTGGTGAAACTCCTTTAAGCCGAAGCTCTGCTTTTGTGATTTTTCTCAGGTTACGATTCCAGTTAGCACTAAACTTGGGACGTTTCATAGCTCATATCAACTCCGTGAACGTGTGTGTGTGTGTGTGTTTAGCCTTAGTGTCTTGTAATCATTAGAAGTAGTCAATAAAGCTTTGTTTTGATTTTCACATATACAAGCTTCTTTTGCCGTGCGTCAAGTTACTGCCTTAAACGTAAAAGATAAAGTTACCTCTTGCTTATAATAATATAATAATAATCATAATAAAATATTGTTACTGGTGGCCACAGAATAATATTTTATCCAGAATTGATAACATACTTTAACCTCAATTTTTCGCTGGACGAATAATTAAGTGTTAAATATTAATTCTGAATCAGTTACAGTGACTCATTTACAGTTGACTCGATTCTTATTCCCTGCAACTTAATTACCCCTCTTTTTTTAATTAATTGAGCTAATGAATAGGCGAAGTCCTACATCTAACAAGCACAAACAATAGAATTAGTCCTTCTGTAGTCAATAATTTATACCTTAAAACTCATCTTTGATCACCAAAATGACATATTTAAATGTTTTTTTTCCTGTGAAAAAAATTTCTTCATGCCTTAAAATAGCTTTAATGTAACTCTACAGCCTAATATCCACTGATCAATGAATATGCAAATTAGCCCCACCCCCACTCACTCGCGCCAGCTCAGAGATCCACTTGGTCAACTTACTGAGGTAAACGCTGCACAGTGGTATCGCTCTCTACAACATAACAGTAATTAATATGATTAGCCTTTTGCTTGACTATGTTTACAAACAAGGCAAGGCAGGCAAGGCAAACAGCTAATAATGTGTTGCCAATGTTACACAAACCATGTTCACATTCACCATGTCAGAGTCAGACAGCTGCCTTCTAACAATTAATATCCTTACAAATGCTTTGAACATCTCAGAACGTCGGTGGAGAAAGGCATATAGTTCATAAAACATAGGAATATACGTCATACACCCACTATATTGCTAAATTTATATCTGATTTTTCATTTCAACAGAAAAATATAACGGGATAACCTGGCTTCTCTTGAGACTCTCTTGCTTTAGTGCAGTCATAGTTAATGATATGCTAAAGCCCGCCCACACATTGACGTGATTGGTTACAAGGTAGTTTGTGATGTAAGAAAGACCAGTGATTTTTGAAACTGGCTTTAGTACACTGCAGTTATGAAAAGAAAATACTCAGCAATGGTGTTGACTTATGAATTTGCACATGGTTTGTGCAAAGCATATTTAAATCACCAAATAGACATATACACAACATTAAAAACTTAATTTTTCACCACAGGGGGACTTTAACTAGAATTTGCCATTCAAATAAAAAGGTATCTGTCCTACATACCACAGTAAATGATGTGAATATAGTAGCTAATTAAAAGTGAATGAAAGGAAGAAACTTTTGTAATACCCTGCAGAAATTGGTGAAACATGAGTAAAGATTTGGCAAATGAAACAAGAGATTCCATGTCCAGAAATATTGTAATCGGGTGACCAGATCGCAAAACAGAGTACAAAACCGACAAATGGCTGAAATGTATGGGCTCATGTGCCTCTCTCATTCAGCATGAATACAGGCCCAGACAAGCCACGACCCCTCACCCAATCCCGCTGTTCGAGAAATCGGAGTGCTTCTCATCTTGAAGCACCGAGATGTAGTGCGGTTTTGCTTCGAGCCACCCGTGCAACCATGCTATGCTTATTTCATTCATTCATGTATTATATCATACAAGGTTTAAATCATTTTAATAGACATAACAAATTGTAGAAAATGTGTATGATGTAGCATTTTACTTGATGTTACTTTTGACAAGCTCTGATTTCTGAAAGAGACGCAGAGATGGCAAAGTGGCTGATTTTGAATTTATCTGATTTGCGATAAATTAATTCATAGAGTTTACTGTCACGTGAAAAGAAGACTGGATGCAATAGCAAGTTATTCACTTTAATAGTGCTTCACGCCAGGTAAGTCAGATATATAAATACAGTACAGTCACAACACAGACAGCAGGAGAGATGGTAACACAGGGACTGGATGGGCGATGGTGTCCGTGGTGAGAATCCGTGAGATGAGATGAGCAAGGTAAATCCAGAACGAGTATCCAGGGGAACAGACAGGAAACAGCAACTCCAACTCCAACTCCAGGAAACAAGAAACACAGTAACACGAGACAACACCAGGACTCCAAAAACAACGATCTGACAAACATGAGACGAAAGACAAGGCGTTAAATTGGCAAGATCTAATAAGCCACAGCTGCCGCTGATGAGTAATCAGCGGCGACGCCCACACAGAACAATCAGGTGACACACCCCACAACCCACACACAGACAACAGAATGACACAGTGGATCTGCGAACCGTGACAGTACCCCTCCTCCTAGGAACGCCTCTCGGCGTTCCCACCACTCCTTACCTGTTGATTGTAATCATCAATAAGGGAGTGATCCAGAATGTCCCTCGCAGGTACCCAACTTCTCTCCTCCGGACCGTAACCTTCCCAGTCCACCAAGTACTGGAATCCGCGTCCCCTCCGCCTCGGGTCAGAATCCGATTAACCGAATAAGTTGGTTCCCCGTCTACGAGACGCGGCGGTGGAGGAACCGGAGCAGGCAGATTAAGTGGTGAATGAAAAACTGGTTTGATTTTGGACACATGGAAGGCGGGATGAATCCTCCTGTACGCCGGAGGCAATTTGAGGCGGACTGCCACTGGACTAATAATTTTAGTGACAGTAAACGGGCCAATGAATTTGGGAGCAAGCTTATTGGCAACGGAGCGGAGCGGAATGTTCTTAGTAGAAAGCCACACTTTTTGACCAACGACGTATACGGGTGGCTTTGACCGGTGGCGATCGGTCTTAGCCTTGGTGCGCGCCCTCACTTGCAACAGAGTCTCGCGGGCTCTGTTCCAAGTGCGATGGCACCTCTGGACAAAGGCGTGGGCAGAGGGGACCGCAACTTCGGACTCCAGACTGGGAAACACAGGTGGCTGGTAACCTAGGCTACATTCAAACGGAGAAAGGCCCGTAGAAGACACTGGTAACGAGTTGTGAGCGTACTCAATCATAGAGAGTTGTTGGCTCCAGGAGGAAGGATTCTTGGACGCCAAACATCGCAACATTCGCTCTAAATCCTGGTTGGCTCTCTCGGTCTGACCATTGGTCTGGGGATGGAACCCAGAGGAAAGACTAACCGTCGCCCCCAGTAACTTACAAAACTCTTGCCAGAATTTGGACACAAATTGGGGACCCCTGTCAGAAACCACATCCACCGGGAGGCCATGTAGCCGGAAGGCATGATCAATGACAGTAACCGCTGTCTCCTTAGCAGAGGGTAATTTGGCTAAGGGTATAAAATGGGTCACCTTCGAGAACCGGTCCACAACGGTCAAAACAACCGTATACCCTTGGGAGGGTGGGAGGGCGGTCACAAAATCTAGCGCGATATGGGACCAGGGTCTCGAAGGGACAGACAGCGGTTGGAGTAACCCATCTGGAGGGCGGTTGGAAGTCTTACCAGTAGCACAGACCGAGCAAGCCAAAACAAAATCGCGAATGTCGCGAGCCATACCTGGCCACCAGAATCGTTGCTTGACCAAAAATCTGGTTCGATTAACCCCTGGATGGCAAGCCACGTTAGAACAATGACCCCACTTGATGACGCAGGACCTTAACTCATCCGGCACAAACAAACGGTTCGGTGGGCATGCGGGCGGAGGCGTTACCCCTTCTAAGGTCGCCAAGACCTTCGATTCGATCTCCCATGTAAGAGTGGACACCACTAATGTCTCGGGAAGAATACACTCGGGAGTAGACGGGCGTTCGGAGGGATCAAAAATGCGAGAAAGAGAATCGGGCTTGATGTTCTTGGAGCCCGGGCGGTACGATAGAGTAAAATCAAAACGACCAAAAAAAAGTGTCCACCGAGCCTGCCTGGAATTGAGTCTTTTAGCCGATCGTATATACTCTAAATTCTTATGATCAGTCCAAACGATAAAGGGTACCCCTGAACCCTCTAACCAGTGACGCCACTCTTCCAACGCTAATTTGACTGCCAACAACTCTCTGTTACCAATATCATAATTGCATTCAGCGGGAGACAAACGATGAGAATAGTATGCGCAAGGGTGCATCTTGTTATCTGAGGGAGAACGCTGGGAGAGAACTGCACCTACCCCCACCTCTGACGCGTCGACCTCCACCACGAACTGACGTGAAGGATCAGGGGCTATCAGAATGGGGGCCGAAACGAAGCGGCCCTTCAGTTTGGCAAATGCAGCCTCGGCTGCATCTGACCACCTGAAGGTCGTTCTGGAGGAGGTCAAAGCGGTCAGAGGTGCGGCTAGTTGGCTGAAATTGCGAATAAAACGCCGGTAAAAATTGGCGAACCCCAGAAACCGCTGTAGGGCCTTACGGGAATCTGGACTTGGCCAATCCACCACAGCCTTAACCTTGTCAGGATCCATGCAAATTCCCTCAGACGAGACGATGTACCCTAGGAAAGAAACAAATTGTGCATGAAATTCGCATTTCTCCGCCTTGACAAAAAGCCCATTCTCTAGCAGCCGCTGAAGCACTCGTCTGACGTGTTGAACATGCTCCTGGAGAGACGATGAAAAAATCAATATGTCGTCCAGGTAGACATATATGAACTGGTCAACCATGTCTCTCAACACGTCATTGACGAGTGCCTGGACTCATCCCCCTCCCTGATGCGGACCAAATGATATGCTTTCTTAAGTCCAATTTAATGAAAATGGACGCTCCTTGCAACCTCTCGAAGGCTGAAGACATCAACGGCAAAGGATAAGTATTCTTTACCGTGATGTTGTTCAGCTCCCGGTAATCAATACAAGGTTGCAAAGACCCGTCCTTCTTCCCCACAAAAAAGAACCCCGCCCCCGCTGGAGATGTGGAAGGGCGGATGAACTTGGCTGCCAGAGAATCAGAAATATATTTCTCCATGGCCTCCCTCTAGGGAACAGATAGAGAGTACAACTTGCCTTTAGGCGGAGACTTACCCGGAACTAAGTCTATTGCACAATCGTAGGGACGATGCGGAGGGAGAGAAGCAGCTCGGGACTTACTGAACACCTCCTTCAGGTCAAGGTACTCCTTGGGCACGTTAGACAGATCCACCGCCTCATCCTGCAAAACAGAAACAGACACCGTGGGACAAGCAGACAATAGACAAGACTTGTGACACTGGGTGCTCCATTCAGTGATAGTTCCGAGTTGCCAGTCGATGCGAGGGTTGTGTTTGGTGAGCCAGGGGTGTCCAAGAACGACAGGTGCGTGAGGGGTGTCCATGAGGAGGAACTGTGCTTCTTCTGAATGGTTACCGGAAGTGACGAGGGTGATGTAATCCGTAATGTGGGAGAGACTGGAAAGAGACTGTCCGTTGAGTGCGTTGAATGAAATGGAGTGCTCAAGGGATGATGTTGGAATTCCATGTTGTCGTGCAAACGTGATGTCCACGAAACTGCCCTCTGCCCCAGAATCCAAAAGTGCGCTACAGGTGATGTCGTGTGTAGCCCATCTCAGTCTAACCGGGAGGAGGGTCGATGGCGAGGACTTCTCGGCGGAGATCCCGCCCGATAGTAGCCTCAAGTTTACTATCGGGCTTGGTCTTTTACCGGGCAGCTCCTGATGATGTGTCCCGATGTCCCGCAGTATAAGCAAAGACCAAGGGACCTCCGCCGCTCCCGCTCCTCCCGAGAAAGCCGAGTTCTCCCTACCTGCATGGGCTCAGGATCGGGTGCTGGGCTAACCGCATCCACCGGGCTGACAGGAAGACCGCTGTGCCTCTCTCCGGATTCCACTAGTGACTCCGCTCGTCGGAGGCGAGAATCAACTCGAAGCGCCAGCTCAACAAGCCCGTTGAATGTCTCTGGAAGGTCCAACGTGTATATCTCCCGGTGGATACGATCAGCCAGCCCATGCAGGAACACGTCCCACTGCGCCTCCTCGTTCCACCGACACTCTGCCGCGAGGGTGCGGAACTCGATGGCATAGTCAGCGACCGTGTGGTTGCCCTGCTTGAGAGCGGTGAGTCTGCGGGCGGCCTCCTTTCCCGCAACCGCACGGTCGAACACCCTCCTCATCTCGGCGGCAAGTGCCGTGAACGAGGAGCAGCACGGGTCCTGGTTTTCCCACACCGCCGTTCCCCATAGCGCCGCCTTCCCGGTGAGCAGGGTCAGTACGAACGCCACCTTGGACTCCTCCCTCTCAAAGGTGCGTGGCTGCAGGGTGAAATGGAGAGATATTCAAAAACGCTCGACAAAAATCTGGCTCACCGGCATAAACTCGCTGCATCCATGGTAGATGGTCAGATCGTTCTGTCACGTGAAAAGAAGACTGGATGCAATAGCAAGTTATTCACTTTAATAGTGCTTCACGCCAGGTTAGTCAGATATATAAATACAGTACAGTCACAACACAGACAGCAGGAGAGATGGTAACACAGGGACTGGATGGGCGATGGTGTCCATGGTGAGAATCCGTGAATCCAGAACGAGTATCCAGGGGAACAGACAGGAAACAGCAACGAGAACTCCAACTCCAGGAAACAAGAAACACGGTAACACGAGACAACACCAGGACTCCAAAAACAACGATCTGACAAACATGAGACGAAAGACAAGGCGTTAAATAGGCAAGATCTAATAAGCCACAGCTGCCGCTGATCAGTAATCAGCGGCGACGCCCACACAGAACAATCAGGTGACACACCCCACAACCCACACACAGACAACAGAATGACACAGTGGATCTGCGAACCGTGACAGTTTACACTCATTCACTTTACACACTCATTATTAGGGGTTGGACAGACTAATCAACTAGATTTTAATACTCTGCCATGACGCTTCAAGCTTGACTTCAACTAGTTGCCTATAGAGGGTGCAACAGGACACATTTAACCCTTTCGCACGTAAGTTTAAAATATTCTGGCTGACCCAGCGTGATTTCTTTTTTAAGGTGACCATTATTTAGAACGTATCACTTTACGGTTTCCATGGTGACGCGTCATTGTTTTTACGTGAAACACCGCAGCGCTGTATGACTGATGATCTGCTTTCATTTAATTTTTCCTTTTTTATTCAAAATATTCACAAATTTGTTGTTAGTTTGCGCTGCACAGAGAATCGGATCTGTTGGATTTACAAACCCGTGAATTTATCCACTTCACCCGAAATATATGAAACTGAGTCGGTGAACTGGGGAAGAACAGAGTAAGCTTTTAAGTTACTTTCACAATGTGTATCTGATATGAATTAAACGTTTCGTCTAATTATAATGGAAAGGGTTATTTCCGCTTCTATAGACACCATTGTGTAATTAACTAACTCTAAATATATTGTTTTGTTAGTACTCGTGTATTTAAATGTCTGAAACCTAAAATAAACATTATTTGGTTGAAAACACTGCATATATGTAATATATGGTTTAGCGCCAGCCAAAGCGCGCATGCACATTTGAATTTGGCAGTTGATCATGTGATGCTCTGAAAGTTATTAATCACACCGGTGTGATCATACGCTCCTAGGGCCAGCCAAGACTGATCAAACAAGGGTTAAGCCCCGGGTATACTTTTTTTTTTTTACACGAACGCTAGTGTATGCACACAGTAGAGCAGAAATACAGGTGCTGGTCATATAATTAGAATACCATCAAAAGGTTGATTTATTTGACTCATTTTATTCAAAAAGTGAAACTTGTATATTATATTCATTCATTACACATATGCTGATATATTTCAAATGTTTATTTCTTTTAATTTTGATGATTATAACTGACAACTAAGGAAAATCCCAATTTCAGTATCTCAGAAAATTAGAATATTACTTAAGACCAATACAAAGAAAGGATTTTTAGAAATCTTGGCCAACTGAAAAGTATGAACATGAAAAGTATGAGCATGTACAGCACTCAATACTTAGTTGGGGCTCCTTTTGCCTGAATTACTGCAGCAATGTGACGTGGCATGGAGTCGATCAGTCTGTGGCACTGCTCAGGTGTTATGAGAGCCCAGGTTGCTCTGATAGTGGCCTTCAGCTCTTCTGCATTGTTGGGTCTGGCATATCTTCCTCTTCACAATACCCCATAGAAAATCTATTATATCTTCTTAAGGTCAGGCAAGTTTGCTGGTCAATTAAGAACAGGGATACCATGGTCCTTAAACCAGGTACTGGTAGCTTTGGCACTGTGTGCAGGTGCCAAATCCTGTTGGAAAATGAAATCTGCATCTCCATAAAGTTGGTCAGCAGCAGGAAGCATGAAGTGCTCTAAAACTTCCTGGTATGCGGCTGCGTTGATCTTGGACCTCAGAAAACACAGTGGACCAACACCAGCAGATGGCATGGCACCCCAAACCATCACTGACTGTGGAAACGTTACACCGGACCTCAAGCAACATGGATTGTGTGCCTCTCCTCTCTTCCTCCAGACTCTGGGACCCTGATTTCCAAAGGAAATGCAAAATTTACTTTCATCAGAGAACATAACTTTAGACCACTCGGCAGCAGTCCAGTCCTTTTTGTCTTTAGACGCTTCTGACGCTGTCTGTTGTTCAAGAGTGGCTTGACACAAGGAATGCGACAGCTGAAACCCATGTCTTGTATACGTTTGTGCGTAGTGGTTCTTGAAGCACTTACTCCAGCTGCAGTCCACTCTTTGTGAATCTCCCCCACATTTTTGAATGGGTTTTGTTTCACAATCCTCTCCAGGGTGTGGATATCCCTATTGCTTGTACCCTTTTTTCTACCACCTTTTCCTTCCCTTCACCTCTCTATTAATGTGCGTGGACTGGGTGTGCCTCATACGTCCTGAAAAGTGAAGCTGCGGGCTCTTTGATCGCCCCCTGGTGGCTGGATGCAGTACAGGTCATAAACCCTGCCCTCTCAATGCAGACGAATGAGACTTAGGTTATAACAAACTAATAAATTATGCTTCAAATAAAATTTTCCAAAAGATGGTTTTGGTCATTTAAGATAGTTGATAGTTGTTCGTTTTTGTGATAAGTTTGATTTTAGCTAGCAATTTGGTGCTATAGAAACGGGGCGTGTCGTCGTGATTCACAGTTGATTGAAAGCTTCTCTGAGGGCTGTCGGGGCTTCGAGGGGAGATTTAAGATACATAACTAACTATTCATTTTCAATTTCTGTGTTATTTCACACCGACAAAATGAGCTGTTCAGCAGTAAACTATACTAACCGACCTACAGGATCTGACGGATCAATGAGCTTTTCTTTGTAACGTTAAATGTGGGCTTCATAAGCTAATTAATAAACGTTATTAGTTAAGATAACATGCCTAATGTTAGCCATGATGGGGAAAAAAGCAGGTGATGGTTATCTGGCAGTTACTAATTAATTATAGAGCACTGTCTACAGCAATCGATCTCCTGTAACGTTAGTTTAACCCTTTATTTAAAATGGCAGGACCGTTTCTGACATTTTAGAGTTGTTTCTAGAGGCATATTATATTGAGCTTATCTACTGAATTTGCTGTCTCAAAAATATTATTGCTCTAGAAACAGAATAGCATATTATTTTATAGGTAGAATTTTAAATTGTGTATAATTTATATAGCCTATTTAAAATACATCAATGATGACGCAGACGTCTGGGCGGAAGTTTGATACCATGACTCCGCCTCCGGGCTCCACTGACTGACCTTTTTTTTTTTTTGACGTTTTTGCGTAACGTGTCAGCGCCCTTCAGCGTCCGTTTTGGCTCCAGTTCAATTCAATGGAAGGAAGCGGCGTCATGTCGTCCATCTTTTTTTACAGTCTATGGCTTGGACACAGAGCTCTGTGAACAGCCAGCCTCTTTTGCAGTGACCTTTTGTATCTTGCCCTCCTTGTGCAAGGTGTCAATGGTCGTCTTTTGGACAACTGTCAAGTCAGCAGTCTTCCCCATGATTGTGTAGCCTACAGAACTAGACTGAGAGACCATTTAAAGGCCTTTGCAGGTGTTTTTAGTTAATTAGCTGATTAGAGTGTGGCACCAGGTGTCTTCAATATTGAACCTTTTCACAATATTCTAATTTTCTGAGATACTGAATTTGTGATTTTCCATAGTTGTCAGTTATAATCATCAAAGTTAAAAGAAATAAACATTTGAAATATATCAGTCTGTGTGTAATGAATGAATATAATATACAAGTTTCATCTTTTGAATGGAATTAGTGAAATAAATAAACTTTTTGATGATATTCTAATTATATAACCAGCACCTGTATATTGTCAACACTGTTCTGTGATTTATCAATAAAATAACTTGAAAAGCTATAGCATATATTTCTTAGTAACTAAAACCCACAGCTTCACTATTAGTTCACAGACATTGCCAGGTAGAATTAATTCACACACGCAGTCGCTCTCACTAATGCATTCATATAAATGTAATCTTTCCTGCGCGACTTTATCTATATCTGATTTAGAACAAGCAAAAATCTGTGAGAAATATAACGACCCAATGACAAAAGAACTGATAAAAATAAGCTGTTTTGTAGGAACAATAGCCTTGTGGGCAGCACTGTCATATGACATAGCTGTGCACAACAAGGCTTCCCAGCAAACATTGGTCCAATGGCAACGTCGTGTCCCTGGCCAAAAATAGTCACAATAGGATCGCATAAATCAGTAAAAATATGTAACATTTCCTAAAAATGCATTCAAATACGTTTGTACATGTCTACAATTCTCTGGGGTTGCATGTATAATAATTTTGGAACTATTTTTCAACCATGATGGGACGTCTTTCAACGGTCATTAAACGCCCAAATGTTTGCTGGGTTATTTGTTCATTAATGACATCATCAGCAACTAGTCGACTCAACTTTAATCACATAAATGTCGACTTTACAAAATCTGAAGTCGTTTTACCCTTGCTCATTATATTGCGTAGTGATTTTAGAGGTTTATGCTAATATCATGTTATGATCCCTTAGCTGGCTTGCCTGTTATCCAGCAAACACGAGGAGTGTCTGTGTCTGCCGAATATTGATTCTATTATTCGGTAGAATTTTTATTCATTTTGAATAAGGTATTTGTCTTAGGGCACATTCCTGCTCTACCACCGGGGTGGGGCGGTTGTCAAGTTGACCGGCACAGCCCTAGATATTGATCTCCTGATCTATAAAAGATCAACCTTCGAGCAATAATATTTTCTTCTGTCTTAGGTTCACAACTTCTACCGTGGCAGCGGAGGCAGCATGAGCAAGGCTCAGGAAGAATGGACCACCGGTGCTTGGAAGAACCCTCACGTCCAACAGGCAGCACAGCAGGCAGCTATGGGGGCTGCACAGGGGGCCGTGAATCAACAACAGTACTCAGCTGCACCAACCTACAACTATGACGATCCAATGTAGATCCTTTTCAGCCACAGTGGGGGGAGGGGACAGAAGCAGGGTGTTTGGGAGGGCGTTCCAAAGAGATAAAGTCACTAACTGGTTGAAATTGGGGGAGGGAGAAAGGAAAGATATACCGAAATCCACCAATTTAAATTCAAACAGGTTCCCACCAGTACAATACATAAGCGTTTGCTTAAACTGTTTTAAAAGTGTGTGATAGTTTAAGGAGTTGCTTTTGGTATTTAGACCCCATAAATAGGAAAGTATAAGTCTTGCCATGTGGTATTACGGCAGATTTATTAATAAACGGTTATGTAGTGTTTCTCCACTTATCGTATTTTAAACACTAGAGCACCAATAAGGAAACATTCCAAAGCTCACTATGTTTCTATAGTAAATAGATTCTCAGATGGTTGTCAGATTTGTCTATGTGGTATTTGCAAGCCAGATATATATTTTGGTTGGCTGTTAGTATTCAAAAACACATTTTGACTATTTAGCAAACACATCTTTACTCTCATGTCTTACGAATAAACGTAGGTTTTATGCACAGAGAGAAGAAAAGATCAGCTTTCGTAAATAATTGACTGGTATTTACTTGATCTCATAGATGAAAAGGATAAAGCTTATAAACATTACATTGTGTCTGTTGTACAAAGAGTTTGTTTTGTTTTGTCAAGTTTTTGTTTCATTTTCTTTGAAGGTACAAGGAAAGCCATATGTTTACATTGTTTTAGTTGTTGCATATTTTTGTTTGCGTTAAAGGTTTTAATATGTGCAGTTGTGTTGTTTTACCTCAGGATTTAATCGTCTTATTTTAATGCTGATGTACTTTAGCTGACGTTCGGCTAACACAAATATTTGTACATGTACATTTTGTACGTTTGTACATTAGTTAAATTTAAATTCTCTTGAAGAAAGTAAATATTTAATCTACACTTAGCCACAGACTTGTTAGACAGTTCAACCCATTATGATCTAAATCTGCTGCAAAGGCTTTCAAGTTGTTATTATTGATATCACAGAAATTATAACTCTTGTTTTGCATATAATCTGAGACTGGTTTATTCTCCACTGAGTTAAAACCTATAACTAAACACATTATGAAGTAATATTGTCACAAGTACAGTATATATGTATGTGGTGTCAAACTAATTATTGATTACTTACTCTTACAGGTTAAGTGATGTATTTTCTCGACATTTCCTGAAAGTACTTGCTCTGTTATGCATCGACAAGCAATTTCTGTGTGAAATTCCTGAATTACGTAAATTTAGTAGTTCCGTCAAATTGATTAATCGCGATTAATCACATGTAAGGTAAAAGTTTGTGTGTGTGTGTATATATTTATATATATATATATATATATATACACACACACAAACACATTTTATCACATCTAACTATTATGTTAGATGCGATTAATTGCGATTATTAGATTTGACAGCACTAAATTTTGAGATTTAAAATCTTTCAGACCTGCAAATTGTGGATTTGTAATATATAGTAGAGCATTTAGTTATATTTGTTGTTCCAATTCTGAATTTACAGTCTATCTATGAAGAGCTGGTTAGTGATGGTTGACTGTAGAACTGGGTCATAGTTTAAGGAGTATAAAGAAAAGAAAGTATGAAATAGATTAAAATAATAGTGTACAGTATATGTAATATGTCATCTCAATGTTTCTATCAAGGCTTGTAAAATACTTTTAATCATTTCAAGAACTGTGAAACGTTCAATACGCCCATGCAATGTGTGATATTATTCATGTATGTTTGGGGAGTTTTTCTATGTACTCTATTGTTTATGTAAAGATCTTATTGTTATCATTTCGAAAATGTGTGTATTTGAGTGTTTTAAGCGTAACTGTTCCACAGTGTGATGCCTGATACACAGTTGTGGGGCTTTTGGTAAGATAGGACTTCCTGAAGTTTCTTCCCTGATTGAAATCCACAGTCCTGTTGTGCCCTCTGGTGGACTGGATGTATAACTTTACCTGTTTGTTTTCTGACAGTCACCCAAGAAAACTTGGACAGAAGCAATATCGATATCTGTCAAGCATGATTTGATTAAATCAGCAAGAATGTTATATTTCAGCTGCACCAGCAAAAGCTACGGTCACTGTCCTTTCCAAGACCCACCATGTTCTTTTTGTGCCCTGATCTTCATGCCTATGTATTCCAACGGTAGATAAAGCCTTGTTCATACTATAAAGTTAAGTGAGTGGAAAGATGCCAGTAGACTAACATAAAACAGATAGTTGTCTTTGTATAGTGAGTTGTGTGTGGTGCTTGGTAAATTTGTGAATTCAACCAAACCTCGTGCCATGTGTGTGTGTGTGTGTGTAGATGTTAATTACTTTGTCAAGTCTAAAGGTGGGATGTATTGTTAACTTGGAGACAAGAACTGGTACATTTAACAGGTTTCTGTTTTTATTTACTTCTCTTTTTTATTTTTTGTAATTCTTTCCTGAGTTTTAATGGTCAAACATTTAAAAAAAAAAATTATTAATATCAATTTAGCCATATTTTCTTTCCCTTAGCTACAGTGTTTTGTGCACTCAATTTGTAACAAATGCAATGTAAACACATGTTTGGTTTCCTCAGAAAAACTATACTTAAACAATCATGCAAACATAAAGCTCAATAGTTGTGATTTCTGAAGGTGGTTGTTTTTGAAGTTTGAGATGATTTCTTTTGTTTTGTTTTGTTTTTTTGGTTCAGTTTGTATTACTTTTATATTATTTTGTCTCTCCCTGATGGATAATAAACAAATAATGTTTACTCTGTGTCCAAGTCTTTATAGTCAGCTAAAAAATAAAAACAAAACCATAAAACCCATTTTTATTACTTCAATAAAATAAACATGTACTTAAATATAATACAGTAAGAAAAACCTTCAGCCTGTTACCAATGCAACATTTTTTATTTAGTTTAAATTGATGTTATAAAAAAACTAAAACTAATAATAAAAAAAACTACATACACATATTCTTTTAAAAAAAAAAAAGTTTAAGTAAAATGAAATGGAAAATATTTAAATAAAAATAATTAAAATAATATAAACTATAATTGTATCTCAGTTATACTAAAATAACACTGAACCCGTGAAGTCCCCCTGAGCTATTAGTATGAATATGTTAGCCTTAATGTTATGAATAAGCTGTAGTCCTCCAAAACAATAACAAAATTCGCATTTAGGAGATATAAGCATTCAAAACTTAGTCTCTCACTTTCGCTAAAACAAATCACGGATTTTCATGACATCACTGTGGACTTCAGCTTCTCATCAAATATTCTGTCCAATCAATTGCTCTCCAGAATCTGAAGCCCCGCCCCCACATACACACTGAAGCTAAAGCTGAAATCAGACATTTGTTTGCATATTTACTAGTTTCTGTATGGTTAATGGCACATAGTTCACTATATAGGGGACAGGGAACAATTCAGACAGTGTAAATATACTTTCCATTGATGTGAATGAAGTCCGTTTTCTCGTTAGGTATTTATTTGGATGTTTACATTTGATTCTGAATGAGTTTGATGGTACTCCGTGGCTAACGGCTAATGCTACACTGTTGGAGAGATTTATAAAGAATGAAGTTGTGTTTATGAATTATACAGACTGCAAGTGTTTAAAAACGACAGTCTTGTCTCCATGAATACAGTAAGAAACGATGGTAACTTTAATCACATTTAACAGTACATTAGCAACATGCTAATGAAACATTTAGAAAGACAGTTTACAAATATCACTAAAAATATCATGATATCATGGATCATGTCAGTTATTATCGCTCCATCTGCCATTTTTCGCTGTTGTTCTTGCTTGCTTACCTAGTCTGATGATTCAGCTGTGCACAGATCCAGACGTTAATACTGGCTTCCCTTGTGTAATGCCTTGAACATGGGCTGGCATATGCAAATATTGGGGGCGTACATATTAATGATCCCGACTGTTACGTAACAGTCTGTGTTATGTTGAGATTCGCCTGTTCTTCGGAGGTCTTTTAAGCAAATGAGATTTATATAAGAAGGAGGAAGCAATGGTGTTTGAGACTCACTGTATGTCATTTCCATGTACTGAACTCTTGTTATTTAACTATGCCGAGGAAAATTAAACGTTTAATTCTAGGGCACCTTTAAACACATTTTTTAGATGTTAACAGATATAGGCCTATGTATTGCAGTTTTTTTTTTAAACAATCATACTATAATATACTAAGATGAAGTTGTTTTTGGCCAGTACAAAGGGGGGGGGGGGGGGGGACCGTGGCAAGTGCACTAAAATTATTATTATAAATTATATTATTATAGTCATTATAGTCGCACATTGTTCATAAGAGGCAAACCGATCCAAAACGGGAATAGCAAATAAGAGCGGTTTTGGCGTGAGACCTACGGGGAATTCAACAACACTTACAGAAAATATTGTAGTTCATATTTGGTTCAAAATAAGCTGGTTTCGATTTTTTTATTGACATAATGTCTACTTTAGCATTACAAATATGAAGCAACAACCAGGCCTGGTGTCAAGGAGGGAAATGATCTGAATGATCCATCCCTCCACCCAATTTAAATACAGAAAGCGATCTAAACCAAACATAATTTCAATCGAGGGGGGATGTGCTTTCCTGTAGCTCAGTGGTTAGAGCATGGCACTAGCAATGCCAAGGTCATGGGTTCGATCCCAGGGATGCACATACTCCGATACAAATGTATAGTATAATGCAATGTAAGTCGCTTTGGATAAAAGCTTTGGATAAAAGCGTCTGCCAAATGCTTAAATGGAAATGGACCCCTCAGATCTGATTTGAGCCACCTTAGATTCAATTTGACCCCCTACACCAGTGATGGGCAACTCCGGTCCTGGAGGGCCATTGTCCTGCAGAGTTTATCTCCATCATTGATAAAAACTCACTTGCCTATAACTTTCTACTAATCCTAAAGACCTTGGTTAGCTGGTTCAGGTGTGTTTGATTAGGGTTGGAGCTAAACTCTGCTGGGCAGTGGCCCTCCAGGACCTGAGTTGCCCATCCCTGCCCTACACCATCCGAAATGCTTCACTTTTAACAATTTTACGTGTTGCCATGGAAATAGTAAGGTTATATGTTTGGGCTCAGCTAGAGCCCAACACCCCCCACCCCCCTGTTAGCTCCCCTGAGAATTAATAAAGACCCCCCTATGTCGTGTGTCCTCAACTCTCCAACATTTCCACACCCATTTGTTGAGTCAGAGATGTGAACCATCAGTGCTAAAATTGCACATCCCCCAGTAGATGGCACTAAAAGCCTGGGTGGATTGCATCTGGTCTCCACTTGCTGAGAAAAGTATATAACCATCTGTTTTTCAGCATAACTAGAGTTAGTATCTCAGCATTATTTAAAAAAGTGGGTGTGAATAGAATATGCCCTGTGCAATAATGTGCAGCAAACAGCACAATGCACTTGTCAACTGTCATTTTAACATCTGCATCTTGACTCATTTCTTGACTAAACCTACAAAATGCAATACATTTTTACACAAACTGTGGAACAATAGGCAAAATAAGCATATTCTGAGGTAATAACTTGATGCTTCTCAGTGAACTAAACATACAACATTGTAAGGTCATGTGGTGACAAATTAGCATACTACAGTTTGAAAGAACCAGCATATATTATTGAGTTAAAGACCTTGTTATGACATTTAATTTAAGTTTAATTTCAGTGAAAAGACTACATGAAATCAGGAAGTGTGTTTTGTCTTTTCAAAAAGAAATAAGACGCTTTTAACTAGACAAGCAGATTACAAAAATCTCCTGAGCTAGCATTTTGTTTCAAGGACAAGAATTTAGTCAGTAGTGAATGAAAACAAAACCATTTGCATCACCATTTTGGGGCACTGAAATAAGTTTCCTCCAACAGCTAGTACTTAATGCATGCATAAATTGCCCCACATGCAATTAGGATTGCATTAGCTTTCCATTTCTTTCTGCAAATCTCAAAAGCTTAGCATTTAGTCCTCATTTTCAACTTTTAATAAAAGGGAGCACTTCAAATGCATTTTAGTGCCCATGAACCTTCAAAGTGTCAAGCATCTAAACAACAAACACTTTAAAATGTCTAGAAACATTTTCCAAAGAAATGCAAGTAGTGCTTGAATATGATCATTCTGTCACAATAACATCGTTTTTGCCGTTTTACCATCCTCAAGGCAAAAATTGTCCGAAAGCTCCAAAAAGTAATAGCACACCTCTCCCCAAGATGTCTCACAATTTTGAGGTATCACAAATGTTTATAGCACAAATGATTGTTTTGTTTAACATTTTTCCTCTCTACTTTCATCTCAAATTGTATCTGTTATTCTAGATGACTGTTTCGGCACCGTATGCCTGAATACACTATTCAGACGATTGCTTGTTTTGTGCGAATCGTTCTCATCAGTGTTCCCAGCAGATACACCTAAGAAATAATGAGGGCCTTTGTTTGGGACAAGCCTCACAGGATGTTTTGAAGAATCATTATAGAGAGGTAAATTAGAATTTCAAACTTGCTGACACAGTCCCCCGGTCGATTCTTGTTTTGAAGAAAGCAACAGGAAAATGAATACAGGAGGCTGAAGCATCTTTTCCGCATATTTGTGCTAGGGCGAGCGGTTTCCCGATGTACTTGCGTCTGTCCTCTATTCATTACCGATCTAAATGGGATAATCTGGTCCGCTTCTATTGCTGCAGAGCCGTCGCATTCACGATTCACGAGCCTGCACTGCAACACTGAATTGAATTAATTTGGTTCCCCAACTGAGGTGGAAAGTGGTTGAAAAGATCTGAGCAGAGAGCGAGCTTGGAAGTGTACATGAATTAATGTGTTTGTCGGAAGTAGGATGGAAGTGACAGGACAAGGGTGAGTGGGACTAAATGGCAGTGTGTAGGGTAGCAACTATGAAAGAGGAGGGAAGAGTTATGGAAGAGAGATCATAGGAAATGAATGCGAGTGTTTGAGGACGAGTGACTGAAGGAGAGAGAGAGAGGGAAGGGGGAGGTTTCCTAAGTGCTTGAGAGTCAGTGACTGATAGAGGACAACATTGCAAGAGAGGTGTTGAGCATGCATCCGTCTCTAGTGTTATCTGTGCTCAGATGGGGTAGGAGATACGCTGCACGGTACGGGGCACAGTGGGAAAAGCCTGGCAACTCTGCGGAAGCTTTTTATAGACATATGGGGAAGCAATAAGTCCAAATGGCATCAATTCTGAAGCTAAGCCACAAAAGCCATGAGAAGACAAGCTACTGACTCCTGCCTGATTTCTGGTGTGGGTTAGCTGAACTGGATGTCCGGAGCTCTCTTTGTCTCAGAGTGATGGTTCTTCCTATCAGGACATGTCAGGATTGCCTCTGAGAGAAGCAATTTTTGGCTCGTCCTCCCAGGTGTCACACCGGATGCATTCTTTTTCTGCCAGCTCGATTGGCAATGTGACTTGTTCTTACTATTCTTAGTGCACTATTTGGATGCATATTTTCTTCACATCAAATACTGATGGCTCCTGTACTGAAGACGTTCTCTTCAATGTAAAATACTCTTCATGATATACATTTTTGAATAAGTGGAATTGCATTGGAGGCTGAAAAGATTCACAGATGACTTTTGGTATGTCACAAACCTCTCAAAATAGAAGCTCAAAAGGGTGTTTTACTTATTTATTTTCTGGCTGTCTTAAGAACAAAGGTTCTTTCATGCCAAAAATGATACCGTTTGATTTAATTTTAACATCATACAGAAAAGATCAAAGCTTTGCTGAGAACAGTTTGTTTCAGTGCTGAAACTTTTCCAATTTTCTTGATGCCCTTTCCTTTTTGAAATTCTTCCTTTTTAAATCCCTTAGAGATACTAGATATTCCTGGACTGAATTCAAAGTTTTCTAACATCAGCAGTGCCACAAACAACTATGCTGAGATGTTCAGATCAGAGAATGGGTCTTTTATCCAGATAGGTCTAAACAATACTGTGGTGGGCTTCAGACATGAAGTCCAGTGTCCTGTCCCCTCCTGGCTGCCGCTGCTGCTGTCATCCCCATGTGAAGGATGTTTCACGGCACAGCGCTAGGACCGATTGAACCAAGCAAGAGCCCTGACCGGAGAGCAGAGATCCGCAGGCACATTAAGATGGTCATGGAACAGCTGGAGGAAGTTCTCGCTGAGCTCAAGGATGTGGCGAAAGAGCTCCGGGAGGTAAAGCACACACTTTGGGTTTAAGGGATTGCTTTGATAAGAGTTGATTTGAAGAGTCTGATGATGAGATTTTTACTTTTAACCCATGTGTCCAGTCCTGCTCCTGAGGGGCAATGTCCTGCAGAGTTTAGCTACCCAAACACACTTTCCCGAAGACCTTGATTAGTTTGTTCAGGTGTTTGATTAGCATTGGAGCTAAACTCTGGAGGATAGTGGCCCTCCAGGAGCACGATTTGACACCCCTTTTTTTAACCCCACAAGGGGCGATCTAAAAGCTACTACCATTGTGCCCTTGAGCAAGGCACTGATCCCTACATTGTACCGGGTAAGACCCAAAACATACTTTATGCAAGTATGCAAGTGCTTCTAGCTATGATTTTTTTGCATTACGAAATTTGCTAAAAGCAATTCATAATGCAACAAAAGTATGCATTCACATTCTCAAAGTTGCTTTACCACTGTAAAAGTTGTCGACATGTTTGTAAGTAGCTACCTGAACAGCACACCCTGTTTAATGGGATTGACTAGGGATGGGCAAGTCCGGTCCTTGAGGGCAACTGTCCTGCAGAGTTTAACCAAAATACAATCTTCAGGATTGCTTGAAAATTACAAGAATGTGTGTCTGATTAGGGATGGAACTAAACTCTACAATCGGATTGCTGCGATAGTCGGTGTTACCGAGGTTCAGCCCCAACACCGGTACCATCACTTGCCCACCACGGCACCACCCCCCACCATCATTTTGATTTTTTATAATAATAAAAATAATTTAGTTCAGTTAGAGAACAGACACTACGATTAAAAATTGAACGTGTCTGCTCAATGCAGTGAGAGTCGCAGCACAGATCAGCAGCAAGAGTCAGATTTCACCTCACTTCGCCCATTTCGCCTCACTCGACTGAAAAGACAATGGCGGATGATTTTGTTTTAAAGCAAAGTGTGAAAATGTCTATTTAAGTGATTATGTCAATGTACTGTTTTGTTGTTGTGTTTTTCATTAAGAATATTAATGAACTCACAATTCAAGCCAATTCAAGTTGATCTTCCATGGGAATTGAAAATGCTCGCTCTGCGCCAGTGGACATGCACCATAAGCGATTTAAAAGCAAGGTGGATAAAGAGGGGAAAAGTCCAATCTCTCCCTACTCTGCAGGAGAGTGTCTCTCAAGAACCATAGTTGCCCATCCCTGACATAGACATATGAAGGGTCACCATGATTTTGCCAAGTAAGACATGTTCCTGGATCAACATATTTTGTTGATCCTGGAACAACATTCCTATCTGAAAATTTAGTCCTAACCTTTTCCCAATCCCTAAACCTAACCCTACCCGTAACTTATTTCTAAAATTAGAGGGAAATGATAGGTGAGTAACACTGATGTGGAAGCACCCAACCCTGGTTCTAAGTCTAAACTTGACAAAAACAGTAAACTTGTCCCCTCAAATCTGATTGGTTGATTGGAATGTTGTTCCAGGATCAACAAAGATGTTGATCCAGGAACATGTAGTACTTGGTGAAATCACGTTCACCACGTATGAAGGTAACTCTCTCACTCCCTTGTGCACTGGAGTTTGTTACCATCTCAGTAACACAGGAAAAATGGGTCTTGCAATGGACTGGTAAGAATTCCCGTTAATGTTTGTATACTTTTTTACTTTGGTTTCTGGCCTAAAAGCGACTATCCAATACTTGCTAACTATACACAAATACAGCGGGTACGTTTCATAATCATATACAAGGTCACAAACACATCCATGCCCCTGTGATACGTCCACCTAGAGGCTGTTGACTGGACAGCTTGTCAGCCAAACCGCAACCAACAGATAGATTAACAAGGAGATAGACTTGCAGGATGACACCCCCCACACACGCCATGACATCCCATACAAGCAAGATGTCATCTGTGATGCCTAATTATCACCCGGCGAATCAGACAATGGGCCGACATGTGCGGGAGCGCATCTGATTTCCTCATTTTCTCACCTGTCAATGCCTCATCTCTTTTGCAGTTATCTCCCTTTGTGCTGGGCGACTGCTTTCAGCATTATGTGAGAGGACATCTCCTTAATTAATCTCTTTCCTCGGGTGGATATCTATCTGCCTCATTACTGTCACTGAGTCTATGAGTGTCCCAGACTGGCATTTGTCTCATCATCTCAGTCACAGCTCCTCTGGATTTGTCTCATTTGTCTCCTTGGCCAAGTTCAGGCATCACTGGTAGCTCTGCCGATCTTGCCTGAGTTAACACCTCCATCTGTCACTCACACCTTGCAGCAGAGCCTTATTGTGACTACTGACATCTTGTTATGGTTATTAGTTTTGCCATACGCTCATCTGTCTTTCAGCTGTCTCTTATACCATGGATAACAGCCAAACATTTGTCAAGATTCTGAATTCTTTGCTGCAGTGTAACCAGTACACTGCTCACTTATACGCCTTTGCTTAATCTATGCACAGAGAATTATGCAGATGTCTAAAGTTCTTTTCATGCTTGTGTAATTAAATACTTTGGCAAATTTGATCATTCTTTCAGCTAGCAATAAAAGCGTAGAACTTTCAGCTTCGTTTAACGCATTTCTATCATGTTTAAATCCATTGCATATAATTCCACTGATTTCCCGCCAAAAACAACACTTACACAGATCCTGTCTAAGCCTTCTTTATTTTCTGTTGTATCAAATAGATTTATAAATTAAAACATTATTTAAAAAGAGATCAACAATTTTAATTGGACTGACTTTTATGTTATTTTTATTATTTACTGTACAATGGTGTAAACAACACTGATGGGAAAGTTAATGTTGATGTTGGTTGATGTTTTTAAAAATCTTAGTTGCTTCAAGTAGCCAGGGTACACTTTTAAAAAAGTATTTAGCTAAGCTTTGTAAGCAACTTTTGTAGTGTGCTTTTTTCAAAAGAGTAGCTTGACTACTCAAATAGCTTACACACTACTTTAAAGGGTTAGTTCACCCAAAAATGAAAATTCTATCATTTATTACTTACCCTCATGCCGTTCCACACCCGTAAGACCTTCGTTCATCTTCAGAACACAAATTAAGATATTTTAGTTGAAATCCGATGGCTCCGTGAGGCCTCCATAGGGAACAATGACATTTCTTCTCTCAAGATCCATAAAGGTACTAAAAACATATTTAAATCAGTTCATGTGAGTACAGTGGTTCGATATTAATATTATAAAGCGACGAGAATATTTTTGGTGCACCAAAAAAACAAAAAGACGACTTATTTAGTGATTGCCGATTTCAAAACACTGCTTCATGAAGCATCGGAGCACAAATGAATCAGTGTATCGAATCATGATTCGAATCGCGTGTCAAACTGCCGACAGCTGAAATCACGTGACTTTGGCGCTCCGAACAGCAGATTCGATACACTGATTCATTTGTGCTCCAAAGCTTCCTGAAGCAGTGTTTTGAAATCGGCCATAACTATATAAGTCGTCTTTTTGTTTTTTTGGTGCACCAAAAATATTCTCGTCGCTTTATAATATTAATATTGAACCACTGTACTCACATGAACTGATTTAAATATGTTTTTAGTATATTAATGCATCTTGAGAGAGGAAGTGTCATTGCTGGCAATGTAGGCCTCACTGAGCCATCGGATTTTAATAAAATATCTTAATTTGTGTTCTGAAGATTAACAAAGGTCTTATAGGTGTGGAACAGCATGAGGGTGAGTAATAAATGACAGAATTTTCATTTTTGGGTGAACTAACCCTTTAAAGTACATATAAGGAATCACTGTCTCTTTAATTACAGTATATGTCTATCCAATTAGTAATCAAAATTGTAAATCAAAACAAATAATTATCATATAACAATATGAAAATGTTGCTTCTGAATGTTTTAAAAACGTTTTTTTTTTTTCTTGGTTATGTGAATGTTAAGGGAACATTCCATTTTTATCATTTTATCATGTTCCCTGAATGTTCTGAAATAAATTAGTAACATTTAAAAAAAAAAAAAAACATTAGACGAGCATCCAACTAAAACATTCCTGAAAAAAATGTTCCATGAACTATGTATTAATAATGTTTTATTAAAAATGCAAACATTTTTAGTACATTATTAAAGGCCAGAAAATGTGAATGAATATTCTATAAACGTTACTGGAAGAACGTTTGTTCATAACATTGAGAGAACCTTGTCAAAGTTCTGAGAATGTTCCCATTAGCCAGGACGGTATATACCTTCAATGCAATGTAAGCTCTTTTGGATATAAACGTCTGCCAAATGCATAAATATATATGTAGACAGATATGATAATATATATGGAGATTATTTTCAGAGCAAATATATGGGGAAGTCAGCAATGCATGATGAAAAATGTATGAGGGAATCTCTTTCTGAATCGAATAGTTTCTATCAGATGTTTTGGAGGCTCCAGCCAGCCTCCAGGTAAAAATCAATCACTAAAGAAGCCCAGTGCTGGCGATGGGTCTGTTTCTTACTGCTTTTAAATCAGGTTTCCTCTCACAAAAAGTTTAAATTGGTAAAATGCTTGTTCTGACTCACACTTTGTTCCAAACACTCTGTTTAAAAGCCTTCTGGGAGGGTTTGGCAATTACCTGACTCCAAGACCCGGGGTTCTGCAGGTAAGATGACTGTAAGACAAAGCGGATTAAAAAAAAAAAAAAAATCATATGGGTTGTAACTTTTGTTGCACCAGTTGCTTAATTAGATTTAGATAAGGGATTTGAACAATCCTCTAAACTGACTTTTTGTCTTTTGGTTTTTGATCCTTTATTATAAATATGACTTTTATAAATTCTTTATTTTGTAAAACATCTGTTATAAATTGTTATAGTTCAGAAAAGAAAAGAATAGATATTTTGAAAAATGTGGTAAAAATGATGTACACTCACATGAAATGATGATGCCAGTCATGATCTTGGTTAGAAAATACCGTTTTATTTTACATTGAGAGGGTCGCCCCATGGGAGCGGCCATTTTGAGATCACATGACCAGCCAGTATTTGACCCACTTTATTTTTGTAATGCCCCATTATTGGACACTTCACGCACAGAAATAAATGAATCGTGGCTAACTGCGAATAATAATGGCTTGAAAAATTGCCATTGGTAACTGAAAACCTTTGCATGGTGAGGCATCCAGACCACAAGGTGTCAGTGTCAAGTAGACAACTGATATATCAAACAAAAATACTGAGTGATTTATAAAGATGCCTTGAAACGGAAGTTGCGATAATATTTTCTTTGCCATTTTGTTTATATCTGAATGAAACCAACAAGAAAAAATGTAGAGTGGGATTTGATTGGATCATTGTTTGCTATTGCTATGATCTCAGGTGAGTGACAGCTTGTCCCGCCTTCCCACCAAAAAATACATCATCAGAGAAGAGAAAAGACATTTCAAGAACGAGGGGAAGTTTATTTTGATTAAAGATTATGAATAATGATATGCAAGGATAAATCCTTAAAGGGTTTGTTCACCCAAAAATGAAAATAATGTCATTTATTACTCACCCTCATGCCGTTCCACAACCGTAAGAACTTTGTTCATCTTTAGAACACAAATTAAGATATTTTTGATAAAATTCGATGGCTCAGTAAGGCCTCCATTGACAGCAAGATAATTAACACTTTCAGATGCCCAGACAGCTAATATAGACATATTTAAGTTCATGTGACTACAGTGGTTCAACCTTAATGTTATGAAGTGGCGCAAATACTTTTTAAAAAACAAAATATTTCAAAACATTGCTTCATGAAGCTTCAAAGCTTTACCAAACGTTTATTTCGAATCAGTGATTCAGAGCGTGTATCAAACTGCCAAAGTCATGTGATTTCAGTAAACGAGGCTTCGTTACCTCATAAGTGTTTTGAAATTTCAGTGGTTCACCACTGGGGGGCGTCACTTTGGCAGTTTGTTACACGCTCCGAACCACTGATTAGAAACAAAAGATTCGTAAAGCTTCATGAAGCAGTGTTTTGAAATCGCCCATCACTAGATATTGCTGAATAAAGTAATTATTTTGTTTTTTTGTCACACAAAAAGTCGCTTCGTAATATTAAGGGTTGAACCACTGTAGTCACATGAACTGTTTTAAATAGTTCTTTTTCTAGAACTCTGAAAGTGTTAATTATCTTGCTGGCAATGGAGGCCTCACTGAGCCATCGGATTTCATCAAAAATATCTTAATTAGTATGTAATTAGTGAATGAAGGTCTGTGGAACGACATGAGGGTGAGTAATTAATGACAGAATTTTTATTTTGGGTAAACTAACCCTTCAATAAACACTGCAATATCCCATAAAAAACAAGAATTGTCCATTTGGATTTCATGGTGACTTTAAAGGGTTACAAAACACTGTATTCATTGTAAAATCACTGTAACACATGCCAGTGGTTAATTACTTTATTTCACATTCCTCAAAGAGCATATGTCCATAATTACTCTGATTATACCAATAACATGTTTGTCATTTACATTACATTTATGCATTTGGCGGACAGTTATATCCGAGTAATCTTACATTGCATTCAAGTTATATCAGTTTATGCATCATGCGTACCATGTGATTCGAACCCATGCCCTTGGCATTACTTACACTGTACTGTTACTGAGCTATAGAAATGTGTCATCTTTATGTGTTCAAGTGCACAGCACGCAACAGGAGTACTAGCCATTTGTTATGAGCAATGCCTCCTACAACAGTCATGACACTTGGGAATCTCTATAGGTCAGCATTTCTGCTTTGCAAGGTGTGCATGGCTCCTTATGTCATACCGCCCTCCACAATGTAGCAATTTTCAGACGGTCTCTGTCGAGCAGCACTCTGATCTCTGATCAGTTAGTGTGTGGATGGCAGGAATGCATTAAACATGAACTGTCTGACAGCACCGCACATCAGGGCACAACCCCACGAGAGATGATCTAATACCTCCTCCAGACAGGACCTTTCAGTGGAGTCCCAAAATGTATCTCTCTGATAACCGCACAGCGCTTATCATACTTGGCAGTGTTCGATATATACTCGTAAATACAGTACATTATGTTTGTACAGTCCTTACTTGTCTGCATTGCAAAAAGCTTGGCATTGTTTACGTATCGCGTGCTCTTTCGAGCAGCAGGTGCGGAGTGAATGAATATTAGAGCTGTTGAATGCCTGTCATTTGGGCTTTTCCTGTTTACATTTGACTGCTCATTACCGAATGCCAACAGCCAAAAGCCTGTGGCCCACTGCCGAATAGCCGATCTGCTATATTATAAACACTCATACTGCCACATCCTGCAATTGAATGCGATGAGAAAGTTTGACAGCAGCAGAGCCCTGAGCTCATTGAAATCAGAAGCAGCACATAACAGAGCAAGCTGTCATTAATAACTCTGATATTTTAATTCAAACGCAGTGCTTTATCATCAAAATCCAAATAAAACAGTATAAATATAGTATACTAAGCTGCTTAATATTGACAAAAGGCACGTAATGAGTTTGCAGTGTAGTCGTATGATTTAAATCTGAATGGTATCCCATAGCCATATATGTATGTTACATAATCTGATTAAAATCTACAGACAGACTTTCTGATCAAAGAGGCTTCCAACTGTGGGATCGCTACTCCTGTGCTTTGTTTTGTCTCTGAATTGTGTGCACCAGCCTTGAGACCCTGCTCAGAAAAGGAACTGGGTAAAGCAAGAGAAGGAATATTGATAAGCGTATGGTTGAGTTCTTATGTAAGATGCAGTTACTAGCGCAGCAGGAGGACAAATTCCCTTCAGCACAAACATATTAAATATTCCAATGCCAGTGGATGAAATGGGGTGAGATTGGGGAATAAAGATGGAATAGATAAATATACATATACATATACATAAAAGTGTGTGTATATATATATATATATATATATATATACACACACACACACACACACACACACACATACATACAGTATCTCACATAAGTGAGTACACCCCTCACATTTTTGTAAATATTTATCTTTTAAATATTTTATTATATCTTTTCATGTGACAACACTGAAGAAATGACACTTTGCTACAATGTAAAGTAGTGAGTGTACAGCTTGTATAACAGTGTAAATTTGCTGTCCCCTCAAAATAACTCAACACACAGCCATTAATGTCTAAACCGCTGGCGACACAAGTGAGTACACCCCTAAGTGAAAATGTCCAAATTGGGCCCAAAGTGTCAATATTTTGTGTGGCCGATATTATTTTCCAGCACTGCCTTAACCCTCTTGGGCATGGAGTTCACCAGAGCTTCACAGGTTGCCACTGGAGTCCTCTTCCATTCCTCCAGGACGACATCACGGAGCTGGTGGATGTTAGAGACCTTGCGCTCCTCCACCTTCTGTTTGAGGATGCCCCACAGATGCTCAATGGGGTTTAGGTCTGGGGACATGCTTGGCCAGTCCATCACCTTTACCCTCAGCTTCTTTAGCAAGGCAGTGGTCCTCTTGGAGGTGTGTTTGGGGTCGTTATCATGTTGGAATATTGCTCTGTGGCCCAGTCTCCGAAGGGAGGGGATCATGCTCTGCTCATTCCTGGTTCCCTCAATGAACTGTAGCTCCCCAGTGCCGGCAGCACTCATGCAGCCCCAGACCATGACACTCGCACCCCCATGCTTGACTGTAGGCAAGACACACTTGTCTTTGTACTCCTCACCTGGTTGCCGCCACACACGCTTGACACCATCTGAACCAAATAAGTTTAACTTGGTCTCATCAGACCACAGGACATGGTTCCAGTAATCCTTAGTCTGCTTGTCTTCAGCAAACTGTTTGTGGGCTTTCTTGTGCCTCATCTTTAGAAGAAGCTTCCTTCTGGGACGACAGCCATCAGACCAATTTGATGCAGTGTGGGGCGTATGGTCTGAGCACTGACAGGCTGACCCCCCACCCCTTCAACCTCTGCAGCAATGCTGGCAGCACTCATACGTCTGTTTCCCAAACACAACCTCTGGATATGACGCTGAGCACGTGCACTCAACTTATTTGGTCGACCATGGCGAGGCCTGTTCTGAGTGAACCTGTCCTGTTAAACCACTGTATGGTCTTGGCCATCGTGCTGCAGCTCAGTTTCAGGGTCTTGGCAATCTTCTTATAGTCTACGCCATCTTTATCTAGAGCAACAATTCTTTTTTTCTTGCTCGTGTTGATTTTGTATTGTAATAATTTACTAAAACCTGGTTGTTACTTGAAAAAGTTTTTCTTTTTTCTTTTACTAGTCTTACTTTTTGTCTGTATACAGCCAATTAAACCCAGTGAAGACCCCGTCTGTGCACAAGTAAAATAAATAAATTTGAAAATGGCGTTAAAAAAAAATATTTTATTACATTTTTATGAATGTTGTAATCCTCCACTGTTATGGGATCAGTTGCAACATTGTCTATTCAAGTATAAATTGTACATATATTATCATATGTGCGCATGTTGCAGAAGTATGGGTGGGTAGCCTACAGATATGGGTATATTGTATTAAAATTTTGGATTTCCAATACAAAGAAACTCAAGGAAATGCAAAAAGTGTTGCAACCATTCCCACTCTCCCCCTATTTATTATAAATGTATTTATCTGTGCACATCATTATTTTTTTTTTTAATTCATATGCATAATATTTTATCAAAATAACTTTGCAGCTAATGGCTCTAGGGTGGGACAACCTGTCAGTCACATGTGATCCACCAATAGCAAACCACAACCATCCAATCAATTTCTTGATCAAAATCAAGTCCCATCCTACATTCACTCAGATACATCAGAATAATGAAGAAAAGACTATTGCACCTTCCATTTCATGCTGACTTTTAAAATACTGTAAAAGAAAGAAAGTCAAATAGGTTTGAAACAACATAAGGATGATGACAGAATATTACTTTTTGAGCAAACTACCCCTTTAAGAGTGAACAATAGCTTCAGTTATTTCCTGACATTTATTCAATTTTCTCTTTTTCCCCATTCAGGTTGTGGCCCAAATTGACAAGTTAACAGCAGATATCGACCTTGACTCAGATGATGACCTGACAGTAGTGTGCTGCAGCGAGGACCGTGGTGACCTCTTGCACAATGAGACGTTATCCGACAACCTTTTACTGCACAATCCTCTCCGTAACCCAATCACAGCTAAGAAGCAAGAGTTAGACCTCTACCGCAGGAGCTGTGGAGACTTACCTGCCCTCAATGGACCATTAAAGGCCCCAAACAGCCCTAAAGCCTCCTGGCTCTTTGGATCAGGAGGAAGGATCCATTCTTACGACAAGACGCTATATCATGCATTGTGCTGTGATGATGATTACGATGAAGACAGAGGGGGACTGAGATCATCAAGACTGTCGTCCACAGACTCTGTGTTTTCATCTTCACCTCCAAGGTTTCTGACTCCCAGATGTAAACGTAAAACTTACTCAAGCCCGGACTCGAAAAAAAGAGCCCTCCGTAGTTGCAGTACGCAAACTGTATCTGATAAAAGCACACAAACTCACTTCCCATTCATTCCAGTCAAGCAAAGATCTTCAAGTGACTACAAGAACTAAAACATCTGCAAGCATCCCAAAAAAGGATTTCACCAAAAAATTAAACATCTTTTATTATATTTTATGCTCATGCTCTTCTGAAACCATGACTTTCTTTGTTCTGTGGAACACAGAGGGTGAATTTTTATTTTCGATATAATAAAAGTAAAAGAGAACTAGGGATGTGAAGGTACACCAAAAAAAAAAAAAAAAAAAAAAATCACCATAAGAGTAGTCCTTATGACTCGTTTAAAAGTTTGAATAATGTTTTTGAGAGAAGTCTTTTATGCTCTCCAAGGCTGCATTTGTTTGATGAAAAATACAGTAAAATAGAAATAATGTGAAATTGTAATGATTCCCTTTGTCTCTGTTCCATGGACTCTTATTTTGATATTCTGTCTTCCTGTGGTTTAGATCCTGTTTCCTTGGCTGTGTCCGTAATCACCCCCTATACCCTTAAATAGGGCACTATTTGAGTGGACAGCCATTTGTAGTGGTGTCCGAAACCATAGTGGACATTATCAAATGCACTCATTCAATCCCACAATGCACCGCAATAACGAGTGCACAAACAATGTACACTCAACGGCTAGAGAATACCCATAATGCACTGTGAGAGAAGATGGAGCCCGCAGCTGAATCATCCATCCATTTTCGCTGGTCCAATGTGGGTACAGCGTAATATCATACAGTTATAAATTCCTTTTTATTTGGTTATTAAATTGTTTAATTAAGGTTTATACATAGTTCAAGATAAATCTTTTCATCTTGTTCATTTAAACCCTCAGTCATAGTCTGTTCATTGTCTTGTGTTAACGTTTCATGCTGGTGTATGTCTTTTATGGTTCCTGATGTTTATTAAATGTGAGGTTATCATTCTTCTGCGTCAAGCCTCTTGTTTGGATTTATCACATCAAGCCAGCATGTAACAGAACACGACCTTGAACAAAAGAAAAGCATGGATCTAGCAGCAGCCTCTCTAGCCTTCGTCAAGTTGACTGGGCCATTGAGGATTTTGTAGAGGACTTTTTTGGATTTTTTTAATCAGGTGAATTTTAATGATGTGGCACTTGAAAACTTTTTTTTTTGCATTGGCCTAAATGAACATGTATGTATCCCCTCAATCACTGGATCAGTTCCGGGATGAAAAAGACTGATAGCCAGTGTGATGGATCCATCTATGAGGTCAGTACGAGAGGCGGTGGTCTTAACGCCCTCAAGTCCGGTGGTCTCAGCTCTTTCAAGTCCGGTGGTCTCAGCACCACCAAGTCAGGTTGTCTCAGCTCTGCCAAGTCAGGTGGTCTCAGCTCTGCCAAGTCAGGTGGTCTCAGCGCCATGAAGTCCAGTGATCTAGCTCCCTCAAGTCCAGTGGTCTCGGTGCCGATAAGTCAGGTGGTCTCAACTCCATCAAGTCTGGTGGTCTCAGCACATCCGAGTCAGGTGGTTCCAGAGTTACTGACACTGCTACTGCCATCTTGTATGTTTGGGCTGCACACACTTCTACTGCTCATCATAAGGTGGTGGCAACCACTACAGCTCCTCCAGAGGCAACTCCTCCTGAGGCGTCTGCTTGTAAAATCTCTGTTTAACCTGTGCTCCCTGTTATCTCTGTCATGGCCAAAGAGGCCAAATATGAACTCTCTGTCTGCCCTTCAGGGTGTACTCAAACTAGGCGCTCTGAACCGTGCCCGAGCGCGTTTGACCCCCAAAGCCTGTGCCAGAGCATGGAACAGTTACTACTTTTGTGTGCGCTACTGTAATCATTATGAAGGCAAACATCTTTATTACTACTTTGATAGTACACTTATCAATTCATGTAATTAATTCGAGTTTATAACGGATCTGATTCTCACCTTATTGATGAACAGGAATTGTAGTTTGCGAGTAAAGCAGCAAATTGCTCCTTTAACGTCAGCGGCGCAGCATAAATGATAAATAGCCTATTTTAGGCAGTATCTTAGCAAAAGTGCATGTTTTCTTCCATTCAAAAAGTTGCATCGTATATGACGTAAACGTGCTCTGGTCAGGATCGTTAAGTGTGAGTGCAGGCCAGTGGGGGAGTGGGGACAATCGCGATCGGTTCAAGGAAACCGTGCCTAGTGTACACCCTCAGTCCCATCTGCTCTTCTGTGGTGGTCTTCTGCATCACCGTGGGGGTATCCTGCTCCGCAGTGGTGGTCTTCAGTCCCATCTGCTCCACCGTGTTGGTCTTATGCTCCATCTGACTGCTGTGCTGGTTTTCAGCTCCGCATACGCCACCATAGTGGTCTTCTGCTCTGCTGTGGTGATCTCCTGCACCTTTAGCTCCACCCTGGAGGTCCTCAACTCCCTCTCATCTCCCTTGGAGATCTTTTGTTCCACTGGCTCCACCCTGGTCACTGCCTAGCTCCGCTTTGGTCTCTAGGCCCCCTTCCATCACACGGGCTTGGCCCGCCATCTCTCCCCTGTTCCGCCTCCACTCCACCACTCTCTTTTGTGTCAGTTTTAGGAGTTTCTGGATTTTTTTGTGTATTTAAACCCTCAGTCATCATCTGTTCACTGGCTTGTGTTACGTTTCATGCTGGTGTTTCTCTTTTACAGTTCTTTTTTTAAAATCTCAATAACCAAAAAGTTTTGAATGGAAGTGTATCATAGTTTCCACAAAAATATAAAGCAACAAAAATGGTTTTCTTATTAATAGGAAATGTTTCTTGAGCAGCAAATCATCATATTAGAATGATTTCTGAACAATCATGTGACTGAAGACTGGAGTAATGATGCTGAAAATTCAACTTTACTATCACAGGATTTAATTACATTTTAAAATATATTGAAATAGAAAACATTATTTTAAATTGTAATAATATTTCACAATATAACATTTTTTACTGTATTTTTTGTTCAAATAAACGCAGCCTTTGAGAGCATAAAAGACTTCTTTCAGAAACATAAAAAACTGTTAAAAAGAGTTAAAAAGCTGTAATTATACCAAACTGGTATAATTATTTGTTATGTTTGAGATCAAAATTGTAGTTATTCTTCACCAAAAATCTTAGCACTGGCACTTATTGGTGGATTCATAAGAGAAGTAGCGATTTTTGATTCATTAACAAGTCTTTTTTTACGGATCTTTTTGGTGAATTGGTTGATTTAGTTGACATAACCAGTATGAATGATTCTTGAGCTACTTTTATAATATTTTAATGATACTTTCACTGTGCTGCCATGTCCTTTTTAAAGCTTTAGTACAAATTCATTGTAATTAATGGAAAAGAGCGACTAGTAGGCTACTTTATTCAAAATATGTCCTTTGTGACAGAAGAATGAAAGTAATTGGAAAGGCATGAGGGTGAGTAAATGAGAAAATTTTTCATTTTGGGGTGAACTAATAGTTTAAATTATTTTGAAATGATTTTGAACTGTGCAATCTGTATTTATGAAATGTTTAAGTCGATACTTATGATAATGATTACTGTCATGGAAAAAAATCTCTGTTCTCATGGAGTTTGCAAAAAACTATTTAAACATTGTTTTGATTCATTATGAGGCATTATGCCAATATCGAAACAATCATGCATCTCGGCAGAACATTAACACCATTCCAAAGCCCCCTAACGAGTGAGAATTGGTTTCGGTCACACCCACACTGCGCAGTAAATAGACACAGTTAAATTAAGCGAGTAGTACACTTCCCCAAAGAATTACTGGAATATAAATAATGTGCTTTATATTAGGCTGTTTATTCTAAAACCCAAGTAAATTATTAATAAAATGATGAATAAAACTTTCTGGCAGATGCTTTATTCTGAATCATCTTCCTCTCACCAGGACATTGATTAATAAGTAACCGTTTTTCCTGTAATGTATGCACACATTTACCATAGTAACCATGGCTATGACAATAAAATTGCTGCATTAGTTATTGTCACAAAGAAAGAAAGAAAGAAAGAAAGAAAGAAAGAAAGAAAGAAAGAAAGAAAGAAAGAAAGAAAGAAATGAACAAAATGACAGAAAAGCTTTTTATACAGTGTTTAAAGAAGATCCATTTATTACTGGTGGTTGCTAAAGTTCATATTTGCATATAAGGCTCATATAGGATCATTACTGCCATAATTAGGGTTAATGATTTGAACAATCCTCTAATTGTATTACATTTTGCTCTGCAGCTCATTCACCACTGTTTGTACAGACATGAATGATATCTTAGATAGTGTGGCTTATTGAGGAGAAGTCTGTTATTACTTTTCTATGTGATTAGACCTATTATTTTTGCCTTCTGGACCACAAAACTGGTAAAAATATTCATAGACTTGTTAAATTTAGAGATCAGAATATCATATTTTACGACCAGAATGAGAGTTTTGGGACAGTAAGGAACCACCTAGAAACCCAGCTTGTTCTGACAAGCTTCTCTCAAAGTTAAGCCCTGGTATATATATATATATATATATTTTACGCGTACGCTGTACACACACAGTCAAAAGCACAGCCTTGTAAAGTATACTTCATTTGACTCCTGTGCATACACAGGCGTTCGACGTATGCACAGTTTTGGGCAATCTCTTGTCATGAGTTACAACCCATGTAAATGTATTTGGATTCTTTCATGCTAAAGTTGTACTAATGAGGGTACTTTCTAACCTCTTCGCACAGTCTCTCATCTATGTCGGCCTCCATTGTCGCTGTAGCTTGCATGCGTTCCGGTCTGTTGTGTTTATGCATTTTTTCTTTGACTACCTATTGAACTGACGCCCCCAGGGCATGGTTGGTTGATATCCACCCTGTGGATAAACTAATTACTGCAAAAAAATTAAATGCGCATATGCGTCATGCGTGTACAAGTACTTCTGATGACGAAATTCGCATCATGCGCACTGTACGCTGACCCTTGCGTATCCGTAAAAAGTGAGGTATACTTTGGGCTTTATGAAGAAACATTCTTCCAGTAAAGGTAACAGCTGCACTAGCTGTACGTAAGTTGCAACTTAGCATAGTTTGACATAAAGTTACAACTTACGCAACTAAATATTTGGTAACACTTTAGAATACTGTTCTAAAAAACTAATTAGTAAATCAGTTTCTTCTTGTGAGTTAACAGTAGTTACTAGAATGTTCATATTGATTTACTCATTTATTTGATTACTAATCGTTTTATTCTTTCAGGAGACACAAGACTCTATTACAATCTAGAGCATTCCTTATATGTGCATCATTTTTTGTCATCTGTGTTGAGCATCACCTCAGCATCACCCATCTGCCTCCTGGAGATGTGATGCCAGCTGTGCCAGCTGCTGCTGCTGCTCACTAATCTTCAACAGAAACTGAAACAAAGAAATTACTGTTTATACACACAGTTTTTGCACTGTAATAATACCCATTTCACGATATCAAAATGTAAATTTACTGAAATGGCAATTCTTTTCAAGTTTGCATACTTGCAGACAGCTGTGCAATATCCCAAATGTATAGTTTTGACTTTTTTTTTTTTTTTGGGTCAAATAATAGTTTATCATATTGGTTGCTGTTCTTTCACATTTTAAAATAATAATAATTAAATCAAAAATGAGTATAAGCATTGTAAATGCAGTAATACAGTTTATATACTCTCCTCTTGTGCGTCCTCCCCATTGTGTCGCTGGCCGAGGCAATAATCACTTTAGTTTCCTTTTCAAAGATCTCTTTTATCGATGCCATCGATGCTTTTCCATTGCTAGATGTGATTATCGAAATCAAAACAGTCCATAAACTATAAATCCTCACGGAAACTCACAAATACTTCAGTCAAGCCAGCTGAAGTTTGTTCTGAATAGACGGTTAGCTTGATGTCCCCACACACACTAACTTTCGGGCATGATTTATATACCATCGACATGTCCTCAGAAAACGTTAGCACGCTTTGTTCGATGGTTTGGAGATTGCGTGTTTCATCGGGAGCGCATTTCCTGTTCTACACATCCGCGACAAAACAGTTGATTATTTACGAACGAAAGCTCACAGAAACGTGAAAATGGTCTCATTTGAAAGAAAATATCCTAACCTAGTTTGTAGCTTTTTTGATACTGTTTGAATTTGATATACTGACTTAAGCAGCCCTTATCAAAAGTGCGGAGGTCCATTTCTATCTTTTTAAAACCTAACCCCCTGTCCCCCGTGCCAATTTTTGTGTCCGCATGGAAAAGGTGAATGTTGAGACGGAAGTCCACTAGGTGGTAATATGCAGTTGTGATGTTTTGTGCAGTAGTCAAAGAAGAATGTGGAAAAAACAATACAAAACCAATGAACAAAGCAGCATATCATTCTCCATCGTTTTGTTTTGGTTCTTGTTGTAATCTTTGCATGCCACTACTTTTCTTCCTCTATCTTTCCATGCGAATGTCCTGTAAATGATACAACAAGTGCTGCCCTCAACTGACCCTTTGCAAAGACCCGCCCCCCTTAGTTACTGTTGCTGTGCCCGACAAGCCATGGCGCTGTCACGCCACACAGAGTGAAAAATACATTGAGGAGCAAAGAGGACACTGACAACACGTCGACAGACAAGACAGAGCAGGTTACTTATGATATTAAACAAAGTCCCAGCTTTCAAGTTGTGAAAGTTGTTAAGAAATTCGAACAATAAAAACCGTTTTGTGGCTCTTTAATGTGTCGTGACAGATCGCCTCAGCTCAAGCGGCTCGTAAACCGATCATCTCTTCCTACTAGTTAATTTATAGCATCAAATAAACATGAATGAACATCAGAAGGAATGTTGTTTCAAACGTGGAAAGATGTAAATACACACCATCTTTCAAGTTCAAGTCCACTAATGTTAATCTTCTTACTCCCGACTGCTTTGTCGGACAAAATGGCTGATTCGGCGTTATGATTGATTGACAAGCGTTCTAACCAATCTCCCAGCGAAGGGTCAATTGTACTGCACATATGTCGAACACGTCCATCCATGGTTAAATATATACTTTGAAAGCTGTGCGAAGAATATACCTAGGCCTTTAGCAAAACATTCTTAGAACATAGTTCTGTTAGCTGGGAACAGCACAACGGTATGCAAAAACAAACAAACAAACAAAAATCATTCAGAACATTTAACAACCAAATAACAACACCCAGGCAACTACCACTTACATTTTTTTGTAGAAAATGTATATCTCTGATTATATTTTTACAGCTTCAAACTCCTTTTGTGTTCTACTGAGGAAAGAAGGAAAAGTTTAAAAAGACATAGCTGAGTAAATGAAGACCGAATTGTACTGAACTATCCCTTTAAGCTTCATTTTATAAGGATAAAATGCCCAGCAGTGTCTGTAATCATAAGTGTAGACAGTGTAGACGCAGGAAATTAATTAAGAGACAAGACTCACTGTCCATAGTGTCAAACACATTAGCTGTGCTGTATCTGAACTTTGACATTGCGGGCCCGTTCCTTCAAAATACCTTACAAGGTCGTGATCTGAGCTCATCTGTCAGTGTGAGTGAGGTAATTTAATTGGAGTCTAAATCATAAAGCTTTACCTCGGGCCCATTTCAAGTGGAGACGGCTGTTATGCAATCATCTATAATAAAAAGCCAATCATTTAAACTGCCTTCAAGGGACACTGTGCAGTTCTTTTTATGGAATACCTTATAATTCTTTATACAAGTAGAGACCAATTATAACTAAGGCATACATGAAGTTGAAAATTACAGTTTAGAACTTATAGTATTTTGATTCATGTGGTAACATTGAACTGGAATTTATATTATTTTATTAATATTAATAATTTTTTTATTATGTGCTAAGACAGAATCAACCTGACTTCATTTGTTTACACCAGTGTCATTTTAGTATTGATATATACTATTATAGTTTTTGTTAATATTTTTAATTTTCACTTTTTCTTTTCATTTAAGTTAAAGTTTTGGTAATTTTCAGACAGAAAAATCAACTGCACAGTTTCACAATGTTGCACACTGCTTACAGAATATCCCCTTTTGAACCAAAAGATATAACCTTCCCCCTGTTCATGCTGTTCTTGTCACATTTCTTTTCACTGGGGGATCCTTTCTCCTGATACTGGATTATTGCAGTTGCTCTTAAAATGGTTACACTCAGCAGTGGTTATATTCAGCAGACTGTGGAAGTTGGTTCCATGTCAAGGACTTCCAACAAAACACAGCACTGTGGCTCTGTGCCTGAAAATTTGTGCTGAGAATTACCTTGTGAGAGTCAGTGACAGAACACAGAACTCTACTAGACAGTAATTTATGACTACATGCAGACATGATGTAAACATCTTGACACTTATATTGATCTTATCGAGCTCAGTAGTTCAACTCTGTTATGGGAAAAATCATAGTAAACAGTTTTAGAGAATGCAAGTTAGAATTGTAGGTTAGGCTTGTTAGTTAAAGTCAACATGAAATGAAAATTCATTGATTTTGTAAAAGCATGCTTGGTAACGCTTTACAATAAGGTCTCATTTGTCAACATTAGTTAATGCATTAGTTAACATGAACTATGGGCAATATATATTTACAGCTTTTATTAATCATTGTTAATGTTAGTTAATAAAAATACAATTGTTCATTGTTCATGTTAAGTCACAGTGCATTAACTAGTTTTAAGAGATTAACTTTTGATTTTAAAAATGTAGTAGTAAATATAGAAATGGAAATGGTTTTGGTTGTGCTTCGGTTCTGCGTATATGGTTATCCTTCTGCTCATAAAAACATCTTCTACTCACTCACTACTTGTTACGTTTTGAGTTTGTCTTTTCTGTTCTTGGCTGCGTTTCTAGATTAGTTTCACTGTATTTAGTTCATGTTTGATTTCTATCATCTGTTGTTCATCCATTCCCTCGTTAGTCATGTCAGCTGTCTTACTTTGAGTAGTCACTGTGTATTTAAACCCTGGCTGTGTCCAAAACCACCTACTTCTCTGCTATATAGTAGGGGCGAGCGAATAATTATGTCCGAATCCTTAGTATTCAAAATAGAGTAGGTGAGAATTACCTGGGTGACATACTCGTGAGATTCGGACGTGTGTCTACTTAAAGTGCATCCGAATATGCCTACTTACCTACTATATAGTAGGGGAAAAGCAGTAGGTGAGTGAATAAGTATGTCCGAATCCTTAGTATTCAAAATAGAGTAGGCGAGAATTACCTGGGTGACATACTAATTCTCATGAGTTTTCGGACATAAGTCTACTTAAAGTGTGTCCGAATATGCCTACTTACCTACTATATAGTAGGGGAAAAGCAGTAGGCGAGCGAATAAGTATGTCTGAATCCTTAGTATTCAAAATAGAGTAGGTGAGAATTACCTGGGTGACATACTCGTGAGATGTGGACGTGTGTCTACTTAAAGTGCATCCGAATATGCATACTTACCTACTATATAGTAGGGGAAAAGCAGTAGGTGAGCGAATAAGTATGTCCGAATCCTTAGTATTCAAAATAGAGTAGGCGAGAATTACCTGGGTGACATACTAATTCTCATGAGTTTTCGGACATAAGTCTACTTAAAGTGCGTCCGAATATGCATACTTACCTACTATATAGTAGGGGAAAAGCAGTAGGTGAGCGAATAAGTATGTCTGAATCCTTAGTATTCAAAATAGAGTAGGTGAGAATTACCTGGGTGACGTACTAATTCTCGCGAGATTTGGACGTGTGTCTACTTAAAGTGCGTCCGAATATGCATACTTACCTACTATATAGTAGGGGAAAAGCAGTAGGCGAGCGAATAAGTATGTCCAAATCCTTAGTATTCAAAATAGAGTAGGTGAGAATTACCTGGTTGACGTACTAATTCTCGCGAGATTTGGACGTGTGTCTACTTAAAGTGCGTCCGAATATGCATACTTACCTACTATATAGTAGGGGAAAAGCAGTAGGCGAGCGAATAAGTATGTCTGAATCCTTAGTATTCAAAATAGAGTAGGTGAGAATTACCTGGTTGACGTACTAATTCTCGCGAGATTTGGACGTGTGTCTACTTAAAGTGCGTCCGAATATGCATACTTACCTACTATATAGTAGGGGAAAAGCAGTAGGCGAGCGAATAAGTATGTCTGAATCCTTAGTATTCAAAATAGAGTAGGCGAGAACGAGCAGGGATTGAACAGCCATGAAGGTGAGTAAATAATGACTGAATTTATATGTTTGTGTGAACTAACCCTTTATGCCCCCAAATAGAAACTGTATGAAATGTATGTATGCTCAAGGACACACAGGTGGTGATGGCTGTGGAGATCGAACCAGCTACCTTCTGCTTACCAGTTCAGTGGTTTAGCCCACTACACCACAAAAGTAACAAAGCTATGACAGAAACTAGCATGTAATTGTAAAAAATTTAAATTAAATATGACATGAATTGTAAAATGTTTTAATCTGTTTTACAGGTAGTCATGCTGATGGAGAGTAGGCACACGAATGTTTGGAGCAGATGCAGCAGCAGCCACATTGTCCTGCACATCTTCTCCCACTCTTGCTTCAAGGTTGTGGTGTTCTGGGGTCCATCATCATGGTCTTCCTCATTCTCTGGATCAACAATGTCCCTATTGAGAAGAGCTGCAATGAGGGACATGATGGACGGCAAAGACAGGTGACGGTGTTTACGGTGGTCAGCTGCAGAACTGGCACAGCTGTGTTGAGATGGCAGCAGGACTGTAAATAGGGGATTGTTAGAACAATAAGTTTGAATAAAGCTTTGTTTTATGTGTTGTTGACTTGTATATGTATTTATTGTGATGGTTACTTTTATTCATTCTATAACATATTGTTTCCTATTGTTGTCAGTAAATTTATTTAAATGAATTTGCATTAATTCATTAATTGCATTAATTCATTGCTTGACTGCAAATTGTGATGTATTCACATTGGCTGCATTTGTCTAGTGTGTATTCGTGCATAGCTATGTCATATGACAAAAATTACATTTTGCTTGTTTTACAAGCATCATTATTATGTTGCGTAAGTGTTGGGGTGTGCTAGCAATGCAATTAATTCTGGGGTAATCTTTCTACACTTTCTGAGTACAAAATCAACAGTCTTCTTCAAAGGCGAGATTGTCGAGCGGCTGCCCGATTCTTCTTTGTGCAGTCATTGCAAATGCTGAGGAAAACCAATCTAGGTAGGGCTGTCGAGTTACTGGTGCTATGAGGTGTTAGTGCGCCTGTCACTTATACTTTTTTTTTTTTTAATTTCAGAGCTTATAATTGCAGAACTACAAAATCAGAGTAAATTCCATGGTATCTTTAAAAATAAACAATCATAATGACAAAAAATTATGTCTTTAAGGTTAAAACTGTGGGTCACATTAGTAGGGTTAAAAATATAAGAACTTAAATTAACCCCAAATTTTTTGGTTATACTACAATCACAAAATAAATGGGCAGATGTTTCTTCAACAAGACAACAAAATGAGCAAGTTTAATCAATATCAAGATATTTACAGATAGATTAAAGGTGCTGTAGAACGTCTTTTTAAAATATGTAATATAAGTCTAAGGTGTTCCCTGAATGTGTCTGTGAAGTTTCAGCTCAAAATACCCCATAGATGTTTTTTTTTATTCACTTTTTTAACTGCCTATTTTGGGGCATAATTAAATATGCGGCGATTCAGGCTGCGGCCCCTTTAAATTCTCATGCTCCCCGCCCCCCGAGCTCGCACTTGCCTTAAACAGCATAAACAAACTTCACACAGCTAATATAACCCTCAAAATGGATCTTTACAAAGTGTTTGTCATGCAGCATAACGTTTACGTAAGTATGGTATTTATTTGGATGGTTACATTTGATTATGAATGAGTTTGATGGTGCTCCGTGGCTAAAGCTAACATTACACACTGTTGGAGAGATTTATAAAGAATGAAGTTGTGTTATACAGACTGCAAGTGTTTAAAAAATGAAAATAACGATGACTCTTGTCTCCGTGAATACAGTAATAAATGATGGTAATTTTAACCACATTTAACAGTACATTAGCAACATGCTAATGAAACATTTAGAGAGACAATTTACAAATATCACTAAAAATATCATGTTATCATGGATCATGTCAGTTATTATTGCTCCATCTGCCATTTTTCGCTGATGTCCTTGCTTGCTTACCTACTCTGATGATTCAGCTGTGCACAGATCCAGACATTAATACTGGCTTGTCTAATGCCTTGAACATGAGCTTGCAAATGCAAATATTGGGGGCGTACATATTAATGATCCCAACTGTTACGTAACAGTCGGTGTTATGTTGAGATTCGCCTGTTCTTCGGAGGTCTTTTAAACAAATGAGATTTATATAAGAAGGAGGAAACAATGGTGTTTGAGACTCACTGTATGTCATTTCCATGTACTGAACTCTTGTTATTCGACTATGCCAAGGTAAATTAAATTTTTAATTCTAGGGCACCTTTAATTAAACCTGTCACTCATCTCTTTTAAGTTGTTACGCTTGTGAAAACGTCGTAGATCACATGATAACTTCAACATGGCAAATGATGTCCGGATCGCATTCACACTCAACAAGATTAGTACCTACTCTTTTAGGCTCCTTAAGTAAGTACTCATTGAGTAGGCAGTTTTGGACACAGTTTTTGGCCCCTGTGTTTAGTTCTGTTGAGTTGTCACTTCTGCTTGCGTTTTATTCCGGTATTCATCCTTCATTGTAACCAACCGTGAAAGAAGAACTGACCTAAAAACCAGTCTGTTCCAGTGAGAGAAATTCACAAGTCTGTTCCTGTGAGGGAAATCCCAGAGCCCGTTCCAGTCCTAGAGTCAGCTCCTGAGGATGCAGCTCCAGCCCCTGACCAGTGTCCAGTGAAGGCTCTAGTCCCTGTCCAGAGTCCAGTGCAGACTCCATCCGCTGACTAGAGTCCAGTGCAGACTCCATCCGCTGACTAGAGTCCAGTTAAGGCTCCAGCCCCTGACCAGAGTCCAGTGAAGGCTCCAGCCCCTGACCAGAGTCCAGTGCAGAATCCATCCGCTGACTAGAGTCCAGTTAAGGCTCCAGCCCCTGACCAGAGTCCACTGAAGGCTCCGGTCCCTGGCCAGAGTCCAGTGCAGACTCCAGCCCCTGACCAGAGTCCAGTGCAGACTCCATCTGCTGACTAGAGTCGAGTTAAGGCTCCAGCCCCTGACCAGAGTCCAGTGAAGGCTCCAGCCCCTGACCAGAGTCCAGTGAAGGCTCAAGTCCCTGACCAGAGTCCAGTGAAGGCTCCAGACCCTAACCAGAGTCAAGTGCAGACTCCAGCCCCTGACCAGAGTCCAGTGAAAGCTCCAGCCCCTGACCAGAGTCCAGTGAAAGCTCCAGCCCCTGACCAGAGTCCAGTGAAGGCTCCAAACCCTGACCAGAGTCAAGTGCAGACTCCAGCCCCTGACCAGAGTCCAGTGAAAGCTCCAGCCCCTGACCAGAGTCCAGTGAAAGCTCCAGGCCCTGACCAGAGTCCAGTAAAGGCTCCAGCCCCTGACCAGAGTCCAGTAAAGGCTCCAGCCCCTGACCAGAGTCCAGTGAAGGCTCCAGTCCCTGACCAGAGTCCAGTGCAGGCTCCAGACCCTGACCAGAGTCAAGTGCAGACTCCATCCCCTGACTAGAGTCCAGTTAAAGCCTGCTCTCATTGTCTCGTCATGTCTCCAGCCATTGTGGCCGAGCCTAGTGGCAAGGCCACGGAGGCCAATCTGCCATGGTCCCCTGAGTAACCTGCACCGTCCTGGCTCCCTGAACTGCCGGCACTGCACTGGAGGTGTCCTGTTCTGCTAAGCCATGCTCTCGTCAGCCTCCAGGATTCCCACCCTCCCACCCCTGTGGATGTAATATGGCGCAGGGGTGCGCCTTCTGGGAGGGCGGGGTACTGTCAGGTTTTGAATTTGCTTGTTCATGTAAAAAGTGCAGCCAAGATGGACAGTTCTCTTCCTAGTGGATCAGACACCTACAGGATCAAAGGCAGATTTTGCGTGATTCACCCTCTTGTGCTGTGTTACTAATAAACATTAATCTGTTGTTTTTTTTATGTAAATAAATAAAATGAACAAGACACCAATTCCATGATTATCAATCATTTTTACTGTCAGAGAGTTTGGGAAAATCCACACATAATTACAACACATAAAAACATGATATCAGAATTTTTTTTAAAGAGAACGATACTTCTGTCAGGGTTATGTTATTTTTTATTCTGCTTGTGTTCATATTCCTATGTTTCCTTTCAGTTCAGTTCTCATTTCTATAGTTTAGTTCTCCTTGTTTGTCACCTAGGTTACTAATTAATCCCACATGTATCTAGTTAAGTCCTCTGTGTATAATTACTTCGTTTTGTTCATTCTTTTGTCGGTTCTTGTTGTTATCTAGAGTGGTAAGAGTGTATTCCCTTGTGTATTCTCTGTGAATATTATTATTAAAGTGTTTATCTTGGATTACCTGCATCATGCAATTTCTTAATACCACCATATACATGACAGAAGAACCAACCTTCAACAATAAGTATTTTATGGACTGCTTTTCACAGAACGGCCGGTCTCTAGAGGATTATGTGGAGGAGTACTGGAACACTATCACGAAGCACACTGGGACAATGAATCTTTTAAACAGCGGTTCTGGAGTGGACCCAGAGATGACTTCCGTGCCCTCCACGGAACCAGAGCCTGAGCCCCCTCCATCCCTGAAGACAGAGCCAGCCACAGTGTCCAACCTGGAGACAGAGTCGATCACCGCAACCATCCCGAGGCTGGAGTCGATTGCCAGGTCCATCATGGAGTTAGCACCGGTAAGACACTCCACCATAGAGCCAGTAGAGAAGGGCTGGCTCATCAATTTCATAGCATAGCCAGCTCCATAGCTTCACTTTGGGCCTCCAGGCCTATTGCTCCACCTTGGCCTGCCAGCCCTTTGGCTCTGCCTCGGCTCTATACTCCCTCAGCTCCGCTGTGGTCCGCCATCCCTCAGGCTCCATCGGGCTCCCTTGTCCGTTCGGCTTCACCTTGGTTCATCATCACTCTGATTTTGCCGCAGACTTCCGGGTCCCCAGCCCTCCACCCCTTCAGCTCCTCCTTCTTTCCGGTTTCGCCTTGGTCCTCACTTGCTCCAGTGTCACCCCGTTCTGTCTGGCCCCCGTATTTGCCTCATCCACTCAAGGCTGTGACATCGCCTAGGACTTTCTGGCCTGCAATGTCACTCTGGACAATCAGCTTCTAAGCTCCGCTTAGGAGGTCCACAAGGGATCCATGTCTTCCTCGTCCTCCTCCAAAGCCCCCCACCATTCTACTGTCCGTTATGACGCAAGGACTCTTGTGGGAGGGGGGGACTAATGTCAGGGTTATGTTGTGTTTCATTGTGATTATGTTCATGTTCCTATCTTTCCTTTCAGTTCAGTTCTCATTTCTAAAGTTAGTAAGTTCTCCTTGTTTGTCATCTAGGTTACTTATTAATCCCACATGTATCTAGTTAAGTCCTCTGTGTATAAGTACTCCCTGTTTTGTTCATTCCTTTGTTGGTTCTTTGTAATTATCTAGAATGGTATCTTCCCTTGTGTATTCTCTGTGATTATTATTATTATTAAAGTGTTTATCTTGGATTACATGTGTAATGCCACGTCTTATTACCACCATCTATGTGACATCATGGTTGTTTAAACCAATGAGCATTAAGCTGTGTTAATAGATAATTGTGGCATCACTAGCCCATCATGATATTAAGCTTTCTTTATCAGGATAATGATACTGCATTAGTCGTGTCCCAGTCACTAATCTCTTCATGCACATGGGAACAAACTGGGACAAAAGTTTTAATGGGGTTGCTTGTAATCAAACCCATTAGCCTCTCCTTCGTTCATTGAGTTTCCTGATTGACACATAATGTTCATTTATTCCATATATAACGATCCCTTAATGCTGGTTTCCAGCCCCTTCAGAATGCTTATATTCAATTCTCATCAGACCTCTGCAGACAAGGTCTTGAGCCTAATTAATCAAATTAAAGAATCCATTCCTCAGCCTCTCCATTAATCAAGCTGTACTGTGTGATGTGAATATAAAGTGACCTTACTGGAAGAGACTCCATCAACCATCAAATCACAAACACGCTGCACGATGCACACTCTAATACTTCTCTACAGTAAGTACTGTGACTGAGAAAAGGGCTACTTCAAAGGAACCCAGAAATAAAATTCTGGCATTGCTTACTCACCTGTATGATTTTTTCCCCCATGAAACACAACAGGTCTCTATGCAATTATAATGAACAACAACTGAAGCTTTCAAGCTTCAAAAGCCACAAAGGTTCTTCCTGAGTTCATCCTTGTTCTTAAACCTTTTGCATCTAAAAAGTTTCTCTTGAGACAAAGACCAACAATGTTTCGAACTGTTCAAATTTGCAAGATACCAAAATCTGCAATCAAAAATCTGAAATTTCAATATGAACTCAAACTCATATATACATAAGTATATATTATCGGTCCCATAACTGTGGTTTTTCTTAAACACTTTAACCCTGTAAAGCCTGACATATGAAATAATAATCTATTAACAGTTTAATGGATAACCTTCAGAGAAAATCTAAAAATATATTTAAAGATATACAGTGGCATGAAAAAGTATGTGAACCCCTTGCAGAATCTGTGAAAATGAGAATTATTTTAATAAAATAAGAGGGATAATAAAAAATGCATGTTATTTTTTGTTTAGTACTGTCCTGAGTAAGATATTTTACATAAAAAATGCTTGCATTTAGTTCACAAGACAAACAATAGCTGAATTTATTAAAAATAACCCCATTCATAAGTATGTGAACCATTGGTTCTCAATACTGTGTGTGGTTACCTGATGATCCACGACTGTTTTTATGTTTTGTGATGGTTGTTCATGAGTCTCTTGTTTGTCCTGAGCAGTTAAACTGAGCTCTGTTTTTCCGAAAAATCCTCCAGCTCCTGCAGATTCATCAGTTTTCAAGCATTTTTGCATATTTGAACCCTTTCCAGCAGTGACTGTAGGATTTTGAGATTCATCTTTTCACAATGAGGACAATTGAGGGACTCAAACTCAACTATTAAAAAAGGTTCAAACATTCACTGATGCTCCAGAAGGAAACCCAATGCATTAAGAGCCGAGGGGTGAAAACTTTTGAATTCAAATATCAAGGTAAATTGTACTTAATTTTTCTTCCGGGAAACATGCAAGTATCTTCTGTTGGTTCTGAAGGGCAGTACTAAATGAAAAACAATGATATTTAAACAAAATAAGAAATTGTGACATCTTCATCCTGTTCAAAAGTTTTCACCCCCCGGCTCTTAATGCATCGTGTTTCCTTCTGGATCATCAGTGAATGTTTGAACCTTTTTTAATAGAAGAGTTTGAGTCCCTCAATTGTCCTCAGTATGAAAACACAGATCTCAAAATCATTCAGTCACTGCTGGAAAGGGTTCAAATATGCAAAAATGCTTGAAAACTGATGAATCTGCAGGAGCTGGAGGATTTTTCGGAAGAACAGAGCTCAGTTTAACTGCTCAGGACAAACAAGAGACTCATGAACAACCATCACAAAACATAAAAACAGTCGTGGATCATCAGGTAACCACACACAGTATTGAGAACCAATGGTTCACATACTTATGAATGGGGTTATTTTTAATGAATTCAGCTATTGTTTGTCTTGTGAACTAAATGCAAGCATTTTTTATGTAAAATATCTTACTCAGGACAGTACTAAACAAAAAATAACATGCATTTTTTATTATCCCTCTTATTTTATTAAAATAATTCTCATTTTCACAGATTCTGCAAGGGGTTCACATACTTTTTCATGCCACTGTATCTAAAAAATTTGTTTGCATCAGGTTTTTATGGCTCATATAGTAGTGAGAATATGGAGCTCATACTCGAGGAGGTAAAACACCTTAATTTAATACAGAAATACGCAATTGTTGTTTCTGATATTTATATGGCAGAAAAGTAAGACTAATTCTGATAGCTTGTACAGCAATAAGTACAGTATAGCAGACTACTTACATAAAATTCATATAAATATCAATGTACGTTCTGATGTAAAAAAAAAAAACCTCACATTTTAACACATTTAGATTTCTCTAAAAAAAATAATGAATGGATAAGCAAGTAAACTGAAATACAACAGTTTTTTTTTAGCAAAGTTTTGTTGATAATTTAGAGGCCTTTGAAAATTGTGTATCAAATACGATAAGGATTTATAGGGTTAAATGGTCTTGCAGTGTAATATATATTTTTAAAGTATACAAACATGTAATGACTCTACTGTGTATAATGTGCATACAAATGTTTAAAACAGCTGAAATAGAGTATAGCATGTCACACCGGAGGATATAGTCATTAGTCTGAGTTCTGAAGAAAAATGTAAAAGATTTCTCCTAGTCTCCTGCTACAATGGGGAACTCTAATTTCCACTTCAAATGACCAAAGTCTGAGCGGTCATGGTGGTAGTTTGGAAGTGGACACTGTTACTCTAATCTACACTGCACAGACTTTCAGACTTGTCTTGATCTTTAAACAAGCCCAATGTGATGTCCCTTTGTAGCTGAGCCATGTTCCACCGGGTCTGGCTGAACAGGGCGTCTCTTTGCAGGGTGTGAAATGTCTGGACTCTTCCTCTATCCCTGTCATAACTGGTGTGTCCTGATTCCCTCAGGCGCTGTCAGGCGTGCAACACTGAGTGGAAGAGCTCAGCGAAGACTGGCGCTCTCTGAGAAGCGTATCCAGCCAAGAGACCATCTGTCATAGCGAATAACTGCGTGACAGCACAAACACAGTCCTACCTCACTAAAACCCCGACTAGCGCAGAGAACTGATGGATATGAGGGCTTGGAAATAAAAGAACTGATCCAAACAAAACATTTCATGTCATAGTAGAAAGGAATGAGTGAATATAAAGCAAACATTATAGATTCAAGATGCTATACTCTCTTTGAAAGGCTAATCATTTGGGTGGTAAGTGGTTATACAGTATATCGTGTCTAGGTTATCCAAATAGCACATTTATCATTATTAGCAAGTAGATCTGCTCAATTTACCAAGGACTTTAGTTAGCTAGTTAGCATGCTCTAGTTTGCCCCTACTGCCGTAACTACACCCAAAGAAGTAAATAACAAGTGAAAATGACAGAATTTAAATAGCATACAGCATTTACTAGGGATTCATAACAGAGCAACTGCCATTAAAGGATTAGTCCACTTTTAAATAAAAATTTCCTGATAATTTACTCACCTTCTAAGTGCCTCCGCCAAAACCGCATTTCCGTATTCTCCGCTGTAGGTCCTACACCTTCTCTATTCTACTTATGGAAAAAAATTAACTGGCGCTGCATTCGTTCCATAAGTTGATTAGGGAAGGCATAGGACATACAGCGTAAAACTTTTTGAAGAATACGGAAATGTGGTTTTGGCAGAGGCACTTAGAAGGCGAACATTTGTTTATATAAAGCATATACATTTACATTTTTTTCGAAAATGACCGATCATTTTGCTAGATAAGACCCTTATTCCTCGCCTGGTATCGTTTAAAGCTTTTTGAAGCTGCACTGAAACTGTAATTTTGACCTTCAACCGTTTGGGCTCCATTGAAGTCCACTATAAGGAGAATAATCCTGGAATGTTTTCATCAAAAACCTTCATTTCTCTTCGACTGAAGAAAGACATGAACATCTTGTATGACATGGGGGTGAGTAAATTACTAGGAAAAGTTTATTTGAAAGTGGACTAATCCTTTAAGGTGAAACAAAATGCTAACCGCTAATGCTAAATTTGAACCCAGTATACAAGTTGGCAAGCTAGTTTGTGCATATTTTGTCATTTTTAATATCTATAATGTCTATATAGTTTGTATTTTTTTATTTCAGTTTAATTTTAGTTATTTTAGTACATCACGTTAAACTAAATGAAAATGAGAAATGTTGCCTTTGCAACTAGGCTAACTGAAATAAAATAAGTTTTTCATGTATTTAATTTTTTTCAGTTAATGTTTATTTTAATTCACATTACATTTTTTTTATGTTTTCAGATTTTTTTTAAACTAAAATAACCCTGGTCGTGGGTTCTCTGAGAGACACACTTGTCTGTTTTTACTGCTGTGCTTCAAATCTACACTGCCCCCTCTGTTCACAAGGGAGTACTACAGTCTGTGGATGCACCAGGAAAACTACGATTCCCAGATCCACTGTCTTTCCTGCATGACGTCATGTTGCGCGGATGAAAACAGTCGCTTGATACTATTTATTTCAATGCAAAAGACAGATTGCGTTTACAAGATTGATAGATATACCTGTACTAAAAAGAAAGCACCATCTTCGCGCAGCTGTAATACATTATCAGATCAATGGCGTTATCAGAGTGGCGTCTGTCTTTAAAGCTCGTGGATCAACCATCTCTTCCCAAGTCAGTGCTGCAGTTTCCAGAGACTGAACCCGGAGATGTTCCTCCCGGCGAGTATCGAGTTTCCACACTAAAGCAGTTGGTGTCGGCACAGATCCCAGATGCCATACCAGATCCTGAGCTCATAGGTAACAAATAATAATGCATAAGACTCATTCATAATATTAGATGACACAATATGGCAGCATTAATACCGTTACATTTGAAATGATTACTTGAATAAACTAGTTAAAATGAATAGAGTTTGTGTTTATGCTATGAGCTGATGTGGACCTCAAAGTCAAATTAAAACCGATAAGCAGCTGTCCAGCCCGTTATTGCAAGCCTTTTTGCATGTTTTCCTGTAGACTAAATAGTATTATTAGTGCTTATTTTATATTATTATTTTTAGGGCTGTCAAACGATTAATCGTGATTAATCGCATACATAATAAAAGTTTGAGTTTGTATATATGTGTGAGTAATGTGTGTAATTAATATGTATATATAAATACACACAAATTAATGTATATATTTAAGAGAAATATGTTATTTATGTACAAAAAATGTATTTATATATAATATAAATTATATAAAAATATAAATAAATACATATACTTGTAAATATTTCTCAAATATATACATGGATGTGTTTGTATTTATATATACATAATAATTACACACAGTACACCCACATATATTAGGCAAACTCAAACTTTTATTTTGTATGCGATTAATCGTGATTAATCGTTTGACAGCCCTAATTATTTTGTATTTGAAAGCAATTCATAGCGACAATAGTGATCAATTTAAATAACTATTTAGGTTAGATATTGCTTTGCTGATACTTACTATAATAATTACTAGTAACTATTCCATTGTTATGTAAGCAATAAGGTACTCGAGGCTGTACTGTATCTTGAATAAGTTATGGCTAACAACACCTTCAGCCGTGACTTATTCACGATACAGCACTGGCCTCGAGTACCTTATTACTATTATAAAACGGTTACCACACAATACAAATATTAAAGCCAAAACATGTATCAATGCAACTTTCGTGAATTAAACTTTCACTAAAAACCTTCCTTACGCCGGAAAAAATAGTCCCTGACCATGAACAGCAACAGAAGTTACATTATTACGCCATTAGATGGCGGCAAAGACTGCCTTTATGAGTGAGTCAGTCAGTAGCAAAGACTGAAAAGACTGAATTGTTGTGAACATGGAACAAGACGCAACTGACAAATGCTTTGACTAGCTCTGTCAGTCATGGAAAAACCCCTTAACTGTTAAAAGGACAAGATATTGCAGCGGACATTTAAACAGATTTTTTATTATGAACACAGGACTGATCTGAAGGAAAATGCTAAATCTGAAATCAGGTAATAAACTCGCTCACTCGATCTCTCTCACAATTCTCTTCTACATAATACAGTAAGTTTCAATGAACAATATAAATTGAGAACATACAGTTTTCGTTGCTAAGAGTGGTTGCTAAGGGTGTTGTGTAGTGATACACAGAACCATTGGGTGAAGCAATCATAGCCGTGTTTTATCGTGAATAAAACACAGCTATTGACCAATCAGAATCAAGGACAGGAACTAACCGTTTTATGTGAAATCACACATTATCAATAACTTATATAATATAAAATAAAGGACACATTATCTTAGGTTTGTATTGGAAGTCTATCAGGCAATTACATGTATTTGTCCATAACATGGTGGAAATTAGTCTTTTGCTTAAAAAGTGTCTGTAATATAATATAATGTATTTATATATACACCAATCAGGCATATTATTATGACCACTGACAGGTGAAGTGAATAACACTGATTATCTCTTCATCACGGGATATATCAGGCAGCGAGTGAACATTTTGCCCTCAAAGTTGATGTGTTAGAAGCAGGAAAAATGGGCAAGCGTAAGGATTTGAGCGAGTTTGACAAGGGCCAAATTGTGATGGCTAGACGACTAGGGCTGGGTATCGTTCAAAAATTTTCGATACCGAGACGATACCGATACCTTGACTTCGATACCGATACCTAAACGATACCTTTTCCGATACCAATTTTATAAAATCTGTTTAAACAAGATTACATAACCTCAAAAAAAAAAAAAAAAATTGGTTTTATATTTTAATTTTGTTGACTTTTTTTCAGACTCAAAGACTCATCTCCTGAGCCACTGCAGGGAATAAAAAAAGCACAAATTAACTAAATTTACCCAACACAATAAATCAGTGCAAATAGTTTTAATAAAGTTTAGTTTTCAATGCAAAAATTCAGTATGTGAGGCTCTTTTTAAATCACTCAGCAATTGTTCTTCAATTATTATTAACAAGATCAAAGCGGAAGTAAGAGTGACGCAAGTTCGTTGAAATAAGAGTTCTGTGTCTTTATTAAAATCAACACATTAATGATTCATCTCTCATCCACCCGCAATTAATTTGAATGTTATTTTTTTATTACTTGGCCCGACCCGCAGATTATCCGCAGTATCAGGAGGACGCTGATACCCCTTTTTCAGCAGAATTGTTCGCGTTCTGGAGCCAAAGGCAGAGCCTGTGAACCGGTCGCGTGTTTCCATAGACTTGAGGGAAGAACGCTGATGTAAAGCTGCTGTGTGTTGTACCTGTCCATAACTAGTCTAAAAAACATTGCGCATTCCGCTGTTTCTGCAGGCAGTGCGACACTTTTGTTTTCTGTTAACAGTATTATCTGTTCGTGAACCGGCTGCTCACATAAACAGCCGTTTCTCACCCGTCCATTCGGAGATAAACTGAAAACGAAACCGTTGATTCACTCGCCCTCTCTCACATAGGGTCTCTCTCGCGCGTATAGTTTTATATATTTAGATATAAATAAAGATGTAGCGCAACGTTACTTGCTCCTCAACGAGACAGCAAAAGCATTTCTCCGCCCCTCTACTCGGCTCCATTCTGAGGTACGGAAATTTGGTACCGAATGACAAGACACTTTTCGATACTCGATAGTATCGAGGCAGTTCGATCGGTACCTAAAAAGTATCGAGTTCGGTACCCAGCCCTATAGACGACTGGGCCAGAGCATCTCCAAAACTGCAGCTCTTGTGGGGTGTTCCCGGTCTGCAAAAGAGGTCCAAGGAAGGTACAGTGGTGAACTGGTGACAGGCTCATGGGCGGCCAAAACTCATTGATGCACGTGGGGAGCGAAGGCTGGCCTGAGTGGTCCAATCCCACAGACGAGCTACTGTAGCTCAAATTGCCCAAGAAGTTAATGTTGGTTCTGATAGAAAGGTGTCAGAATACACAGTGCATCACAGTTTGTTGCGTATGGGGCTGCAGATCAGTCATGCTGACTCCTGTCCGCCGGAAGTGCCAACAGTGGGCATGTGAGCATCAGAACTGGACCATAGAGCAATTGAAGAAGGTGGCCTGGTCTGATGAATCACGTTTTCTTTTACATAACGTGGATGACCGGGTGCGTGTGCGTTGCTCACCTAGGGAACACACGGCACCAGGATGCACTATGGGAAGAAGGCAAGCCGGCGGAGGCAGTGTGATGCTTTGGGCAATGTTCTGCTGGGAAACCTTGGGTCCTGCCATCCATGTGGATTTTACTTTGACACATATCACCTACCCAAGCATTGTTGCAGACCATGTACACCCTTTCATCGAAACGGTATTCCCTGGTGGCTGTGGCCTCTTTCAGCAGGATAATGCTCCTGACACAAAGCAAAAATGGTTCAACAATGGTTTGAGGAGCACAACATTGAGTTTGAGGTGTTGACTTGGCCTCCAAATTCCCAAGTTCCCAATCCAATCGAGCATCTGTGGGATGTGCTGAAGAAACAATTCCAATCCATAGAGGCTCCACCTCGCATCTTACAGGACTTAAAGGATCTGCTGCTAACATCTTGGTACCAGATACCACAGCACACCTTCAGGGGTCTAGTGGAGTCCATGCCTCGACGGGTCAGAGCTGTTTTGGCAGCAAAAGTGGGACCAACACAATATTAGGAAGGTGGTCATAATGTTATGCCTGATCGGGGTATAAACATATATATATATATAATTCAAGTTATTAAGCTTGAACTGTATGACTTATAAAACTTACATATGTCCCTTTTATAATGGAATGTAAAGACACTTTCATGTTTTCAAAAAAAGAAAAACATTTTTGTTAAATTCTAGGAATGAATCCTAGATGAATCTTCACAAGATGGCAAACAGTTTTCCCATTATCTCCTATTACAGAATTAGTGTACTGTGGTAGAAAGTTAAAGGATGACTTGACTCTGGAGTCCTATGGGATTCAGTCTGGATCCACTGTGCACATCCTGAGAAAGTCATGGCCAGAACCCGTGATCCATCCCGGTGAGTCAAAGCAATCATATGTTCTTCTGTGGAACACAAAAGGAGACTTCAGGCAGAATGTTCATGCTGCTCTTTTACATACAACTGAAAGAATTTAAAGATCCAAAAACAGACAAAAAGTTCCATAAACATGGTCCAATATTTACTCCTCTATGTTCTGCTATAGAGCCAGTGGACAAGGTTGCAGCAGCGAGGGAGTTTCGAGTCTTGCAAGCAGCTCTTCACACCAGCACTGCTTACAGAGATTCGGTAGGTTGACTAGACTGTAGGTGAGCGGCATACCGATTCAGTGCTGACCATGAGTGTCTCTGCTGGTGGTTCTGGATGCTTGGGTACTTTTTCAAGTAGCTCTTCACCCGTTCCAGGTGTTTAAGATGCTAAACAACAAGGAATCCCTCGACCAGATCATCGTGGCAACACCTGGGCTGAGCAGCGATCCTGTGGCTCTAGGTGCGTTCAGAAGAATAAATTATTTGTGATGTGAGGTGTGTCGAAGTCTTACTTATGTTTATTGGCTACTTTTTTAGGAGTTCTTCAAGACAAAGACCTCTTCATACAATTCACAGACCCAAGCATGCTTGACACGTGAGTGAGCATCCATCATAAAATTAAAAGTAAAATTTAAATGGCTGCTTTTTCTTTATGAACCGCCCTAACTCATCCATAAAAATACTAATAAATTATTATTATTATTAGTAGTAATATTAATATTAATAAGAAATATAAATCAATAATGTTATATGTAATGAATAATAATTATAATTATTATTATATTAATAATAATAATAAAACAGCACAAGTAATAATAAATCAATGATGTTATTAACTAATCAATATTAATTATTTGTATTATCATTGTGATTAGTATTAATAATAAAATAGATATATATCAGTACTTTTGTTATTGTTGCTAATGATAACAACTATTATAATTATATTGTTAATAATAATTGTAATAAAAAAGTGAAAATAAAAAATAATGTTATTATCAATTAACTAATCAATATTAATATACCAATTGTTATTACTATTAATAATAAAAATAATAAATCAATAATGTCATCATTAATTTATATTAATATAATAATCAATTAACTTAATATATAAAATAATAATATCAATACTTTTGTTATTGTTGCTAATAACAATTATAATTATTTTGTTAATAATAATGAAAATAGTAATGAAAACAAAATAAATCAATAATGTTATTATCAGTTAACTAATCAATACTAATATAACAATTGTATTACTATTAATAATAAAAATATTTTAATTTATTAATTAATTTATATTAATATAATTATAATTAATTAACAATGTATATATAATAATACAATTAATTTATTATTATTATTATTATTATAAAACAACACAAATAATAGTAAATCAATTAGGTTATTATTAACTAGTCAATGTTAATATAATAAAATAATAATAATAATAATAAATAATAATTATCAGAAGTAGTTGGTATTAATAATAATAATAATAATAATATAATATTAATAAATCAATACTGTTGTTCGCTGTTATTATTATATTGTTAATAATAATAATAACAATGGTAATAATAAAACAATAATAAATCAATAATGTTATTATTATTAACTAATATAACAATTAATAATACTAATAACTTAATGTTATCATTAATTACTTTATTATTATCAAGTAATTAATGATAACATTAAGTTATTAGTATTATTAATTGTTATATTAGTTAATAATAATAAAATTATTGATTTATTATTGTTTTATTATTACCATTGTTATTATTATTATTAACAATATAATAATAACAGCGAACAACAGTATTGATTTATTAATATTATTATTATTATTATCAATATATTATTATTATTATTATTATTATTATTAAATTAACATTTTTTAAAAATAAATTATTTAGGTATAATTTATATTTGTCTATAAAACAAATTATAAGCATAAACAGTCAAGATTGTACATTTTTGACTGACAGTGAATGTCTATAAAATCAAAATGAAATGACTCCCTCCACTTCTGAAACGACTTTAATTTTTGGATAATGTCACGTTTCAGAAGTTAAAGGGGTTGTGAATGCCATATCGTGTTGACTTCCTGTTGAACCTTTGGTTTAACTACTCAGAAATGACATTTGAATCATGTGCAGCACTTTGGGTTAAAGAATATTAAACCCCAGTCTTAACTGTGTCACCAGATTGGCCAATTCCCACCCGGCACTGGTAAATGCCATCATCCTGGTGTTGCACTCGGTGGCTGGCAGCGTGCCGCCCCAGCAGAGTGCCAGCTCCTCCAGAAATGTATCTTCAAGCTCTTACAGTGACATGCCAGGTGGGTGTCCATTTAAACACAATTTAAGTGAAAAATTGCCCACCATTAACATAATATGACGGATCATTTTTGTGATCCAATGTAAATTTAATGCATAAAACTTTTTTTAATCTACAGGAGGTTTCCTCTTTGAAGGCATGTCTGATGATGAAGAAGATTTCCAGTCGGTTTGTTATGATTTACTGTTCTTCATTAAGAATATGTGCATTTACGATATTGGATCCTAAGCCTACTTTATCATCTGTAGGTGAATCGTGGTGGGCCATCCACACTTGCTAGCGGTTTTGCCGGCATGAGGCCAGCTACGCTCGGTTACAACGGAGCCGTGGGCCCCAGACCCATCACTCAAAGTGAGCTGGCCACAGCTTTAGCCCTCGCCAGCACCCCCGAGAGCAGTGCTGTTACACCAACTACAGGAAACCAGGTACAGTAAGAACTGAATAATCGTTGGTAAGAATCGTGGGATATAAACTCATAATTGTGAGTTATAAAGTCTGAATTGCAAGATATAAACCAAAAAGTCGCAATTACCTTTCTTTCTTTATTTTTTTCTGTGGTGGAAACAAGCTTCCATATGTTTGAGTTTTGCAGACACTATAAAAAATGAATATGTCTGTGTCTGTTACAGGGTCCCTCTTCAGGAGTGTCCCCTATCCCTGCAGGCACTCCTATAACCAACGACTTGTTTAACCAGGCACTACAGCAAGCCCTGCAGGTCTCCAGCATGTCCAGCTTACATGTGAGTAACCAGCAAAGATCCAGTGACAATATAGACCAGCATCATCATTATAGTTTCTATCATCAGCACTTCAAATAGAGATGCATACATTCTTCCAAACAGTGTTGGGGGAAGTTAAGTAATTTGTTACAATTTACTGCTTTTCCGGTCATGAGTATGAGGTAACGCAGCTCTGTTTATCATATTAGATACATTTGAGTATGTTGAAAATGATGTTATAACGTTACTCTGTGCGTTCACTCAGCGGCTGCTGTGAGACATTTGTTTGAGACACACTGCAGTAAGATAGATCGATTTTAGAATATCATATTAAATATTGGATGTCTTGTGTTGATAAATGGCATGCAATTAATTTTAAAACATACTGTATGATGGAGAAAATGCTGTATTACTGTTACTACAAATGAAGCTGCATCAGATTACAAAATAGTGTTTTTCTCTGAGGCATGGTAAAGCATGGTACTCGCAAAAAAACAACAACAACAAAATAAAACAAGAAAATTAGATTTAAACTATAAGACTAAACGTGTTGAGCTATATGACAACAATTAGTTTTCTGTCTATAAATATATCAAAACAGTTATTCCCTTGCCTATTAAAACATGTAATATATTAAAGCGTCTTTGGTGTTTCCATGGTTTCTACAAAATAAAACCGGTAACCGAGGATAACACGGGTATGACGCAATTGACAGGCGACTCCTCACACGTCCCGGAGCCTTGGTTAAAATTGCAATTTTCTCACGATTTACAAATAGTTGAAAACATTTGGGATATTGTAAGAACTCAAGTGAACAAAATATATAACACTGGCCTAGTGATTTTTTGATATTTTACTGCAAAAACATTACATATTGCACCTTTAAGGCCCTTTCACACCAAAAGTGAAATGAATAAGCCTCAGGCTAAAGGAAATGCAAATTCCTGTCTGAACAGTAGAGTGCTGTAGAACACTCTTACTTCCACAATAAAAACTAAATGAAACACAAATGTGATATTTAACTAAAGTCATTTTTAATTGGTATGGTTGAATTGGATCATTGAAGGTCAGAAGCAAAGACATTGGTTAATAAAGTAAGATTAAATACAAAAGGTTTGTGTTATTTAGCATATATATTTATTGCAGGTTTGCATAATATTCTAAAATAGCATTTCATTTTTATTCATTTAAAGGAATACTGAATTGTGCAAGTGAGATGAGTAAATGCATGTTCACATTTATGGTGTGTTTACACTTGTAGTTCGGTTCGCATGGTTCGTTTGGTCCGGACACACACACAAAAAAAAAACATTTAGTCCTGGTCCACTTAGCGTTCAGATTGGCATTTCTATCATCGAAATAAAAAAAGCACGGGGACACGTTCACAATCTGATTGGTCAACGTTTATGGCGTGTTGCCTATTTTGAGACGGAACTTACCGAACATCCCAAACAATGCTGTGTGCTGGGCTAAAAGCACTCGTTGTATGTGTGTAGCCAACATATGGTGGCATTTTGACCAGCTGAGAACTCGTGTAAGGAGTCAAAACACACAACCGATCTGCTGCGAGGAGACGCGGTTCTGACACCTGTACCGAACTGTGATGAGCAACATCACGACTATGACAAAAAAAAAAAAAAAAAAAAAAAAACAATGGGTCTCATTCATGAAACATTCGTAAATATACGAGTAAATATGCGAGTGATTTGCGCGTAAAGAGACCTTCCCGAAAACTCTTCTCCTGATTCACAAATACTTCGTAAACGTCAGAAGTGATAGTGAAATGTGTGTGTGTTAATGAATTCCAATCAGTCGTAAATGGGACGAGCGTGCACGTTCATTCTCAATTACCATAAATCCCGCCCATTAAATCCGACTGACAACTATATATGGGCATCATATTATGACACCAAACGAAGGATTTTGGACATTTTATAGGAAACAATTTCCATAACAAATAAGGGGCCATTAGTTTGCCCAACCGTATTGAAATCAATTCATTATTTGATTAAAGTGCTCCGTTTGCAGATGCTATTACTGGCTCTCACAATAAAAGTAAAAAGAAAAAACGTATGTAATTACTGTATATAATATTTTTTCAAAATGCTGTGTAAATATATACCTTATTAAGGTGAATTAAAATGCAGCCTTATTAATGAGCAAAACGTTCGGATGTTAAACGCACTATTTACGCGTGGCTGGGAGCAGGTGTAGATTTCTTTCGTACCAACTAACATTTGGAAAATACGAACATTTTAATGAATCCGAAAATTTACGCCAGAACCACTTTACACACGATTTACACAAAAATTCGTTCTGCTCGTGTTTCATGAATGAGACCCAAAATGCGTGCCGTGAGCATTCTGTCCTTTTTAGAGTCTCATCTTCCTATTTTTGGTTTGTTTACATGTCTTTGGTCTGTGTTGCATTCATATATAATTCGAACCGCACCAGATTTCATTTGGAAGCGGACCAAGACCCATCTTTTCACTGGTCTCAGTTCGCTTGTTTGGTGCACGCCAGAATTCGAATGGCAGCGTTCACATATGTTCAAATGAACCACACTAACAGAGTAATCGCACCAGGGCTCATTTTAATCGGACCAAACATGCCAAGTTCACACTTGTAGTTTGGTTTGTTTGGTCCAGACCATAAAGGGAAAAAAAAAAACATTTAGTCCTGGCCCGATTAGCGTTTAGATTGTCAATTTTATCACCGAACCAAAAGATACCGAACCTAAAGGTATAGGGATACATTCACAACCTGATTGGGTGGATTTTAAGACGTATTGTTTTTTTTTAGACGGAATTTACCGAAGATCCAAAACAATGCTGTGTGCTGAGATAAATGCGCTTGTTGTATGTGTGTAGCCTGCATAAGATGGTATTTTGTCCAGCTGGGAACTCGTGAAGAGCTTATAAAATGTGCAAAGGAGTCAAATCCATCCGTCACATATCTGTTGCTTTCATATTCACGCGAACCGTGGCACAGTTCGAGTGCAACCGAACTCAGACCACCTACTTCAGGTAGTCCCAGGTTCGCATGACCGCTTTCACATTAGCGATTTTTCATGCGAACCGTGCCCCGTTTCGAACTAAACTGCCAGTGTGATAGTCCCCTTAGTCTAAAACTACAAAAACCATCATGCTTAAACACCTCTCAACATGGCGACAGGAGAGCTGTCATTCAGTAAACGGGAAAACAAAGTGACTTGCATTACTTATTTGAAAAGTACTAGTTATTTGAAAAAAGTAATCTGATTACATAACTTGCATTACTTGTAATGCAATACTCCCAACACTACTTCTAAAGGCTGCTAGCTCAGCTCGTTTTGCTCACATCTTAATCACACAATGTGATTTTCCTTTTTGAAATATTTAATTGTGTTCACACTTGGGAGGTTTGGTTCAATAAAAACAAACTGCAATTGCTGTTAGTTCGGTTCATTTGAAAAAGTGTGAACGCTGATAAGATGGGTCTCGGTCCGCTTTCAAACGAACTCTGGTGCAGTTCGAAGGAAATATGAACGCAACACAAAGACATGTAAATTAACCAAAATGCTCAAGCATACCTGCTTTCTCGTCATACGAGCTACGTTGTCCATCACAGTTCGATACTGGCGTTGGAAACACCTCTCCTTTGCAACAGATTTTCATTTGTGTGTGCGACATTGACTTCTTTATACATTTTCTAAACTCTTTGGGAGTTCACAGCTGGTAAAAATACCATCATATGTATTGTACACACATACAACAAGTCCATTTAGCCCAGAACACAGCATTGTTCCGTCACAATTTTTTTGTTTGCTTGTTTGTTTTGTATCTTTAGGTTTCGTCTACAAAAACAATGTGAAAGCTAAGTGAACCAGGACTGATTGTATAATTTTTTTTTTTTTGGTCCGGACCAAAAGAACCAATTGAACTGAACAACAAGTGTGAACACAGCCTTCTGGAGTGACTCTCTTTCATAATGTGTGCAGAATCAGTGGCAGTCGCAGCTCCAGCAGCTGCGGGACATGGGCATCCGTGATGAGGAGCTCATCCTGAGAGCCCTGCAGGCCACGGGCGGAGACATCCAAGCTGCCCTGGAGCTCATATTCGCTGGAGGCGCACCATGAATCAGTTCTTTTAAGCTAAACATTATATTGATGTTACAACCAAGGGTCCCTGCACTCAAAGGCAGATTTACTACTATATATATTCAATGTTTTAACTACCTATTTGATAGTGTGATTTATCTTTAACTTATATTTAAGTTGTACTTTTCAATATGTACATTGAATGTGGTGCTATCAGCTGACTTTTTTCTCAGATAATAGATATAATTCTGACTTTTTTTCTCACAATAGTGAGTTTATATCTCACAATTCTGAGAAAAAAGTAATAATTGCGAGGGGAAAAAAGTCACAATTACCTTTTTTTTGTTGTTTATTCCGTGGCAGAATCAAGCTTCCATATTTGAGGGCCCACACTACAATATATCATATTTGTACACTCCTGCGGTGTTAACTGTTAATGTACTGTGTTTGTTCAGCTATTATCCTGGCAAATATTGATAGCTAAAAGCTAAATTTTGCCTGTTCAGACAATCATTGACATCATTTGATTTGTCATTTATTAAAATGTTCCATGAATACCAAAAAATTGGTTTCATTGTAGTTGTCTGTAAGGATGAAAGTCAGCATGGAATGGAAATTCATCTATTTTCTAAATGCATCTTAATGATCTTTTTGTAAATGATTCATCCATGCATGTTGCTGTTTCTTTTTTTTTTTTTTTCGAAATCGTAATTTTTAATGAAAATGTTTGGAAGCCCATTTCTCCCATATGCTTCTGTATATCATTATTATGACATAAAAATTCGAAATTATGACTTCAATCTCATAATTATGCCCTGTTTACACCTGGTATTAAGATGCGTTTTGGTCGATCGGATCACAAATAGACGAGGCAGACACAGAACCGTTTATACCTGGTGTTTTAATCTGTCTCTTTTGTCCACTTTAAACCACTTCTGTCCTGATTTCTTCGAGGGCAAGGTCTATGGGCAGGTAAATATATGGGGTTTTTCAGATCTTTCGATCTAATGGACAAAATAAGCTCACACAATTTACATTTGATTTGAACGCAAAAGGAAGAGACAGAAAAATATATGGAAAGCAGCAGCTTTTGTTTCTGATCTGACAGCCGCAAGACCACGCTAAACGCGGTATGTGTTAGAAAACTTGGGGTGTTCAGTCGATAAAGCTTAAATCCCATCTGGCCAGCAGGCTTCCTATAATGTTTACGCATTAGGTCATTTGGCGGAGAGTAGTTGGTCTTTTGTGCTGTTCGAACCCATTCGTCCACATGAGCTTTTACACTAAGAAAGCGATCTGTTTTCGACTACGTCTGGAAGTGGTTGAAAGTGGACAAGCTCAAAACATTTTAGACCCCATTTACACCTGTATTTAGCGTCATTCACTTGTGATCTGATCAACCAAAACGCATCGTAGTACCAGGTGTAAACAGGACCTTAGTGTCATAATTCGACTTATCTCATAACTGTGACTTTGTCTTTTTCGACTTCTTATCTCATAATTACGACTTATACTGAGTTGAAATGATGACTATCATAATTTCAACTTTTTAAGTTTTAACTATGATTTACAAAAACATTTTATCTGGGCTTCCATAAAAATGTCATATCTTCAGAGAATGACAGACTTTGTGATGGTAAAGCTGATACAGTTTATATAACATTTTAACTGTTGACTGAATGATAAACAAAGATCAATGAAAAGTCCAATGATGATGACGAAGATTCAAATTGAAGCGTTTATTAAAAAAAAGTAAACTCAGGCAATCCACACAGATATGAGACGGCATGCAAGCACAAACAATACCAGACAAAGACTCTAATTAGGGACATAATGAGAAACCATGACAACTAATGAATAATATTTTACATTTGTAACATTGGCTGATGGCAACAAAGGGAAACATAACAAGAGTCCATGAAAATTAAACTAAAGCTAAACTGAACATATTGGTGACAGAACGCCCCCCTCTGGAAAGGCGATGTATAACAGATTGACAGAGGATGACGGGGCTGGCGAAGAATGAGTACTAGGCATGAGGAACTGGGCAGAGCAGACAGCTGAAGGACCCCTGGAGGATTTGAAGGGTGTAGGAACCAGGGAAGAGGTGATGGCAGGATGATGTAGATCGGGGATGGGCAACTTTGATAATGACAAGGGCCAGCATTTTTTTTTCTTTATACCAAGGGGCCAGATTACTAATCCACATGGACACATTTTACATTTCATTTTACTCAATTTCCTCTTTAAATAGTTTAACTGTAAAATTTGTGAAATTATGTAAATTTAAATGGGCAACTACATTGTTAATTGACAAGGAAAATAGATTTGCAACAAACAAATGTACACAGGCCCTATTTTTTACTAGCCTAGAGAACATTCTCAACCTACCCTCAGAGAACATTTAATAAAAGTTATTAAATATAGCAATAAAAATACTGAATATAAGAACAATTCATGGCATAAATTTCCATACCAGACCACCCCCCAAACACATTTATTTATAGATCAGTTTAGACGACGTTCCCATTGTCAAAAAGTCTCAATGACAAACTTGTGGCCTGTCCTGCTGGTGCACAATTGAATCAATGTCAATCTAAAAGTTTGTACAGCCAACTTGCAGTAGCTGATAGAGCGTGTCATCTATTAGCCTGTTTCTCTCTTTCGATTTGACGTGCTTCATCGTTTAGAAACTACTTTCACAAATGTAAGTGCTGCCAAACATGCTTAGCATCAAGAGTCCAAAAGGGGAAAACAGGACTGGGGTAGCAGCTTCCAAAATTCAAGCCCCCTCTCATTGCGCCTTGCCTGAAAGAAGGGGTCAGACTGAAGTTCGCAGAGTTCTAGCTGCATCTCTCCAGGCTGCCCACTGATAGCTGCATTCAGAGGGTCTGTGAAGAGGTCTATGCGAGGCTGCATTACGTGAAAGTCCTGGAAGCGAATTTTGAATTGCTCTTGTAGACTTTCGATTTCTTTTCTGTACTTGGCAAAAAACATCTCGCATTCGGGAGCATCTTTGCGCATCTCCTCGCAGGCAGGGAAGTGTGTCAAATTTACCGGATCGGATGAAAAGCCGTAGCGAAAAAGATTAAGTTTACGCTGAAAAGCATTCATATGGACATAGAGGTCTGAAACAGTCTGAGACCAACCTTGTAACTTTGTGTTCAGATTATTCATATGCGCAGTTATATCTGTGAGGAAGGCCATGTCGCACAGAAATTCCGGATCCCATGAATGACTTTATCCAAAAAAGCAGTAAACTTCCTTTGATTAAGCGCCCTATTTCCACCTCAAATAAGATTAGTGACTTTTGTCACTACATTCATGACAAGTCCAGAATCTTTGCACACAGGGCCTCCTGTAACAAAGAAAATTGGTTAATACTCACTTTGCAGAATATTTCATTTTCATTTTTTATTTCATTACTGATTTATTCTGCAGTACAGTACTGGACAGTTAACACCACTCTTTTGAAGAAGCCCAGCGAATCCAGATTTTGTTCCTTGCATTGCTGGTGCTCCATCAGTAACAACAGCAGACAGTTTAGTAAAGCCTCCGTGCTCATTCACCACAACTTTAAAAATATCCTTGCCCTTAGTGGTGCCATGTAATGAAACCATCTTTAACAGTTCCTCTTGAACATCAAAGTTCTCTGTGATCATTCTTGCAAAGATCAGGAGCTGACTGACATCAGTCACATCTTTGCTTTCATCCAGCGTGATAGAAAAGTATTTGCAATTTTTCATTTCATGTTTTAGCTTTTCTTGGACTTGACATTGAATGTCAGATATTCGACGTGTCACTGTTCGGCGGGACAAAGATACAGATTCAAAATTCTTGGCCATTTTCTCATCTCCAAATGCTTTAGCCATTTCAGTTGCACACTGCTTTACAATTTTACCCTCTGATAACGTCTTTTTCACAAGTGAAACCGCATAAGATGCTTTCAGTGATGATTCTTGCACCGTAATGTATTTGGCAAAAAGCTTTTGCTGTCAATGTATTTTACCTTTTAAATCAGAGATGAGAGCATTTCTGGCATCACTGGGTGTATTTTTCATATTTCTCTTTGTGAGCAGTGGTGTAATGTCGATTTAAATTAAAGTCCTTCATTACCGATTTCTTTTCTAAACAAACCAAACACATTGGTGCCCCCCGGAACTCGGTAAAAAGATAATCGGTCTGCCATCTTGACTGGAAAACTCAATTTTCAATGTCAATTTTTCTTTTCTTTTTGCTAATTTTGTTGAACGTTCACATCTGCGCTCACATTCCTACTATGCTTTAATTACGTTCATCATTATGGTGATCGGCATTCGGCAGAAACTAGCTCCCTCTCCTGGCTGGAGAATTATCATCCTAATCTGATATGATCCAGCGGGCCATATACAGCCCGCGGGCCGCCAGTTGCCCATCCCTGATGTAGGTGGAAGCCTAGAGCACAGGTACAAGGGCCCACGGCGGAATCAATGGTGGGAGGAGCCACGGTGGAGTTAGCGGCCCAACTGCCAGCGAGAGATCTGGAGACCTGGGCAAAGCTGAGGTAATGACAGAACCGGACAACACTGTAGGATCCAGAGGCCTAGGCGGAGCCGCAGTATGAGCGCTTGAGGTGAAGCCAGGGTGCCGGGGGACTGAGGTGACTCCAGTGCAACCGAGGACCAAGACGGATCCGATTTGAAGACGGAGCCTAAGGGGTGGAGTGATGAAGCACAGCAAGAGTCCCGGAAGTCCGTAGTGCAGGCAGAGCGACGTCTGACCAAGGTGAAACCGGAGGGATGAGGGAGCCCAGTGGAGCTGTGAGGACAATGGTCCCAGGTGGATCTGACTGGTCGATGGGCCAAGGTGGAGTTTCGGGCATGGTGGCCCAAAGCGAAGCCAGGGAATCCAAGGCATAGATGGTGCCCAAAAGCCCTTAGGCAGTTACAACTCGAATGGTAAATCCAATGGGGGAGCCAAGGGACTGAAGGGCACCAGTGAAGGCGGGCCTGAGGGTCAAACTAGCCTGGGCAGAGGAGGTGGGAGAGGGAAGTGGGATGGGTGTATTATCCTTAGCGATGAAGACTTTGAGCTGGGCAGGACCAACAGCGAAGATGGCATTGAGGTGGGCAGGAACAGCATTGATGAAGGCTTTGGGCAGGGCAAGGCCAGCGGAAAAACAGTCTTAGATCTGGACAGGACCAGCGGTGAGGATGGCTTTCAGCTGGGCATGACCAGTGGAGAACAGTCTTAGAGTGGGACAGGACCAGTGGTGGTGAAGGCTTTGGGCTGGGCAAGGCCAGCAGAGAAACACTCTTAGAACTGGACAGGACCAGCGGCGATGTAGGTATTTTGGGCTGGGCATGACCAGCGGAGAAACAGTCTCAGAGCTGGACAGCGATTTCCGGGACGGACGTGGCTGCATGCTCTGGCTCTTTTGTGGGCATTGGAATTGGCTCAGGGTCCTTGGAAGCTGTCAGCGTAGTCTCCAGCTTCGCGGTGGGCTCAGGCTACTTTCCTGCCATGGGCAAGAGCTCGGTATATGCAATGGCATCATCTGAGGGTAAGCGCACTGCAGACATCAGAGAATTGCCTCTCTCCAGGTTCCTTTCTCCATGTTAGGTAATTCCAGGGGACTATAATAGTTTGCCCCATCCATTACAGAGACTTTAATGTTGCATCATTAAAGTTCATTTTTACAGACTGTTGACAAAAGCAGGCAGAGTATTCCAGGATGGAGAAGTTATCGTGGGCTAATTCACAGAACTTGGCTGCACAATTCATCTTTTTGGGTCTGGTATTCTGTCACGATTTAGTCCAATGATGATGAAGAAGATTCAAACTGAAGCATGTATGTTAGAAAAAGCAATCCACATAGATATGAGACAATGCGCAAGCACAAACAATACAGGACTAAGGGGCTGTTTACACGACACTGTTTTCAACTAAAAACGTAAAACTTTTTATGTGTTTTGGCCATTCATTTACACAACAATGGCGTTTTGGGTGCCTGAAAATGGGAACTTTTGAAAACGTGTTTCAAAGTGCAAGATTTTAAAAATGGTCTCTGTGTAAACAACAAAAACGCGAATCTGTGAAAACGATGATGTCATGCGCATGCATATTACATGTTCAGTTTATAGTGTTTCATCGCCATCTAATGGCCTGACAGCAAAATACAGCATTTTTAGTCATTTTGTGGATCCGTGTGAATAAGGATCATTTTGACAATGGTGCTGTCTGTATGCGGAAAAATGAAAAGGAAAACAGTTTTAAGCATATCATTGTCATGTAAAACATACCCTAAGACTGAAAACAAAAAAGGGAACTAAAATGCACATTGCTGATTAATCAAATTACAAACGTAAATCGTAATTACAATTACGATCCTCTCTCCCCCTCCACTACGTAATTAAAGCTGCGACAGTTGAGTGCACGAAGTGTCCAACATTCTACACTTCATTTTTTTCCGTTAATTTAGTGCATCATCCGGGTATTTAAAGTGTACTTTTTCTTTTTGGAATTTTCAGTGTGAACGCACTACTACACTATTTATACTTAAAAACGTCATAGAATAGCAAATTGCAAATTGGGACGCACATATAATAAGAGTCCAAGGAAATAAAACTAAAGCTAAACTGAACATAATGGCGACAGTAGCGCACAAATCAACTTCAATAAAATAAATATCAAAGATACAAGTACAAATTTATTATTTATATATTGTAGTAAAGCATACTTTCTAAATTTGAAACAAAAGCAGTGATAGTTTGCTTTTAACTGTTTTAATGAACAGAATATCAATCCATCTTTCATGATTAGGCCTACACCTGTAATGTTTTTCTAAGCAACATATTCATATAAATATTTATATTTATATTAATAAATCACAAAAATGACCATAATAATAAAATGAATATAAATATTACATTTAGGCCTACATTAAATAAGGTATAAATGAAAGTAAATAATAAACAACAATTTCCCCATAACAAAACTAGAACAACTTGATTATATTACGTCAGTGTTCTAAAATTATTATTTTATGACAGGATACTTTGGTCAACTATCTAGCTAGTCTATATAAGGCATTTATCATCAGTTTCAATAATCTGTTAGGTTTTTATGGGCTTAATGTTTATCGATGAACTTCAGAACCAAATAAGGAACTGTATGTGTGAACTGGTACCCTATAGGACAATGACCAGGTTAAACGTCTTATAAAAGCCTTTGCCACAGTTTGTTTTCAGACATATTCAGCGATTCCAGTTTCCATTTTAGAGGTATAAAATGGCCAACACAGAGTCGGGTCCTTTACTTTCTGTTCATCCTTCAAGTTGCTTGGTTGATGAAAAAATCGAGGTAGTAGTTAAGCACTTACCTGCCGATTCCAAAATCACTCTTCACGCGCTGATTCACTCTGACGATGGAGACGATTGGGAAGCGTTCGGCCATTACAACAGTGACTCTTCAGGGACCGTTAAAGGTACAGTACCTCATTTTATTTTTTATTTTTATTTTAAAATTGTATAGTCATACTTTTGTGTCTTTTGACGCGTATATATATATATATATATATATATATATTTTTTTTTTTTTTTTTTTCTCACTGAATTACTATTACACAGTTTCCAGAGATAAAAGTCTTGGTGGGACATTTGAAGGAGTTGAAGACATGGGTCTGCTGTGGAGCATGAGACCTGTTCCTGAAAGTAAACCAGGTCGCCGGTAAGTAAATAAAGAGAGAGAAATTGATAAGCAACTGCACCACCCTTGTTATTGCATGCTTTTGCTGTCTATGGCATGAACCTATTATTTAAAGGGACAGTTCACCCTAAAATGAAAATTATGTCATTGTTTACTTCCTACATGTAGTAGTAAAACTGTATGCTGTTTATTTTTTTTTCTGAGGAAAAACAAAATGAGAACTGTATCAATTTTGCCTGTGTAAAATTGCTGTAAAAGGTGACAGCTCATTTCACATATTCTGATTTGAATTGACAGATTTCGGAAGAACAATGTCCAGACACCAGTTAAAGTGGTGTTTTCCATGCATGAAGGACACCTTGATAAGGGCTTCAAGCATCGCACACCCCTCACATCAGCTGCTGCTGAACGCTGGTATTTGACCCCTGATGTCCAGAGGGTTGAAGTCGCGGAGCGTGGGATAAAGGGGACACTCTTCGTTCCTCCAGGTATG